>NC_042494.1:27074855-27175501 GCF_005508785.2 Acyrthosiphon pisum
AATTTATTCCAAATAAGATTTTTTTTCGGAATTTGAAATTTAAAAAATGTATATTATATGTATAATATTATCATTCAAACTAATAAAAATCTTAAAAAACTATTACGATAAAAAATATCATTTTTTTTGATATTGTTTTGTAATGGCTTAGAATCATTTAAAATAAATATTTATAAAAACGATATTGTCTTCTAAAATAATGGGTCTCCTACAATTAAAGGTATCACCTTGGGGTAAGTGACGGTAAGAATATTTAATATATGTTTTCCGCAAAAAAAATGTTGAGTCATTGTAAAATATGTGAGTTTTTATCAACGGCAGCATTCGTCATTAACACTTTTTTATCATAAGTATATAATAATCTTCTATATAGGTATAGATATAGGGATATATTAGTACATGGTGTACAATTAAGTATAATATATATATAAAACGGAAATCTTTGTTACGAGTTGACTACGAATTAGCATGACTGAATTGGCTGATTATTTTCTTGCTATGTTCGTAATTGCCAGGAAAAGGCTAATGTGAAAGACAATTTTAGGAAAATTCACCGGAAAAGTAGGAAATATGGATGGCAAAAATAAAACAGTGGCGCCATCTGTCTAGCAGACAAATAAATTAAATAATAATACAACTATTTTATTATCTTATTATTTTGCCATCTAATTTATTTTCGTTATTCTACATCATGAAATATAATAATAGTAATAGTATAATAATAATAAATAATTGTTTATTCAAATAATGAATAAAACGGGCAACATACCCAATAGTACAAGCAAATAAATAATTTATTACAATAATGAATAAATTGATACAGAAATAGATACAATAACATAAATTCTTAATAATTATAGGCTAAAATATAAACTAAAACGATTGTAAAAGTAAAATATTACATATTGTTACTTAAGTAAATTTTTTAAGAATTGAAACTATCGGAGTAAAGAAACAATCAACATTAGGTACAAGTTTATTAAACAAAGCCATGATTCTAAGAATAGGAGAGTTTTTAAGTAATTTGTGTTGGGTGATAGGAAGTAGAACGTGGGAGTGGTTCGATTATAATATGCTGGGATTTAGAATGAAATGTGTTCTAATAAGTAATAGTTAAGGTGCATCGATATGATTATTGATTAGTTTATATAAAAAAGAAATATCAGCTAAATCCCGTTTGGAGACTAGAGAGGGAAGGTTTAGATGTGATCTTATTGGCGTATAATCATGCTGGTTAATTGTTAAGTTGAATTTTTATGCTGCGAACCTTAAAAATAGGTTCTGAACCGCTTTATCTATAAAGAGTATACATATATATTGTGCATAAAATAAATATATATATTTTTTTTATATAATAGTCGAATACTCTTTAATATTGTTATTGGAACCCTTCATTGAACCAACATTAGCAGAAGGGGCCATTAATATATTAATGGCCCCTTCTAATTATTAATTATAATACTTGTGTTGAGGTCTTACGATTATGTATAATATATACTTATATACCCACCCACCCATTTCAGACATGAAGCAATTGCAACAAATAATCCTATAGGTATTTGATACCTATATTTACTGCCCAAGCCTACCTTTGTTTAGATCACAACATTCGATGACCTACACCGGGTCGTGCATGCAAAATCAATGTCCGGCGACCGCAGCACAATATAATTTATGCCACGTTGTGGGTAATATTAATAAGGTAAAAAAGCAGTAAATAAAAAAAATATATTATTTTTAGTCACGTTGGACGTTATTGGCGCACATCGACTGCGAGTGACGATATCCATATCCATATTCGCAATAATTATTTGTGTGGCCGGCGTATACATTATGTGATAAATAATACTTCCGGAACCGTGTACAATGTGTACATGATAATATTATGTATTATATTGGCAGACGACTGTGTCGCGTGTTTTTTTGAGTTTGTCTACGGTTTAGCGGCATTTGGGGGGGGGGGGGGTGTGATCTTAACATATAAAATGTAGGTTATATCACATAACTGCTGCTAAAAGTCAAACAAATTAAGAATTTAAAAACAAAAGTTGAATTTACAAAGATTAACATAATTAATTGTTTAAAATTCGCAAGGCAAACGTGGATTTTATGTTGAAATACGATTTACCGTACCGACAAGGAGAACGAAGATAACAATAAACAAACCAAATCCGAAAATGTAATCATATTTAATAGTTTAATATAATACAATTTTTGTCATAATGTTCATATTACTCATATTCATTATTCAACATATTTTATAAATAAAAAAAAAAGACTTCGGTGTCAACTGTCCTGTACGTAAAAACCCTAGGTGTCAAAAGTCCTATCAGTGGGTAATTATGCGGGTATCAAATTATTTGTCGTAAGTCAATTAATGTCCTACATCAATATATATAATTTTATTTACCAACCGAAAGTTGTAGAGTAACATGGGGGGAGGAGAGTTGAATTTCATACTGAGGATTATAATATTATAATTGACGAAAAAATATATCTCCACACTTCTACTCGGGCTTTTGATTGTAGATTTATATTACACGAGTGTAAGAGTTAAATTTTTAATTGACACGACTCACTCTATTCTTTCAAATAGTATTTTAATGGACAAAATTAGTAACTTAAGTTATAAACTGGTATATTATTATGATTATGTTATAGAACTGGTCTTAGAATTCTAAGTGTTTATATATTTTTCCAATATTATATCCAAACAAGCTGTCATGTCACAATTTACAACGTCGAAGTATTATTTTTGATCAACTTTCATCAGCGTAAAAACGAAATCTGTTAAAATATATAATTATTAATTTTTTAGTTACACACAAATATAATATTATATAGGCATTTAGGCAGTCACGAATAGTGTCATAAGAGGTTGAAATCTACATAGGTAAATTACTTATCACATATTATAACATAGACCATTAGACCAGAACATTCGTTTGTATAGTAGTATATAGACACATAGCACCTAGGAAAAATTCATTTTAATGACTATATTAGTTATATTATTAAGTAGGTATAATGTATTTGATCGTAATAATGATCGTGATTTCGATTCACTGCTTACTGTGCGAAAAAAAAATTACAATTACGATAACCGAAAATTATACACACGAAATAACATGAAATATTAACTATATTACACAATATTATAGTGTAGTTATTTTATGTATAATATTAATATAATAATGTGTAACAATGTAACATACCTATTTAACAATATTGTATAGATACATATACCTGTTGTGTATTATAATAGTACAAACTACAAACACCTATTCGGTAATGATGATAATATTAATAATAATAATAATAGTAATAACAATATTAACTACCCAATAATAATAATAATAATAATAATAATATAATATAATGAATTATCATTCGATCTTAAATGCACACCACGCGTTGTATAGGTATACACTTTCATGATGTATTATGTATACTTTATTATAACATAATTATATCGTTCATTGTTCAATGTCACTGTCCCCACATTAAAGAATATATTTTACTAGTTGGTATATTACTATACTATGTAGGTACTATTCGTTAGTATATTTGTAATATTCTTTTCACTAAATACGATCCTGTGTGTCTGCCGAGGTTGATATATTATAATACACAGTATTATATTCGCATAGCAATTATTATAACACACCAATACGTAAATATCAAGCACACAATATATAATATATATACTTATTAATCATTATATTTAACATATATATATATTGGATTGTACCAATGTCATTCCTTTCACGATTTATTTCTTCAAATCTTTTTTGAACAATTTAATTTGAACTCGGTCAAACAATATTCCATATATAGTCACCGAAATAATAATTCGTCGCTATGAGAATCAATTCATAAATGTTCACAATTTCTTACAAATATAATAATTCTGAAACTGCAGTTTACGCACATATGTGTATGTCTGCAGTACAAACAGATATTAACAATTAGATCGACTACAATAAATAGTTGGTCATACAACACTCATCATACTTGACTCAGAGAAAAATAATATATAATTATTGGTATTATCGGAAATACTTAAACTCAAGAATCGAAATTTGTATGTCTTAAACCTTAAAAAAAAAATAAATTATGATGGAGATGGATTACGTTACGGAAAGACTGGGAATCGATGCAAAACCATCAAAATTATATGTCCGCGGATACGTAATTCGCAGTCTGAATTTGAGTTATGATATAATTCTGTATTTCAATGGACTCTGATAACGAACGACGTAAATATTCTTTCAAGCGTTTAACCTGCAATTTCACACTTTCGAAAGGATAAAAAATAATAAAACGCGGTTCACGGCGTTCGAACATCGCGATATAATTTCGTATCTCCGGTGATACCACTGTCAGATACATAGACCTGCAGCTGAAAATATAATACACTAAAAATAAAAACGATAAGAATCGTATTTGCCTTAAATAAACGGTCCACGAGTGTTAGCGCGGAAGAAACCGTACACTAATTCGATTCGCTACGAGACGATGAGGTGATAACTCTTCAACTGTAGCGGTAGTGGCATTACTATATATACTATTTCCGATTGTATAATAACAAAAAAATAATTAATTGTGGTTAATATCAATAAATCGTGATGGACTCGTATGGACTCAAATAATGATACTAAAGTAAAAATGTAATTTAAATTCAATTTATATTATCATTGATACCTCCCCGAATCCTCTACTTCCATATCATACATATTTTATACTTGCAAAAAGCATGAAATAATATCAACGATAACGGACACACGTTTTTTTTTTTATATTTTAATTTTAAAGGAAGATATGAACATATCAAAACTGTAAATTGTTTGTACATTTTAAAATGTTCATTTATTATGCCGTTATGAGAAGATTACTTTTAAACATCTTGGCAACGTCAATTTATGTTTCATATAATCATTTCATGTTCATAGAACATGGAAAAACATCGCCAGGTCAGCTAGTATGTTCATAAAATGCATCTTAAAATACACCCTGGTGGAGTGAAAACAGTCCTATAATACAGGGAGAAGAGTAAAGTTGTTATGATACGTGTGCGGGACGAAATCTATATGATGCTCCGTGTTGTATCAAAACTACCCTACATTGTTGGGACAAATTTTATTGAATAGTTGATGAAAACACATGCAAATATGACGTTTACTTAATTACAATTATTATCCATGATGCGACCAAGCGAAAACAAAACAATATTTGTGCATAATAGTTCAACCGTTGTAATTATCTAAATGTTGATGGTAATAATAGTTAATATAAAATATACTTACTTATTAATAATAGATACTAAACTAGCTGATTACTCAACCCAGTTTCACACACGTGCAGATTTTTTTTTTGCGCCAAATTCTATAATATATTTAGTATATTTGACGCTAAATAGGTGTATATCAGGTTTAAGTGTATCTCTGTTTTAGTGTACCTCAGTTCATAAACAAATCGGACGTACCTGTACAAATCGGGATCGCCCTAGGTGTGCTTAGCTTTGTGAAACAATTCTACCTAGATGGACAACCGAAAATCACGGATTAGATTTAGCACTGTCTTGGTATATTGTTTAACGTGGTTTAAACTATACTTATCCTATAAACTTTAAATACAATATCTGAAATTTTTAGTCAAAATCAATCGTTATAGTAGTTTTTGAGTAGGTAGGTATATTATTATAAGCTACATACATTTAGTTTTAATATATAGGTAGTTTCTTTAATCGAGGCCATATTGTAATTTGTAACGCGATGATTTTATGCATGCTTGTACCTGATCTGCTCGAATAAATATTTATATACAAAAAAAATAAAAAATACTAATTTATACCATTACTATTATATTCTGCAACTAAATACCAATGACAACCATTTGTAAACTGCAGAAAAAAAGTTTCCATTTCCACCGTGAATCTCAATATCCTTGTTTGAGGAGGTCCTTTTTAAAATGCGAATTTTGGAAAATCTTATAGCTTAGTCTCTACATCATAAAACGAAACTATTGACTAAATTTCATACTCATCGCTCCGGTGGTCCCGGCTAGACGATATAATGAATCAGTCAATCATGTCAGTCAAGACAAGTTCTTTTATATATATTATTATAGATAATTATCTAAAAAATACACAGTTGAAAATTAGTTTGTGTCTATTACATGTTATTATGTGTCAAAAATTGTTGGAATGGTCCTGCCCAAGTACCCCTTATAAATCCCTTTAAGTCATAATTATGATTCCGCCGTGAATATTACATAAGCCTACCGCTGCGGGACGTTAATTAGTCGTATCAAGCCTGTTAATCTTAATATATTACAAATACGAAAAAACTTCAAATATGCACTAAAAGCATGATGAATATATAGTACCTGTGGGTGCCCACTAAAAAATCTGCCAAACTGTGTAAACGTGTTTAAACCTACAGTACTCTCCCACACAGTTAAAAACCACCCCAAAGGCCTAAGTAGCCGTGGGTTAATTAATAAAAAAAAAATTAAAAATTAAAATATGTATTGGTTCAATCATTTGATTTTGCAATTGTGCGTACCTACAGTAAGTTATTAGGTATATTATATTATTATGATCAATGGTTATATATTTAACTTTAATGAGAGTTTTAATGTCGTTTTAAAACGAACAAATACGTTTGGCTCTATATTGGTAACCACTATCCTTTACTCTTTGGTCTAAATTCAAAATCAAAAAGGATAAATTTTAAAGTCTTTGGTGGCCAACGCTTGCGGGTAAATCATACAATGAACAGTTTTCAAATTAGAGCAGATTTTATTCTTACCTATAGACTACAACTCTGATCAGTTTTTAATTTTCAAAAATAATTATTAAACATTCAATTGTTTTTCCTCTGAGTCACATTTCTTATGTGAGCTACCTACCCATTTGAGAACCGTAAGCCATAGCCCAAGAAGAAAATTATGGCAACAATACTAATGTGAAGTATGCAAAATATTGTTCAGAGAGATGAAACATGCGTAAATTAGCATAAAAAAATCAAGTTTTTTTTATTTCTGAAATGTTCTCATTGTTTATAAATGCGTGCGACGAGCAGATAATAATAAATTAGTATAATAATAATAGACTAATGTCATATTGCGCATAATAATATGGAAATGGAAAAGAAACATTTGGAAACATTATTATAATGATGTTTCTTACGTTATATAATATTATGTACTTATTTTGGGCTATGTTTCATATTACCGCAATACTATTGTTTCATAATCACATGACGTATTTAAAATTGCACCTAAAAAACAACAACAACAATGAAAATCAAATATAATTACGAAAAATTGTAAAACAACAATACCTCTCCAAACACTATGCCCATCATCATGCAACTCGGAACAATCAAACTGAAACACAAAACGTATAACAATAAATTATAAACAAAAATTATCGATAAACACCATTGTGGTTGATAATAATTTTAACCGTGTTACGTATTGCCAGCAGCTATAATATTATACTTGCTGTGTGTACGCGGAATAATGATAAACAAATTGATTTCCATAATATGTAAAACAAACAACAAATCGTTGATAGGGGAAAACGATTGTTTTTCGTAGGTAGCGAACAACCATTTTGTTGAGAAGAGGAACGATTATATAGTGGATAGGCTGTAAGTACGATTATATAATTTATTGCTATGTGTGTTTTTTAATCTTTTCCATTATGATATTATTATTTTCCAATACTCCCACTGTGAGCTTCGTGACGGAGACTTTAACGCCAGACGGATGCCGGGCGTCTAATCGTTATTACTTTTAAAACGCTAAAACCATATAATATAAGTTATAACCATAATATAATATCATTCGCGTTCAATTTTACGCCGGACCGCAATCCGGTCTAATCATTTTTTTCTGATTCATTTCTCATACACCCGATACGTTTTCTTCCGATTATTCGAAATTGATGAGTACTGTATTATTGGTCTACTTTATGTTAGTTGGGTACACAGGTCTAATATATAGATATAGGACATAGGTAGATACTTCTAGAGCCTAACTAATTCAGCCGTATGTATATTATACCACTTATACAATTGTATGGTAGCGCATTATTAGACTTTCTTCGTTTTAGTTTACCACGTCAAATCATACGCATGAAAGCATTTTTCGGCAATGACGACAATAATCGACAGAAAAAAAACGTATTTTATTATAATATGTGTTACAGTAGATTAATACAAAGGTATACGTAATCAAAAAATTCGATCTATTTTTAACTGATGGTTGAGAAGAATTCTTTAAAAATTGCATTTATATAATATTTTTATAATTACAAAAACAGTAGATTGCACTTTATTACTTATAGGTACTGCTGGTGCATACTCATTGTCATACTTATATATTGTATATACAATTACTGAATAGGAACTTATATATTTTATTATTTTAATGTATACGTACTATAGATATTAGAGACGTATGACACTACTTATATAGTAAAACAATTATGATAGGATTTTTATTTGTTTGCACTTGCATTTTTCTATTTGAAATATATATTATTCATTGAACAAATAATTTATTGTTACATATTTTTCTACCTTATCTCTATTCTATAATAAAAAGATTAAAATTTACCACTCCAGTGGTTGAATTCAAAATGTAGGATATATCATTTTCAGAAATTAGCAATAACAATAACTACAATATGAAATTATATTATATTATTTGTATAACCAAAAAATAGTCTTATGTTTTTAAATTAAATTATAAAAAAATAATTTCTTCCAGAAGAAGGTCGGGCAGCTAGTTATTTATATTTTTTATAAGATTATAAAGATTAATGACTTTGAACATTTTCATCAGTGATCATCACACATTTTATTCATTTTTATATAATTTATTATAACTTATTTTAACAATTATGTCTATTATTATTATTATTATTATTTTTCGTTGCACTTAAATATTCAGTTTAAAGAAATTCAAACGTCCTTATAATTGTTCGATAGCGAATTATATATAATTTGGAAAGGTTTCACATAAGCAAATTATGAATAGTAATAATTTTTTAGGTAAACGGTGAGTTCCTTGTACATTTTAAATGATCTCAATCGTTCGGTCAATAACGTTTTCAGTCATTCACATTATAAATACTTTGTCATTACGGAAACGATAAACACGCTATACGAGTGCGGTCTATTGTCTGCAAATTGCTACTACCAGTTGTCAATCACGTCGAATAATTGTATACAATATGATGACAGTAGTAGTTCTGTTCAACTATCGAACCAGTGTAATATGTTTTTGGTCTTTTAAACGCCGAGTGCGAGCGTCTAAGTCTTGCGATGAGATCTTTATGATCTTTAAAATTATAATAATTTCAGTTAGTATGCGTGTGACGAACTAACCTAACGAAACCCGTTGAACTTTAAATAGTTTTAACTAGCCACAGAATTCTTTATCTGTCTTGAATAATCTCATAAGCCATAACTCATAAAAGCTACAAGTACATTATATAGAACATATCAATCTATATTTATACGTTTACTAAATTTTCGGATATTATTATTTATTATATTATATTAACGTCTCACTTCTCATAACATAACTTATCTGTATAATATTGAGTATTTGAGTGTACGTGTGAAATATGGTAAACGTAATAGGTATAATATTTAATTGACAAAAATATTATTGAAATACGTCACATTATAATATGGTAATGTAATGGTAATTGTACATGAAAAAAAAACGGGTGTTTCTGAGTCGATTTATTTAAATTACCAGTTCTGTACAGTATGTCAGTATTATTACTTTAAAGAAAAAATAAACACTCCGTAATATGATATTGTTTTATGTTTAATTGTCAATAATTTCACACGGTCATAATACGCCATTTATATGCATACATAGGTAATATAATATGACATGTGAAACGATATTGATTTTATTTTATTTAATGCAATTTTTCCAATGCTACTTTCCATACTATTTTTGTCAAGTTCGATCACATAAGTATACGGTTTTTTAGATAATTGAAATTCTACAGAGTAGTGCTTATAAGTGCACAATATATTATGTTCAATTATCAAATCTGTGGTGGAAATTATTAGTGATCGGTTTCACACCAAATATATATTTTTATGAAGGTTTAGTTATAACTAAGGTATACCTAATTTATATGTTAGGTTCTATAAGTCTATAGGTTCGTAGGTATGTTAAGTTAAAATGTTATTGCTAAATTAAAAAAGTAGATAATCTTTTCTCTATATAATTGAATATCGCACTTGAATACTGTCAACAATGCATGGTTTAAAACTATTAAAACATACTATTATTAATTAAAAATATTATTAAATATTTATATACCTACCAACCAATAGCGTTTTGTATTCGATTAATTATTCATATTAATTAAATACATCTTACAGCCAATATCGGTGAGTGTGGAAGATAATAATACTAATTTATTTATGAAACAATTAATAATGATAATTAATTAATAATCACAAAAAGTACGATGGACGCATATATTATTATCATCAAACGCTTTTCGATTAAAACGTGTTATTGTACACACGCCGATAGCGATCCAACGAACTTTTTTGTTGTTGTCAATGTATACAAATTAAAAACCCACATAATACCATCGTAAGTACCTATATAAGAGCTTTTTTTCGTGTGTGGGTATTTTTATACATATAGTACAGGCAAGGAGTATCTCGCGTGTGATACGAAGATAAAATATTATTATAATTTATAACGGTGTCGAGGATATAAAACGTGTTTATCGTGAGGACACGTATCCGTGAACTCTTCGGCAGCACTTGTGCAAAACATACTTTGATCCCAAAATAAAAATGTAAATAATAATATTATTGTCGAATAAAATCGGAAGGACACGATCCGTATAGGACGCGGCGAGTAGTGAGTACGACCAATGATCATCGTAATATAATATCGGTACCCATATACATCGTTCAGACACAAGCTAGACATTTGTATTTTATAGCCATCGCGTTAGCTACGCGGGTCATGTACGATTTTCCTCCCGTATTTCATATTATATTGGTAATATAGCATATTTTACACGAGGTATATACTAGGTAATTAGTAGGTAGGTATATAATTTATATGCGTTTACTACTTGGTTCACTCGACATCTAAAGCTCATCCGTGATAGTCCGATGTAATATACAATATAATATATCGTCCGGTCGCGTCCTATATTCGCAATCGTAATCGATATAACGACCTACCTATATAGATGGGTACGGACTACGGTGAAAATTATGAAATAATAACGTTAGTGCAGGAATATTAAAGTATATATAAATTACGTATTAAATTGAGATCCGTGAAACAAAATCCCAATAATATTTAATATATTCGTAAATTCATAATACTTCTTAATAAGTTAAAGAAGTTGTACGCTTGTTAGACTTTTTGTCAAAGTTATTGGAAATTGTGGCGAGTTCGAAAACATTTTCAACTGCTGTTGTCGTTCACAGCATATATTATTATAGTATTATACATTAATATATAGATATATGGTAAAGATATACTATACACTACCAACATTTGGATTGAATGAATTTTTGAGCATCGAGTATACCTGTCAGCTATATTTTATCAGTTCACAGTGGATGACGTATATTATGCTCGATATTTCACTTCAACATCTATAGTTTCATTCTAACCATATAAGCTACAATACATAATCCGTAATCGTATTGGAATCGTAAAAGAAAACGAAAAACGTCCACAAAAGTAGTAAAATCCATGTAAATATTCGTACGACGCTCGCGGTTGGTTAAAGATAAAAATACGATAAATTGCAAAAAAAATTCGCCCTGTCGTACACAATATTATTATGGTGTTTATGTAACGCACCACAACTGCTGCAGCCTGTACGCCGTCCCCGTGTAGAATATTACTATAAAATATATAATACAAAGGCACGCACGGTAAAAAATACTGCAATAGTAATACTGTTATAATGATATACGGTTTCCGTTCCAGCAAATAATAATAATATATTAATGCGATTTTTTTTTTTTTACCTTGTAAAACCGCCAAATCTTATACCGGAATCGCGTCGCCTTTCTATATACATACGACGTCTATATAGCTATTACGATATTATGCATTGACTATAATATGTATACGTATTACCTATATACCTATATATATTATTCTTTCGCGAGAGGCGATTGTTTTGCGCCGACTACCGTTTCTAATAAAATTATGTATACATAAATGCGTATAATCGACCGGTGCTACAGTGATTGCGTCACCCAATATCTTTTTTAATTTACTATAATAATTCACGCACACACCAATAGGTTTATTGATTATTTACATTGCAGCTATATTATACTGTTTATAATAAACAAGTATATAATAATTATCACAATTATTAATTATCATTTGTAGACGCAAAAAAATCATATTATATAGTCTGTTGTATACTGCTACGGTGTTACAACACTGCAATAAAAAATATGTTATTTGAAATGTGTGGCAATTTGTACGCATGTCATCTGTGACTGCGTGGACTATATAAAAAAAAACAAAGATATTTGTTATTTTGGTTACATCTCTCCCATTCCATATAATAGCTGATCAATTATAAATATTAATTTTAAAATTAACATTTTATTTTTAAAATAAAAATAAATGTTTATACCTTTGAATATTATGACATTATTATTTGTACTTTTTAAATTTAAATTCACGTTATAAGTATTTCTTAGTCTTCAAAAAATGAAGTTGCAAATATAGTTAAATTAGCGATGTAGACTTTCGTATCACAAACACCTCGTTTAAATCTAAAGACCATGAACAAGGTTCAGTTGATATAAATTCAGAGAAAATCATATGATGTATAGCAGGGAGGGATGTCTGAGACACATACCTAAGCTTATAATGTGGGGTCGTGAAATTCCCACCTTTTACAACAAACATTAATCAATTTATTAAGCTTTTAAAGGATTCGTATACGCGAATCATGATCGTAACAAATATAAACATATCAATCAGCTTCTGTTGAGTGCCGATTTTAAAATATTCTTCTAAAACATTACAACGGTTTACGATTACGGGCTACAACTTAATTCAGCAGACAGTAACTTTTTTGTTATAGTCTATAAAAATATATGGTGGGGAATATTATTATTATTATTATTATTATTATTAAGCTCAATACGCCTAAAAGTGATGCCCTGGTACAAGGCCAGAAACATTAATATTATAATAATTCATGTAATATTAATACATTATAATATATAGGTACATATTAGGTATCCATGGTATATGTTAGAGTTCTGAAGTCATGATGAATTTAGCTGAAACAGAACAATATAATAGTTTTAAATAATTACAGTTTTAACGAAATTACCGATAATGTAGTCTTAAAAACTCGGCTTTTTTTGTTTTTTCGTTTACAATAAAACATATTATACTATACCATATTTTCAATTTTTTTGACTGCACAATTAGGTTAAATGTTGACGCGCGCGTAGTTTTTATACGATGTATACCTACGGTATAGGTACATACGTATATAGTCAAATAAATCTGCATAATACAACAATTAACAATGACTATATAATATTGTGATATACATAATATAGATATACTTAATAATCTTGTAAATTGTTTAAAAATGTTGACGTAAAAAAACGTAAAAATGTAAATTTCGTTTCGTTTTCAAACGCAGTTATATGTACCAGTCCAGAAAACAGATAGTAAAAAATGTAATTGGTTTATTCGTATGATAATAATAATGATAAGTTTGTAACAACAACATAATGTAATAATTATTGTTATTATTATGTACAAAATTACAAACGACTACCTAACACGACGATCGTCATCGGCCTTGGCCGGTTCCTTCGGGCGTCCATATTGCGCGTATCTCGATGCGGTATTTGGCCATTTCAGAATATTTGGTAGGTAATATTTAAATTGTTTTTAAATTTTGTAAATCACGGTTTGGAATATTTTTTCTTATCATTATTCTATATTTTAAACTCTTTCGCCGATCACCTCGATCGTTTTGATGTATCGTCGTCCACGTATTCGTGTATAATTTAGAAATTATTTAACACGTCAAAATATTATAAACTATAATGCTAATAATAATTATATCAGCACATTAATACATTATACACAATCAGTCTCCGAATTTAATTTTTAATTTTCAAACTTTTGGGTTTATTGGCTATCCGAAACGATATTATAATATTGTTTTACTGTAACCACAGAGTTAGTCGTTCAGTCCTTTAAAAACATCCTTATTATGATTTATGAATCTACTCATAGATGTTTCCCAGTGAAATTTTCGATGTATCTTTTCCAAAGGATGTTTTGAGAAAAAAAAAACAATCACATTATTGTCATTAAATGCTCAATCCAAAACCAAAGTTAGAAGAAATCTACAATGATTACCTGCTACATTTGTTATATTACGCTCTCAGTAGGTACATTTAAAGGAAATACATTTTAAATTTTATAACAAGTTGTTTTTATGACACCCAATGGTATATGACATGTGCGACTTTCGAACATTTTATAACATAATATTATATTACAGAGGTATATAATTATCGTATGGTCTGTGCGGAAGTAATTGAACACTTTTTTTAACATCGATATGGTTTTGTGCTGAGTACATCTTTTTATTTTTCTAACCGATTTTTGTAACGCTTTGTTTATTTCCATATAAACGCAAATCAACAAAATAATCTTATTTAATTTCTAATAAAATGCAACATGCTACTAGATATTTTTCCACTGTACACAAACTATAACTATGCATAGTTTACCATGGTTTCTCAATTCTCCACTTTATTTCTTATATATTCGAAATACGAATGACATTATTTTTTAAGTTTGTATTTATAATTTTACGTGATATGTTGAAAAGTCATTTCATTATTACGAGTTGCAGTTGTACCTACTTATTTTTTAGTGATTTAATAACCACATCGAATTTTGCACATCCGCTAAATAGAAACGGTAGATTACTATAACCTATCCACTAAACGGAGATACATCACAAATGACACTCATAAGTATATTATATAAGTACGTTAATACTAAAATATAGGATCCTAAACCTATATGGGCTCAAGTCTAATGGATTTTAGAGTAAAATTATAAATCTAAGTGCTTCGCCTCACATTACCTGTCTATTATAGTAGTACCTTTACCTACATAGTACACACAATTATCTGAAAAAGTAATCTTGTTGAACATTAATTAATAATAAACAGGGTGCTTAACAATACTCATGTTTACCTAGTTACACCTCCCCTTTTTTAATTTAAGAATGCATTTGTTCAAATTCTTATTTTTAGATTTTTTTAGACTTATACAAAAAAATACCATATTTTCGAATACTTAGAAATTAGAATTAATTTAATATATATTAGAGTTTCCTGTAATCCTGTGGCAATACAATCTTTTGTTTTTCAAATTAGAACCACCCTTTTATACTGTAAATTATTTTTCAAATGATTTTTCGAACATTTTTATGTATCTAAATTGAAATTCAAACTCAATAGTTCCTGGGTTATTACTTATTAAACATTATTTACAAAGGGTAATTACTAATTAGTCCATGATAACGGGTTCAAAGATATGGTAGCTTTGATGATACAGAAATAATTGAAGTAATTAATAATTATTTACATTTTTTATCTGTAAAAACTGTCTGAGTACCTATAGTAAGTACTTGATTATTTTATAATATTATTGTAAAACCATTTTTAAGGGTTATTATTATCCTTAGATCATAGTATAAACACTTTAATATCTGAGACACAACCCGTTCGAATTTTACTATAGATACCTACATCAATATTTTCAAAATACTATCTTCTTAATAAATTGCTGTAAATTGGTATCTAGGGTCTAATTTGAAAAACAGAAGTTTGTATCACCAGATTATACTGCTAATATGGTACAAAAACCTAAGTTTTTAAATATATGGCGTTCAAGTATACACGAAAATCATAAATTTTAACAAACGCATTGTTAAAGGAAAATTGGACCAAAGGAGGAGAGCATGATTGATGAATCACCCCGCAATACCACACACACATCATAATACATAGTTATAAACTAATAACGACATTATATTGTATACATATTACAAATATTACAAGACTATGGATCGAACCTAAAATATTTTATTGGCCAATGTTGGAATAGCCCCACCTATTTAAGTCTTACACATAACTGCAGGTGGCAGGATATAGGTATATATTATAGTATATAATATATAGGTACCTACCTATATTTATATATGTTATATTGTATGCGATAATCGCATGTAACAACAACGACGTTGTATATAATATACATAGTACGTGGTGTAGTAACCCGATATACCTATAGATATTATACGTGTATCGTTATATTGTGACACTGCGTCGTGTGGAGGGAACGACCGGGCGCCGCCGGGAGAAAGGGAGAGGATCCTCGGCCGACCTGGCCCGTCCGTTGTCTTCTAGTACTTCCAGACCAGCAGCCGTCCAGTTCGGAGTCACTGCATCCACTACGAGCTCGCAGGTAAATACAAAATCAAAAATAACGAACTAATAACGAGAAATATTACTTACGCGCCTTTCCGTTTTTCTCTTTTCATTCTTGTTGCGCGCAATCAAACCGTATTGCGACGGTATTATTATAACATTATTTCGATCGCGATAAAATATAATATAGGTTCACTGACCGTCGTCAATTATAGGTAGCTGCGTGGTATAGCGAGTTCTGTGTTCTAATACCGTCCTTCGGATTTGGGATTGGATTATGCGAACAGAATTTAGGTCGTTCGACGTGGGTGCACAAATAAAAAAAAATAGATTATTATTATACCTATATAATATTATGTTTATGGATGGTGTGAGTTTGAAAACGAGGTGGAGGCCGACGTCTATCGTCGTCGTGTGTATGTGTGTATGTGTGTATGTGTGAGTGTTATAAATTGTACATTGCCGACTTACAAAGGTAAAAGTGTGCATGGAGAAAGAAAAACGCTACCCCAAGGTCGTCATTATCGTTCGTGGATAACACATTAACATTAAGTAATTTTCGAGATGTGCCGCGTGTAAATGTATTTTTGGTTTTTATACAAATCACAATAATCTTTCAGTAGATTTCTAAGACTTAGACGTGTCACGCATACATACGTAGGGTAGACATATCTAGGTTAAGCTCAAGTCATCTAAATGAGTTCAGAGGCTGAAATAAAAATGAAAAAATGACCGTCGTTGTGGGGAATTTTGAGGTGCGACTGCGGAGAGTGCGTCGCACAATATAATTTATTATTATAATATGTGAATAGATATACTTTTGTAGAGTTTGTTTTTATTGCATTGTAAAATATTTATTATTGTCTCAATTCATAAAAAGCGTAATGTGTATACGTAAGGTTAGAGAGATGAAAATAATACATAGTATTACGTGAAATTATACGTCCTATATTCGAACTTTTACAAGAGAGCACCTATATCGTACATGAAATACATTGTGATGTCGTTAATTATGAATTCAGAAACTTAACTATTTATAAAAACATTTTTGCAACTATAATAGCACAACTTTTTGGGGCATCGGTACCTACAGCATAATGTATTAGACCTATGTGTGACCTCCCGACTTCCTGGCACGCTCAGCAGGTGTGCCGGGCTTTATCAGTTTTCGAAGCATATCGTATTAAAATAGTCTATGTTAGTTTTTAAGTGGACAAAACGTGAGTTTGGTAATTTGGTAGGTCACCGTGATTTTGTTTCATAATATATAATGCACTATGCACACATCGTGTACGCATATATATTATTTACAATCCTAGTTACAGTGTACCTATTTTAAACAGGTAGAGAGATTAGCATTCTTATAACGTGAGGAAAAAAATAGTTATCATATTATTTAATATAAAAACACGAATTGCGGGATTATGAAACAACTACAAGTATAACGATGATATTTCGGAGGGGGGGGGGTCGTTCTTACGGTCTAGTCCGGCGGCGTACGCCTTGGTGAAAACGGACGAAATTAATCGCGGTTAGGTATATCAACGTTAGATATCGATGGTGGCATGAAAGGAGGTATAATAAACTATAAAATGTATTATATTAAACTTTTTTCACATGAAAACTGCGTAGGGATCCCATGATCTCAATGTCTCACAGAAAGCGACTACTGTGTGCGCCGTGTGCATAATTTATCTACATAATTATATATTAAATAATTTAACATAATATAACGAAAAGAAGCATGAGGTTAGGTCTAGGTCGCCGATATTTTGTCCTCCAGAGTCCAGGTATTCAATAACGATTCAGTAGAAAGTTTGTAATTTGATTTCACAAAAATATCTGCTATTCAGAGGTGTCCGTAATAGGGGAGGTTTCACTGCAGTGTAATGTATATATTATATTACAGTATTGTTCTTAATATATAATATACTGATACACTATTATTAAATAATATTTATTATATACAAACCTTCTTGTACACGGTTGTATTTGTAGATGCAAATCATACACATCGAGCTGGCAGAGTTATATTACGGGAGGAAAAGCGGCTTTCGTTCGGTTTTTGTTGTTGTTGTTGTTGTTGTTGCTGTTGTCATTATTACTCAAAGGTCGGGTGCTGATAAGGTTTTCGACACGGTGGCGTTAAACAAACCGCAAACACAGCTGTGGATATAGTATCAAAATAATATCATTAAATATAGGTAACAAAAGTAACGCGCAGAACAGACATTGCGTAACTTCGGGTGACCCGCGTTTGACGACCGGGCGGGATATCCACGATTCGATGTGCTTGATAGGCGCGACTTGTTGATTTCGTGCGCTTATCTCGGGTGTTAGGGTACGACTGAAAAAATTGCGAAAATCTGATTGGAAAATTACGCCACGGTAATTATTGCAGTCATTGGCACGCATTGAATACGCGTATATTGCAGATCTATCGGGACGAGCGCACGCAATTCGATTATCGTATAATATGTGTTAAATATATTATAGGTATAGGCACGATTGGTGTAAAAGCTGCAAAGAAAACAAACGATTATCATTACAGTCGTGGTTTTTGAAAGATTCAAAAAACGAAAAATAGATATTATGATGACACAAAAACGTTCGAATTGTTCGCCAACACATCGAGAACTCGTGGATCTCAAGACATATCTCCAAAAGTCTTAAACGAAATCTTCCCGAAATCCGACAAGACCTCCCTCACTTAGGATTTGGTACACGCGGTATAATATCATAGTTTGAAACGTGTTTCGGGAAAATTAAATCTGTTGTTTTTTCAGCACCCCGTCTATTAGTACAAGGTTTCCTGATTATTTCCCCGTTTGACTCTCGGCGAATTGGCGACATGTTTTTACAAGACTCCATGTACCTGTGGTTATTTCACCCTGTCTGCTATGACGACAATCGCTGGGCAGACTGCGTCGTTGACGATCGTACCCGTACATTTTTTTACCACGGCCGATAGTTTTTTTACTCGCCACTATATATTATTATCGTCGTTATCGTCGCACGGACAATATTATTATTGCGTCACACGAACCTCGCGCGTATCTGTTTTCGGCGTTCCTGTGTGTCCGGTGCCACCGCCTCCGCCCACCGGTACACGGCCCGGAACAACCGGTTTACGTATGCGGTTATGCAATCTCTCTGGAGTTCACCGTCGCTTTCGTTTCGACGTATTTTTTACCGCCCATACATCTAATGTGTAATAAAACCGCGTAGGTAGTTATACGCATGCGTATTTACTTTTTCCTGCATACGTCCGGTTTACGCGAGTGTGCCGATGGGAAAAAAATATACTGCTGGATGCGATCCGGTAAAAAGTATTCCGCGTACATGTAAAATAAATATTGAATACGATTTCATTCACTTATATGTATTATAAAGGAAAGGAAAAATAATAAACAGTTACCCTTTTCAAAACCATGGTAGCTTTACAGACTATCATACAACATAGTTGGGAGACCTAATCGCGTATAGTTGATATCACTGTATTGAAACAACCATTTTATATGATCGACATTAAATAGCTGTTAACGTTATAGTTATTATAACCTAATAATTAGATTCAAAATATTTTTTGCAATAATAATGCATTGTCATCACATCAGGGGTCCTGGTGTACGGACTACAATTTTCCGATTATTTGTCTATCGTCAACTATCCTGATTTGTGCTTACCCGATACATAGTATTATATACGATGCAATAGATTAACGTAGATAATATTTTGATGTACGATATGTTTTGGTAAATTTACGCGTATGCACTGCTGCAATTAAGGTATATTGACATAATTGAACTCGTTTGTTGGTAGTCGAATTCCATTTTTGAAAGCCATTCGGTTATTCGTGGAGCTTCACCCCCCCCCCCCACCGACTCCCCAAGACTTTCCTTTATCTGTACTTATTTGTCATATTATATATTATTGTGTGGTTTTTCACGCCGGAGCATTTCCGTTTTTTTCTATTCATTCGCATTGGGCGCACCAACAAAACGTATTATTGGTATCTACATAATATTATTATTGTTACATTATTGTCGTCGCGGGTCTGGTGAAAGTATGCTGTCGATGATGTAACAATGATATTTTTTCAACAACAATAATGGTACCCGCTGTGTGACACGTAATAACCCGCGACGACCGCCATTTGCAGTCTTGACGGCGGTTTTCCATTTCGCGCTTTCCAATAGGTATATTCGTTAGGAGATTTTCCGCCGTCGATTTTCAATGATCGCCTCTTTTGTCGACCACACTGTCCCGGAAACGAACGACTCGACCTCGCCACGATACGATTCGCAACAGTGTAAAATATAATGTTCTAATAATATGAGACATGTCAAGAATACGCATTGTATATGGACATTATCTAGTTAGTTAGTTTTATAATTAACTGAACAAATTTACTAGTTTAAATTACTGTTGATGCAACTTAGCTTTTGTCAGTTGATTTAAAAATAATCCTTCGAGTTAAAGTTAAATTTTTTTTTTTTAAGTTTTTATTTTTAATGGTTTTATACACCCAATTATTACTGCATATAGGCACACACGGTTTAATATCAAAATAATCTTATACTATAATTTATATTATGTTTCTTGTTAAAATACTATTTTATATAGATCGGCACCAAATACTCTTATATGATTCTCATACAGTCATAGTGTCATACCTTGTAATTAAAAAAGTAAATTAACTTAATTTGAAATTGAGTTAATATTTTTTCAGCATTTACTTTAATCTTGACGAGTTAAAATAAGTATTTTTCAGCTACTAACTTCTAAGTTAACAATCTTGTGTTTAACTAACATAACTTTATTTAATTATTTTCTCCATCGTCGGGTGAACGTAAACATGCTATAATATAGATTAACATCATGACGTGTTACTATTTATCACATTATATCGCGGGCGATGGCATTGTCGGCCGAAAGACTTTTATTGAAAACGACCGTGAAACGTATTATAGTGACCCATCGAATATACATTTATTTATAAATGATATCACAATAATAAAATATTGTTATACAAAAAGGACCAACGCAGAGCCAATCACGACCGCGGTTTATTGTAGAGTGACAATAAAACACAGGAAGGCAACGAAGGTCTCACATCTCGAATTCTGTGACAGATCGTCAGACGCACAAAGAATGCGCAATGTTCGTTAACGAAACAAATTGCGTAGGTACCTACCTAAATATATTTATATAATATATTATGTAGTATGTCGTTGTAGACCATCGTTTACATGGTAAATATATGATATGGATCGTTCACATATTTGAGAGAGAAGAACTGTTTTCAGAATGAAAAAAATTTGTCTTTACACAGTCCAAAGTATGTCTGCAACAGTAAAACCAAAGTGTCTTCTGATTGTCTATAGGTTATTGAATGTTTTTGTAATAACTACCGACTGAATTTTCAATTTTACAATCTGAATCGGAGTATATCGATACTGCAGATTGGTACGTATAGGTATTTCTTCACAAACTGTCGAATAAATGATTAGAATTTTTTTATACAAACGACAGACACATTGGCAAAAGTATCAACCCCCTTCCCCCCACTCAGACATACGGTTTTATACATTATAATAGGTATATTACCGTCGTTCCTAGCGGACATACGCGCGCTCGTATTACTATTATAATATATAATATATCTTCGGATTAATTCACCTATATAGGTACTTATATCTTATTGTACTCTACAATATACCATTAATGAAAGTTGACCTTTTTTCTTCAAAAGAGATCGGTTACGACCGACTCTTAATAACTATTACATATTATTATCACGGTGTATATCCGCGAAATAACACGTCGCCTATATAATATATGTGTATTATGCATACGTGGTCGGAGATATTATTATTACCATAGCTGCAGCTAGGTTGATCGCGTTTTTTACCGTCGTAAACGAATAAAACGATTACGCGGACACCGCTGCAACCGTGGTCGAAACCGGTGTGGGTTGCGCAACCGCGATGGGTTAATCCTTCCGGACCAGGAAGCGAATCGCGGCGGCGAGTGTCATATATATATATGCATTGAAGTACGTGTATAATAATGCGTGTAGACACACACACGCGTACCTACATAATATAATGTAATAATATACCTATTGGCTATTATATTATTATTATACAGGTGTAATGTGAAAATAAAATATGATTACGTTCGTCGCGTTTTAAATTCGTTTTCGCAGTGTCTTATCCACCACGCCCCCGTTGTACAAGTGTCGTCCATAAAATTCTTTTTCCGCGACCAGGCCGAGTGTATAAAAATTCCAAAAAGCTCGCTCATCGTTGGGGTGCACGAGAAATGCGGCAGTGAACATGCTTCTATGATATCAGTGTCGAATACGAGGTGTGTCTTCACCGCGAAAAAATAGAAATTCTATGATTCGCGTGTATATAAAAATGGTGACCGGCACCGCATTTTTCATCGATAATAATATAGCACGTAGGTTCTAGATTGGTGTTGCTGACGGATAGTGTATTTGATACTGCCCCAAACCCGCAAATAAATATCGCGTGAGAAGACCACACAGGGTTTTCGGTTAAAAGAATAAAACTGTAAAACCTTCGCAAACGAGTTGAAAGCCTATAAATTATACGAATAAAATATTGGAAATCTTCTCGCAGAGATACTATAAAAATAATACGATGACCTTTGTACTTACCCATATACGGTCTTTTTATCGACGTCCTATTTGGTTGTGGGGGCACTTCTTCTTAAACAAGTCGGTCACTTCTCTTTTTTCGCAATTGTCTTCGCCTTCGCCGGCTTAACACTGCTCCTATTTCTAGGACTCGTGTGATTTCACTGTTAACTATACACACCTATATTCGATCTACCGACTATTTGATATAATTATAAATCCTTGCCATCATTATCTAAACATTTCGATAGTGATATAACGGTGGCCGGCAGTCGGCTTCCTTAAATATATATTGTTTTCAATGTTTACAAATCTTTTTGGTTAAAAAGGGACCCAAAGTAAAAATATAATACACAAGGCCTATCTGTTTCAATCCGGCATCGGGCGCCGTAATAGTTACCGTTTGAAGTTGGGTACAAATGTACAATATTATTATCCCTTGAACTTCGCGTCATTTCTAAAATATCCTATTCGGAAATAATATGGTGCGTAATGATCATCTACCTGGTGGTCCGGTGATTGCGTATATTATTATATTCTATATAAACGCTACAAAAATCTATACCGGTAGACCATTTTGCGCATAATATACGAGCATTACCCATTTAATATATTATGTAATACTTACCTATAATATACTAGCTGCTGCTACCAGCTGTTGTTCTCATATAATATAACGCGTTACGGAGCCGGCGGAGTTTACATAATTTATTATAATTCGCGTTTCCTCGAACGCATCGGCGTACTCTATAATGTATACAAGTTGTGTACTTATATTTGCTAGTTAGCACTGTCAACATATGTTTTTGGGTGGAACTTGAAATTAGAATACAAATGGGCCACACATTACAATATATTCCCGTACACCACTCCGTAAACATAATAAATTATGCGATTTCAATAGGTATACAATTACTTCCGTTTGCATTGAGATCGGTGTTTAAAGAATATATTTCAAACAATAACGTTTAAAATAGTTAAGTTGCATTATCAATAAATACATTGTATAGGTACATTTTCTTCTAATACCTCTTCATATCAGTTCTGATAATTGTGTATCTTAAAAATTTATGATTTTTTTTTTTTTATACAAACTGATGTTTTTTATTAATAATTTATTTAATTTTAGGTCTATAATAATAGACACCTATCCGGACGAGCGTCGCGGCCATTTCCGATAAGTACAGTCTTTCTGTCGTAGGATAAACCCGCAAACATATCGCGATGGGCGTGGGCTACGATAGCGACGATAACACCGTTGAAGAGTGTCCGCTGGCCGACGGCCTGCGATTAGTGGCCAAACAGGAATTGCGCGAGGATGACATCATCAGGACGCACTCGTTGAGAGCAATGCGAAACTGGATAAGGAAACACCCGGACATCGTCAACTGCCGCACAGGTAACAGTGGAAACTGCCCTTCACACCTTGTATAGCAAAGAGGAAAATTAATATTTTCGGGGACCACTTAGGGAACAGTTTAGCAAGTTTTCGGGGGCCATCAAAATGTTATGTACAATGTACACAAAAAAAAAGTATGCATAAGCAACATCATAAAATAAAATGAAAACCTCGATTCATTAACCATCAACAATTATAATTTTAAAAATAAATTCCTCCTCTGGGGACCAGATAAAAAGTTCGTGTTCGAGCCCGCCATTGGGTGACCC
This sequence comes from Acyrthosiphon pisum, assembly GCF_005508785.2. NCBI lineage: Eukaryota > Metazoa > Arthropoda > Insecta > Hemiptera > Aphididae > Acyrthosiphon > Acyrthosiphon pisum. Next base: position 27,099,726 of record NC_042494.1, read on the forward strand.
TTGCAAAACGTAACCAGTTCTATGTATTATATAGTTATTATTGTTGACAATATATAGAAGGAAATTATTGTAAAATTGTGACTAAGGCAGCACTGTTCGTCTCGATACAAATTTTAAATGACTTAAATCTTTTTTAAAATATTTTACAAATTTCGTAAAAAAATACGTACTACGTACTCAATAACTGTAGATTGTTAAATGCAAAATTATTTTGGGATGCGGCCATGTGGAAAAAAGGTCATTACAGTGGCTGATTTACGGGGGGGGGGGGGGATTCCAGGGGTCTGGAACTCCAGACACTGATATATACATATATGATTAGCTAAATAATTTTATAAAAATAAAAATAATACATTTTAAATTCATATTATTTTTTAGGACCCCCCCCCCCAAGAAAATTTTTTTAAATCCACAAATCATTGGAATAAGTGTTACATTATTTATAGTAGATACCTATGAATTGTACAATAATATCTTTTAGGGATTTAGAACCAACTAAAAAAAAATGCTCGTTATCACCAAAAAACCAAACGATGAAAAATTGGTAACATTTAACGTAATATTTTACGGATCGGTTAACAAATGCAAGACGGCCATTGCTGATAATAATTTATAACACTTTTAGACCTTTACGGAGTTATTAATTGATTTGTTTTTTTCGTTTTCCAGATGCACCATTCCTGTTGAGGTTTTTAAGAACAAAAAAATTCAGCGTTCCCATGGCTCAAGACATGCTGGAACGGTACCTCGTCATCAGACAACTGTACCCACAGTGGTTCTCCAAACTAGACGTCGACGACCCGGTCATATCCGACATACTAGACAGCGGGTGAGTGACCTCGAATTCGATTCATCGATCCTCACTCATCAGGGTTATAAAATAGTATTAAGACATAGGGTTATAACAAATATGGGTTTTCACGCCTTCATTTCAGACTTTACTATACGCTGGGGTCTTCACAATATGATATTATATAATATTATATGATTATAAAATATAATATGATTTAGGAACAAAATGACTGTAATAAATCATTTGTAGCCTCCCCCTCCAAGAAAAAACATATTAACATCGTATCTCATCTCTCAGGACAACGCGATATAACGTAAATCAAACTCATATCACGTTATAATGTATTATTATCGACAGATACCTAGTGCCGTTGCCAGGCCGAGACGAATTCGGCAGGTGCGTAATGTTCTCGTGCGCCGGCCGTTTTGACCCGTACAAGTACACGTCGGCGGACATGGCCCGCGTGCATGCGCTAATCGGCGAGAGCCTTATGGACGACGCCGAAAACCAGATCAAAGGTCGGTACCATGTATATAGGGGCATTGACGGTCATCCGCGGGGATGCTGCCGTCGGCCTTTCGTAAAAAATAATATTATATAATATTTTGATACAAACAATTTGCTCGCACAGGCTACAGTTATGTTAACGACGAGTCCGGATTGCTGATGGGACACATGACGCTGTGGTCGTTCTCCGACTTAAAACGCATCATACGGTGTTTGCAAGTACGTTTCTATATAATATTTTATATCATCCAATAAAAGCGGTGAATATGAATTACCGAAATTGTCAAACTCGTTTTTGTTTTTTTTTGCAGAGTTCGACACCTATGAGACACAAGTCCACGTACTTCATAAACGTCCCGAACTTCGCGGACAAGTTTTTCACGGCTACGGTTTCGTTTTTAAACTCCAAGCTCAAGAGCCGTGTTAAGGTACACACATACCTGCTATATTTATTACGAATAGTAGTTACGATAGTAGTTGCAATCTGCAATCAACGTGATTCAATTACTGATCGGGGCAGTAGACACGGGGTGTATCGTGATTTGTGGGTGATTGGGGGGGGGGGGGTAAACCCCCTCCTTTACAACATGGAAAATATTTAAACTATATGTATTTACAAACAACCGAGATACCGAGAAAAATAGAACTAATGTTATAATATAGGAATTTGGTACAGAATACCAAAATGTAATTATAAAAACAAAAATAATGCTGACACGGCAATGCGTTGCTATTGCTAGGTTTTTGGATCTGTGAGCAGTATATTATCAGGTAGGCAATCTACCTGTTAAATATCATGGACCCCACGTGGTGCGTACCTATAAGTGTATAATTTAATTCTAAAATATGAAAAAATGCATACAATTTGTCCACCGATCCATGGTTTGAACACAATACATTCTGTACTAAAATACACAGGCTTCAGTGGCGTAGACATAATTTCGGAAAGAGGAGGGGATCAAAAAAAAATCAACATGGCTAAATGGGAGGGGAAAATTGGAAAATACCCAACCCCCTCAAAACTTTTTACTAAGGTAATAAAAAGCCAATGGATAGGGGGGGGGGGGATCTGACCCCCCACTCAATGAAGTCACTATAATTAATCTTTCATGTGTTGCGTTATTTTCAGTTCTACAGCGGTCAAAAAGACATACAGAAATTCATCGATCCAAAATACCTACCGAAGGAGTACGGCGGTGAAATACCCTTGGCCACGATGATAGGTGTGTAAAGTACATAAGCGAACTTACATAGAGGCGTTAAAAGAGTTTTAGATTTTTATCATCTCGATTTAATACATTTGACACGGCATTATAATTTATAATGTGTCTGTTAAATCCATTTTAATTACAATATTTCGACTAAAATTACAATACTGATAGTACACTATATTATTATACGTCAGTACCTAACTTACATGCAGTCACTCAGCCACTGATGCGTTTTGTAATTTTTGTTTATCACAGTCGAGCTGAAGAAGAAACTCCGCGCCAAACGTGAAATGTTAATGGCCCTAGATGACATGAAAATCAACGTCAACGGAAAAGGAAAAATAATTAGTGAATTCGACGATATGCAAAAAGAACTAACCGGATCATTCAGAAAATTGGAAGTCGATTGATGCGTACTTTTATTAATTTTAATTTTTTATTGTTACCATAATATTATTGTATATCCATTACCACCATTCGTGAAGATTTTATTTGTTTTATAATGTTTAGTATTATTTTTTCCTTTTAATAAAGAACCATTATAGGTATCAACAAATTTCATAAAATTTTATTGTCTTAATTTTGCTGTTAAATTACACATGTTGTCACTAGTAGTAATTAAAAAAAATGTACATAAACAAAAATATATAGTAATTTAAATATTATAATACACTTAACAAAAATATTATGCATTAAAGTATGATATATAATCGATATCACAAGTTCAAACGATTAACGCGTTTTGGTCATGGTGTAAACAAAAAATAATTCTTATGTTTTTTTTTTTATTATTATTATACACTTACACCATGGTATTGGTCAGTCGCTACTAGTAAAACAAAAACTAGAAGTAAAACAAAGACGATGTTAAACACTGGCAAACATGAAAATATTATACAAAAAAAATATAATAATAATAATAATAATAAAAATAATAATAATAATATAAACTTATCAAAACAATACTTTTAACTCTCGTATCATTTTAAGGGATTCAAAATTGAATAAATTAATACACGCACCAGATAGGTTCTTCCATCAGGGGGGAGGGGGAAGAAATTATATTGCGTTCATCAAATAATATTGTATATTTAGTCGTCGGTCTCTTCAACTAACATCTGGGTATCTTTTCCCGTGTCCGTTGTGGCCGGTTCTAATTCTCTATGTCTCCTCTGTATTTGTGGTGACGCTTTCTGTATAATACTGGACGGTGCTAGTATGGCTGAAGCAGGCTCTTGTACCAGACCCTTCGTCTTAGTAACGTCCAGAGGCACCTCGTATATACCACTACTGGCGTCAGATTCCATGTTCCCGAGGGCATCGTACATCGGGTTGCTGAAGTCACGGTTTTTGCCACTTATGTCTGTCATATTGTACTCCACGTCCAATGGCTCCTGTAAATACATTAAAGAATCGTTAAAATCATATATCAATTTTGTCTCCTCTTTCTGTTTTATAATTTACCCCTCCTCCTGGACCGTTGTTGAATGCGTTGGGACCGAACTCGACATTCGTTCCTTGTCTGAATGACACGCTCTGAGAGTTGGTCAAGCTACCAAGTACTGCTCCCTTACCACTGTAATGGAAAAATCAACATAAATAGTTGTTTATCATAAGTATTGGAAAAAATAATACATACAATGGTCTCTTGCGAATGAAAATGAAAATCGCACCAGCGACTAATAGTAACAATAGCCCAGTCAATGGAATGATAAGCATGGAACTGAAAATACCCTGTCGCCTGATCCGTTTTGAAGTGATGTCACATACACGACCGCTAAAGTCAGGTTGACACAAACAATTGAGTTCACCATCCGGTGAGTCTTCGGTGCAAATACCACCGTTTTGACAGCGACAAATTCGCGGTGCTGGTTTCGGCGGTTCTTCGGCTGTAATTGATAAATCATAATTTTAGGTTTTCAATCTACCTACCATCTATTTCAAGTTCATGTAAGTATATAAGTATATAACATATTAATTATTATTTACCAGCGTCGCATATTTTTTCACTGACACCTTGCTGTACATGAGTGTGGTCTGGACATGCGCAATATACACCCGCAGGTACCAATAGACAAAGATGAGAACATCCGGCCGATTGGCACATATTTGGCATGGTATAATTATATCTTTGCCGATGGTAAACTATAGCAAATGAGTAATTTTATAGATTATTTTACTTGAAGATAAAAATCACAATTTCTGAGAGCAACTAACCTTTAACACCAGTTGGATTCACTAAGTCCTTAGCAATGGTGACTGGAACACCACGGCCGAATTTATCTTGCTTAATTAATTCACCAGTTTCCCTAGACAACCAGTACAGTTGATTTTCGAACAGATCCAGCGATATAGGGTGATGTAGATGTTCTGTATACAAAACGATAAATTTAATTAAATAACTAAAAATACCTTAACAAGTTATGATAATAACGACAGTCGACACTTACCTCCGCGTATCACGACCACTCTGTTCTTTTGGTCGTATTTAATTGACTCGATGACATTAAGCTTGGTATCCACCCAATATAAAGAATGGTCCATAGCTGTGTCGACGGTCAGTCCTGTGGGGTAGTGCAGTCTAGTCGTCACCAATGACTTTTGTCTGGATCCATCCATCCAAGACATTTCGATTTTTGGGGTTTCTCCAACGTCCGCCCAGAACATTTTACCCATTTCGGGATCCAAGACCAGAGAGGAAGGAGTGTCCAATCCTAAAGAAAGCAAACAGATGTTTCACAATGCAACTATGTTTTGTCTATATAACATTATGGATCTATCGTTGATATATATACATACCGCTGCTAACAATTGATCTTCTGTATCTTCCGTCTTGTTTGGCGACCATTATTCGGCCCGCTGGCTTATCCTCTTTCGATAGATCGACTTCAGCCCAATAGAGATTGTCGCCCATCCAATCTATGGCGACTGCTACAGGCTTAAACGGACCTTTGATATCCAGATCTTGTGGGTATCCCACTTTGACTTGTCCGCTCTTGGCGTTTATCATGTACGAACGTTTTATCGACTGGTCGTATGAATCAGCCCAATAAAGTATTTCGGATTTCGGATCGAAATCAATAGCTCGTATACGTTTTTCGTTACTGAGAATCGACAAGTGTTTCCTCTCGTTAGATTCGTATCCACGTAATTCAGGACCATTGGTATATACTATAGTCAACATCGGATCCACGGCCTTACATACACCGCTAAACAAATCGCTCAACACAAAACCTTCACGACATGAACAAATAAACGAGCCGTTTATGTTCGTACAGTCTTGGGAACAATGGTGAAGTCCCAACTGACATTCGTCCAAATCTACAACAGTATTGAGACATTTGTAGAACATGTATATTTAAAGATTTTTTTAAGAAACATTACTGTCGTTCTAACTTACCTTCGCATTTTTTGCTGTTTTCTCCAATCTCGTATCCAGCGTAACAGGCACAGCTGAATCCTTTTCCTGACGTCACGTTCAAACAATAGTGTTCACAACCACCTTTTGTGGATTCTAAGCACGTGCCTGAATAGTCTATAACAACAAAACACCAAACGTGTCACAAAACCAGTCACCACATTATTTCAATATTATCCCATGTATTAACTTACGGCATCCTTTTTCGTCAGACAGATCTCCACAGTCATACTGGAGATTACAAAGTTTTGATTTGTTGACACATTCGCGATTAGCACACGTGAATTCCGTGTAATGATCACACTGTCTGATATTATGCATCATACCGCAAACGCTCAGGTCGTTTTCGTCAGAACCATCTCCGCAATTGTCCACGCCGTCGCAACGCTGGTACATCGGTATGCAGTGTTTGTTGTCGCAAGAGAAACGGTTGTCGAGTGTACAACTCATATTGGCTGTGAAAAATAGTAAACATTACAATCCATAAGTCATCATGAACGAATTATATTTTGCTGTAATAAAATCAAACACCACTCACAGCAGAGTTCAGACGCTTCGTCAGAGCCATCACCACAATCGTCTTCGCCATCACAGATTTCGGAGTTAAAAACACATAACTTGGTAGTCTTGCACTCAAATTTGGACTTAGGACAGTACCGGCCTTCGGGATATCTGGGCGGGCAGCCGATTTCATCGCTGAAGTCCCGACAGTCTCTGTCACCGTCACATCGGAAGTATGATGCTATGCAATGGCCACTCTTGCACTGGAACGTGCCGTTCTTGCACTGGAACCCACCGCAGTTGAGTTCATCTGAGTTGTCGCCACAATCGTCATCGTGGTCGCACCTCCACTGGCCTGGTATGCATTTGCCGTTAGAACACTGGAACTCAGACTCCGAACACTGCCGGTACAGTCCTTTACACAGGTCTTCCGACTCATCTGAGTTGTCACCACAGTCGTTCTCGAAGTCACACAACCATCTCTTAGGTATGCACCTGTTGTTCTTACACTGGTAGTCCGTGGCCGCTTGGCACTTCGGACAGTTCTCCGGTAACTCATCCGAACCGTCGCGGCAATCATCCTTACCGTCGCAGAACAACCATTTTGGTATGCACCGGTAATTGGTCTTTCCCGGACACCTCTGCCATCCGGTCGTGCAGTTCCTTTGTCGGCACATGTAGGCTGGTTCATCTGAGTCATCGCCGCAATCGTTGTCGAAATCGCAAACCCACAACTTCGGTATACACCGACCGTTCTTACACGAGAATTCTGACTTCGGATCACACTGTCGATTATCTACAACGAACAAAATTTAAAAATTTTAATTTGATGATTATTAAATGCCGTGTTGCGTGATACATTGCAATTGTTTGATGTATTACTCAAATGGTTAAGTTTTTGTCAACTCCAATAACTTTTAACAATATAAAAATGGTTTGACAGGCTGAACTGATTTTATGATGAAGGCAATCTTTGCATTTTTTGCAGCTCAAAATCTTATTTTTTTAAATTATTTTATTGGCAATCTACATTTTTAATTTGTTACAATCGGAAGCAAAGAACTTTTTTATGCATCATCATTGTTATATGTTATATCAAACTTTTTTTTTTTTTGTATTAAAGCTTAATATTTCAAATTAAAGTGAGCATAGTAAAATATGGAAAAATATATCTCTTAAAAGTTGTGGTCCTTTATTCCGATTATCTAAACTTTAAAATTGAAGTGATAATAAATCAAAAAAAGTTTGTTCAAAATCTGATTTATCTGATAGATTTAAATTTATAGAAAAGTTTTCTGCTTTCGGTTATGAAGTCAAAAACCAAATTAATCATGAAAATAAAAAAAATAGAAAAACAATTAATTATCAAGAGTGAAAAATAATTTGCTACTTGATATTTTCTCTACTGCATGGAAAAACCATGATATTTAGATGTTTTCATTATATATGTTATAGTTATTGTTACAAATGTTAAGCAATTGTATTTATAAAGATAAATTTCTAATATTATTACACAAAACAGTATGAATAAGTAAAGTTTAATCATATGGTCGGAAAAAATGTATCAACGAGGTTTCTATGTTAACCTAATTATATTATCCATCAGTCGTTAGGGGAAACCCATGTACTGTAACACAAAATCTATCATTACATTAATATTATACTTCGGTTGCTATAGAAGCAACCTAGGTACTGAAAAACGAAATGGTCAAATAATTATATTATAATTTAGTTGCTTGGGGCAACACAAATACTGTAAGATAAAATCAGTCAGAAAAACCCTTACAAAAGATCCATCACGATTACCAAAAAAAGTTTTATCCAGCCCAAAAACATATTTATGTAAAAATAAGATTTTTTCACAACAAAAAATATAATTTACAATTTATAAATGCATCAAACTATATTAAAACACAAACATTTAGTTGAGAAATAACTAATAAGAGTAGTCGGTAAAACGGATCGTTGGTGCAAAATATATTGTAAAAATCCGTATGATTCATTAACTTTCAAAAGCACTTACGGCACATCGCCGGGTCTTCGTCGCTACCGTCTTTACAGTCCGGTTCACCGTCGCACTTCCACGAATCCAATATACACCGTCCGTTTGAACGGCATTTGAACTCTATGCTCGGGCAAGGTAATTCGCAATTTTTCTCGTCAGAACCGTCGCCGCAGTCGTCGACACCATCACAAATTGTGGCCGACGGCGTACAGTTCCGGTTTGCGCACTGGAACGCTCCTCCACGACAAGATCTCGTGGGACATTGGCTTTGGATCTCGTCCGTTCCGTCGGCGCAGTCTCTCTCTCCGTCACACCTAAAACGTGATTTATATAAATATTAGTTTTGGTTTTTAGCACAAACACTGTACAAACAATGAAAAACCTATCTCTGTTCAAACGTACTTCCAAAACCACGGGATACACTTTTGATCGTTCTCCTTACATTCATGCTGGCCCACGGTACAGTTGGATATGCAGGTCTTGTTGTCGCGCGGGTCTAGATAGAACTGGTTAGGACAGGCGCACGTGAACGACACCGGGCTCTTGGCATCCAGATAACCGTCGGGTGACGGATCCACTCCGGGAACGGGCCGCAAGAGGCACAGGTGTGAACAACCACCATTGTCGTCGCCGCATGGATTGGAAAACGGAATTTGCCGCAAATTGTGATAGACGTGTAAATCGTACGGCCGATGTGTGGTGTTCCTGAGTATTCTGTAATTTTGCCCTGAAATTTGTAATATGTTAGTCACGCTCAGACAATTATGGATAAATATAAATTTCACTAATGTTGTTAAGAATACTTTAAAAATGTACATGATAACCTTATCTAATACAATCATGACCGACCATGTAATATGTACCTAATATTCAAATATTGTTACCAAATATTTGAAGTAATTCTCAAAGTTAATTATACGGTCTTAATGTATCTTTGGATAAATAAATTACAAAAGAATGAGCATAGATTATTACTTATAAGTATAATGCCCACCTGTAAACTTATTCGACTTGACGATTGCTTTCAAGTTCCAATCCGTCCAGAACAATTCGTCGTCGAACAATGTGAGTGCGAAGACGTGTGGTACGCGTTCGCCTGAGAGTACAATGTGTTTGTGTCTTCCTTCCAAATCAGCTGAAGCTATGTAGTCTAAATGAGCATCGGCCCAATAAATGCGTTCAGTGAAGTAATCGATGGTTAGGGCGTTTGGCCAAGCGATGTCATTCTCGTGTGTCAATATTTGTGTAAAGTTGCTCCCATCCATGCCTATTTTTCCTATATAAGCCTGTAAATACAATGCAAATATTTTATATTATTATCCAAAATATACTCAACCAGAAAAAATTTAAAACAAAAAAAATTTGAATGTATTGGTTTTTAAAAATGCAATGGGTAGTGTGAAAAATAAATAAATATTATAAAAAAACGTTTATGTTTTGAAATTATAAAAACTGAAAAGGAAATGACCAAATCCAGTTGAATGGAACACTCCGTGTAATATTTAAAATATATATTATGAATATTTGTATCATGTGAAGAAAAACGAATATGGCGTACCTGAAGATGCCAACTTGTGAAGTACAAGTAACCGGTACCCGGGTGCACAGCTAGTGCTCTCGGGTCTTGAATGCCGGCCTTGAGCGTTCTCCTGTTGGTGCCGTTCAGCTCGGCCACCTCTAGATGTTTGCTGTGCCGGTCCAACCAGTACAGCTTCCTGCCAACCCAGTCTACGGCGATGCCTTCGAGACCATGGCTGTCATGCCTGATGATCTTCTCGCGTTCTGTGCTTCCCACTTTAGTCCTGTAAATGGTTTTTGCGCTCACGTCGCAGAAGTACAGCTTTTCTTCCGAGTAATCGAAATCCAACGCGACTACGTTCAATAGGTCTTGATGGTTGAGCGAGTACTCGGACGCGTCCAGTGACATATTCCGAACGTAATACTTGTTGGTGAATATCAGCCAAGGTTTGTTCCTGTCACGTCGCTTGCACGTCCGTTCATCGGACGTCCGGTCGTAGTAGGTTTCGTCGCATTTACAATAAAATGATCCCGGAGTGTTAAGACAATACTGGGAACATGCCCCGGGCACTTCCACGCATTCATTAATATCATCGCACGCTTTACCATCTTCCATGAGCCTAAGGAAAATCAAACACATCATGAAAACGTTAAAAATACTGAAAATCTACATTTGTATAGGTCAGTGATGAAGCATCAATATACATCAATAAACATCAAAAATAGCATACAAGTTAATTATTATTTATAATATGTCATAATCTATATATATAAAAATGGAGACAAAAATGTATAACATTGCATCAGTTGAGAACGGCTGTGCCGATTAATTTGATTTTTTTTTAAATGATAGAGAGTGTCGGGGAGCGGGTTTATAGCATAAATTATGGACCTAACTCCTGTGTCCAGAATATTTAGAGACAAAAACTGAGTTACGCCAGTGGCGCCCTCTAGCAGATAAAAATAAAAATATTATATAATATAAATAATAATAATATAAATATCGATAATAGCAGGGCTTGAAATCGATTTTAAATATCGATAAAAATCGAAAAAAAAAATATATCTTTATATTCTGGTTGATGTACATTTTGATTATAGACACTTAGAACTTTAGAGTAAACAAATATAATAGTTGGCACATTATTCATTTTATTTTGGAACATTATCGTTTTATGTTATTTATGAATTTTTTCAATCAAAAACGACTTTATTGTTTTTTGGAGAGAATTTTTATGCTTGAATCATGCCTCCTATTAGAAGAACAAACATTGGACGGCGTACACGTAATGCAAGAAACTGTGATAATTTCCGTTATAATCAAATGCAAGAGGAACGGGCAGAAGCAAATGAATTGAGACGTGCTCATAATACACAGGCCCGAGTTGAACAAAGCTCATAGAGTCACATAGAACTGGTACACTTAATGGGCAACGAAGTGCACGGGTTCAGCTAGTACATTATATATATTATTCATTCATAGGTAATCCCTCTACAAAAAAACAGGCCACAATTTATAGACTAAAAAATATGGGCCACAATTAGTATGTGCCATAAAAAGTGGTGGACCGGAATTATAGGGATGACGTTTTTAACGCGGGGCGCAACTAGTAGGCACCTGTCGTTATGGGTATGGATAAATATTATTGTCAAGTACGGTAAATTAGACTGACTTGTATCCCTCATTGCACTCGCACGTGAACCCGGTGGGGGTATCGACGCACCGATGAGCACACTGGTTGAGCTCGACCCTGGCGCACTCGTCCACGTTGCAGTGGGCCGGCTCATCGCTGTCGTCCGCGCAGTCCGACACCTTGTTGCACACCAACGTGGCGTTGATACACTGCCCGCTGGTACACCGGAAGTGGTCGGTGCCGCACGCGGCCGCCGTCCCGTTCCGGCCGCCCGCCGGACATCCGTACTCGTCCGAGTTGTCGCCGCAGTCGTCTTCGCCGTCACACCGATACGTGTTCCGGATGCACTTGAAGTTCTGGCACGAGAACTCGCGGGGCGAGCACGTCTTGTACTGCGCATGGCAGTCCTTGCCCTCGTCCGTACCGTCGCCGCAGTCGTTGTCGTGGTCGCACACCCAGCCACGGTTGATGCACCGACCGTTGCCGCACGTGAACTGATCCGCGCTGCAGTTTGCTACCGTCGTGCAGTTGAGCAACGTGGCGTTCTCGTCCGCCCCGTCTACGCAGTCAGGATCGCCGTCGCACAGCCACTTTTTCGGTATGCACTGTGCCCGGTTCCACGCCTTGTTCGCCTGGCACGTGAACTCGGTCGACTCGTCGCATTTGCGGTTGTCTGCGGGGAAACAAAACAAAAAAAAGTTCATGACGTGTGGAGACTTAATTTTTCTCTCTCTCTTTCTTTCCCTCAAACGCAGTAAGTGTGCGTTTCTAAAACCTGCACAGTTCTCGACGATTTAATATTATTCTGTATAAGCAGGAAGAGTCATTTTTAGATTTTCGACATTTTTAGGTATAGGTACACTTTTAAAGAACAGCCAAGTTTTAAAATATTTCGAATTTCACAACTGTTAATTAAGGGACTGTCTTGTGACGGTTGAACATTTTTTATTGTTCATATGAGAATGTTTTCACAAATTTCAAAGCAAATGTTGTTTTTTTTTTTTTTTAAATAATAAAAAAACCATTACATAACATCGACCCACGCAATATTTCACAATCACGTAGATCAATCGTGAAACCAGTGAAAATTAGAACCTGCGATGGTTTTTAAACGTAGTTTTTACTTATATGCAAGAAAAATCTATGACCAAACTTCTACTGACTAACCCAACCGTAACTAGCTAGCTTGGGTGATATTGTACATTAAAACCGTACCTACATGGGAATTTTCCGTCCACGGACAAATATCCATCCTGAAGGGACAACAAAAAAGACCGCACAATTATACAACATAAAAATTACAACTTTAGATTCATGCTAAGCAATGATATAATATTAGTCAATATTATAAGTTATAGTAACAAATTACAAAATATAAAAATATAATATTTACTGTTGGATATAAGCCAATGGAGTTATGAGAGGATTAAAACAATGAAAATTAAAAAAAAAAATTGACACCCAGGTCGAAAGGCACCTACTCCTAAATACAGCCCATTAGTCTATACTATACATGTGCATAGTTATACTCACTGCACTGGTGCCTTATGTCCTCGTCGGAATTGTCCAAGCAATCGTTATCGCCGTCGCAGATGTAAATCCTCGGTATGCAATTGCCGTTGTCGCACGTAAACAGGTCGCCGAAACACGTACGACCTTCCGACTTGCAGTACTCTGGTGGTTCGTCGGACCCGTCACCACAGTCGTCGTCGCCATCGCAATACCACGTTGCCGGTATGCATCTGTGGTTGGGACACCGGAAGCTGTTCGTCGGGCAGGTCCTCTGAGAACAATGCACAGAGTCCTCGTCACTGTTATCGCCACAATCGTTGTCACCATCGCACAGCCAGTACGGTTCCACACATATGTTTGTCTTCTCGCACTTCAGATGGTTGGCAGGGCACGTTATGTTCTTCGGGCACCGGTCGTGGGTTTCGTCCGAAGTCGCGTTGTCCTTGCAGTCATTCACGCCATTGCACACCTGAAAATTTGAGACAATTTTACATTTCTGACTATTTGCCATGTGTTTAAACAATTTTTAACTTAATAAAAAACCTATAATATTGTACTTAACAAAAAATCTATAGCTTTAACTAGATGTTATCGATTTTTCGTGACTATATCTAAAGTAAAAATCATAATATGAAAGTTTCAAAAGTCAATAAAACTATAAAAACAACGAACCCAAAATATAAACATATACAGATAAATATCTTACGGCGGTAAAATGTATATATCTATATTTATATATATTTAAAAGAACTTTTCCTGACTGGTCGATTGATCATCTCCTATCGTATAACCACCGAAGCTATGAGTATACAATTTGGTCAGTAATTTCGTTTTATGATGTATTTAAACCCACTGTAAAAAGGACTTTCCAAAATGAAAATCAATTCCAAAGTGAAAATTGCATGTTTTTAAAATAAATATAATGTTTTTGGGCTACGTACAGATATTTTATTTTTCTATCCTATTTTTTTTAACGCTTTGTTTATAACCATAGAAACGAATAAAATGTAAAAATTACCTAATTGCCACTAAGTATATTAAATACAATTAATGGTTACTTATTAATGCAGATATTTATGATTCATATATTTTCTTCGAAGTGAAAAATATCGTAGCGTGCTACTTTATGTCACACGATCACTATTTTTTTTATTGTATTTATAAATAGTTTCCATTATATTCATAATTGGTTGCTGATTATAATAGTAGAAATAAGTATTATATTTTGTTTGGAAATACGTGGTTGTCATTGGTTACTCGAGCATATCAGGCCTTGATCACATCTCCACGTTTGTGGCCTTGATTAGAAACTATATATTAAAACTAAATGTATATTTTTAGCTTATAATATACTCAAAAGCTACCAGATTAATTTTACAAAAATTCCATAGATTATTTTTATAGATATAAGAAAATTTAAGAGAGTAAATAGTTTAAACCACATTAAAAAATGTACTAAGTGCTAAATCCAATCCGCAATTAACAGTTGCCCATCTGGGTCGAATTATTTCACAAAGCGAAAAACACTAACGCCGATTTGTCCATGAACTGTAGTACACTAAAGCTGAGATACACTCAAACAGAGATATGACTATACAGCGTTGCATTTCATATATTTTTTTCACGGGCTAAGTCAGGTTTTATAACTATTTACTATATAACAACAAAGGTCTAAAACGGATAAATCTTGTGCAAATTTAGAGTTTTTGATAGATTTTCATAACATTTTTGTCAATAGATTCAACCAGCTCCATACGGGCGAAGCCGAGTTTGTAAGCTAATAATAAATATATTTAAAACTACAATTAGGTAGTACCTACCTATATAGCATGTTCGACCATCAATCTCATGAATTATATTAAATAAAGATACTGATATTGCATGACATAAAGTGTTAACATTTATGTTCAAGGTTAAATAATATGTTATTGTAAAATGGATTGTGATTTTTAATTAATATCTTCTAATAATTTAAATAATATATTTTGAAAAATTAAATTTTTATTCCAAAAGTGTTAACTTACTTGTGACATGGCAATACATCTGAAGTTTGCACAAGTAAATTCTCCGTCTGCGCATGGTGGATAAACACATCCAACTTCGTCAGATCCATCTTTACAGTCATTTTCGTGGTCGCATTTCCAAGTTTTAAATATGCACCGACCATTGGCACATCGGAACTCATTAGTACTACACGAATGGTATGCTAAAGAATACAAGCAAACGGTTTTATTATAATTACGATTCCTGAGTCACCCAGTGTAATACAGTAACTATAGGTAATATCTATAGATTTACCGATGATTACACTATTAAATAACATTTAAAACACTGCTAGGATTTTATAAAATAATGTAAGTATATAAATCTTAACACATACCGCAGTATTTAACGTCTTCGTCACTATTATCACCACAATCGTCATCGCCGTCACACGACCACATGCGCGATATACATTTGCCGTTACGGCAATGGAACTTGTTACTCTCACAAGTGATGTTCTTGTTGACGCACATACGGCCTTCGTTTACAAGTTTCGAATTATCGTCACACTTGCATTCAGCTGTAGAATTGGGTCCTGGATGACAGCTCTGGGTGCACCCGCCGTTGCTAATCGAGCAAGGATTTACCGAACACTTTTGCCTGTCTTTAGAGTAAATAGCTATATCTCTGGGCGAGTCGTCTAGCCTTTTGATTATTTCTATCATGTTTGCACCGGTGTGCTTTTCTGCCCTATAAACACCTCTTAATTGAAGGTCTGTCCAATATATGTAATTCCCATGGACGGTCAAAGCAAACGGATAGATAGTCGCAGTTATTAATACTTCACGATTACCGCCATCGAGCGTAGATCTTTCTATTTTTTCCCTTACAGCATCCGACCAGTACAACATTTGGTCATCGAAATCAATCGTCAAACCACTAGGCTGTGACAAGTCTCTGTCGATGATGGCTTTCTTCAGAGATCCAGCCATTGTAGTCCTAAAGATCTTTCCGGCAGTACCAAAACGTCCCCAATCGGTAAAGTATAACGTTCTAAATTATAAATCAATGAATTTTAGTAAACGAAAATAACATATTTAAGAATCATAAACTTTTTTACTAACCCGTTGCATGGGTCAACTACGATTGCCCTGGGCCTTTCAACTCTAGCAATCATTACTACTTCGGTACCGTCTATATTCATAGCATAAATAGAATTGTTTGATGAATCCGTCCAGTATATCTTTTTCTGAGTCCAATCGTACGAAATTCCTTCTGGATTAATTCGACGCCCTAATATCATCTTTATTTGACTGTTACTGGGCGAATTACTCGATACAGAAGATATCTGGGGCATTGGTCGTATTTGAGTGAAGAATAACTTGTTGTCCGCATAATCGAAGTCCAGACCAACCACATTCGATAGATTACCCTGGATAAATTACGTTTATAAATTATCAATTCAAATTATAACTGTAACAGTGAACCAACTAAAATACGTACTACTGGTTTGAATGGCAGTGTGGTCGACAGAGGGTCCAAACTTGCCGATCGAATTTCAGTCCTTGTGGCAAATACCAAGTATTCGGATACAGTGTCGCATTTAGTACCCGTACCGGCTGCTATAACTCCAGTGGCACAGTCGCAGCGGAACAAGAATTTATTTATCGAGTAAGACGGCGGAAACGAGAAACACAATTGATCGCACCCCCCATTACCAAATCGCGAACAAGAGTTGGACTCGTCCGGAGGTTGGGTGTTTACGTCAAATATAGCAATATCACGCAGTCTAGGGAGTCCAGTTCTAATTGGAGTGGGCATGGAATTATTTCCTGGCAGTTTCGATGCTTTAAATATAGTCTTCAAATTTCTATCTACCCAATACATATCACTCAAATGTATGGCAATACCCATCGGATTTGGAATATTTCGACGCACGACCTGGAAAAAATAATTTCAAAAATAATAATTATACGCTTAAATAAAATGTTTAATACATATGACTTGGGTATGAAAAAGATTTTCGGGACTCACTTGTCTTTCACCTCCACTAGCCGATACTTTCTGAATTAAATCTAATCTGGCATCCACCCAGTATACGTCGTGAGTGACCATATCGACAGTTAAATCTCTAGGCTGACTTATTCCGGTGGTCACGATTGGCATCCAATTAGATCCATCCAAATATGCTTTGCCGATTTTCGGATATTGACCATAGTCGATCCAATACAACAATCGTTTGATTGGGTTCACCGCCAGTTCTTTGGGTGCGTCTGTAGTCGTCTTAACGAGCACCTTGCGCATGGAACCGTCCAGCCAGCACACCTCTACGTAATTTTCATGTGGGAACACGTTCGTGAAATACATATTTCCCGCGATCCAATCAATCGTCAAGCCCCGTATACCATTGGAACCAATGCCATCTTTGATTATGTGCTGAAGCTCCGTACCATTTGGCCGTATTCTATAAATACCGTTCCATATACCTCGGTTGAACTCCACCCAGTATATCCAGTTTTGAGACACGTGAACGTCCACGTGTAAGATGTGATGACCTGTAAAATATTTTCGGATTAGGTAAATGTCAAAATGTCTATCAGGGAACACAACACCAAAAATGCGCAATAACGAACAACGAATTCATAAACATTTTATAAATAAAACAAACATTTTGGTTTGTGTCCGTGAACCCACAATCAACACAAATGTATACTTGGGAAACCAACTTTAAATACTTTCATTGACAAATAACAACAGACGGAATAAGTATATTAATTGAAATTAAACGAAAAATATCACGAGGAAGATTAAAGAAAACATTTAGAAAAACGTTTGTGTGGAGTGTTACTTTATAATATGGCTGCGAGATATGGGTTATTAAAGAAGTGGAGAAAATATCACTCTTACTATTTGAAATGTGGTGTTGGATAATTTGTAAAAAATAATCTAGACATAAAGAAAAACAAATGAAGATGTACTAACTCAAGTTTAAGAAACACGAATCTTAATGAATCTCATAATGTGATGACGATGAGATACATAAAGCTTTACAGGACATTTTCTTAAACAGTTTTGTGGTAAATAACTCTGTATTATTGAAACCAGTCGTTAAGCAATGAGTGTAAAATAGAAACAACTTATATTAAACTGGCTTCTGTGTTTAAACATTTTACGTTTTTAATTATATTATTACCTGGTCCGGATATTGGAACAATAGCATCAAGCGTATCAGTAAGACTATATCCTCTGACTAAATCTACTTGAGAAACAATCGCAAAAGAAGAATGTGGTGTACACTTTATATCAAATTCCTTCTTGTATCCCACAGAACAAGCGCAAACTCTATTACTATTTTCGCTCGGAATACAAAACTGTTGACATCCTCCATTTATTGTCACAGCACATGGATGATTAACATCTAAAAAAATGTAATTGTTAGATTGGTTTATCCTACTTAAACAAAAATATAAATATAAATTATAAAAACTTACTGGTTTTTTTTGAAAATACTGTCAATGATTTAAGATCTGGATCATTATCTAAAATTTTTTCCATGTTAGAACCATCTTCGGCATTGACTCTTACAAGGTGATCATATCTAGAGTCGATGAAATATAGATACCGATCGTAGATGCCCATGGATTTTGGGAAAGCGATACTATTATAGTCGCTCATTAATGTTCGGTGATTCATACCACTCACACTCATGACTTTTATCTGAAGGAAAAAAAATTTAAATTTTTAATAAGAAATCTTTGTAGTGGGTATAAAACATATGCTAATATTATAATTTACATTGCTGGGATATTGTGTACTATAGTAAATATTTTTCTGTTCAAGATCAATCGCAATTGCTTCAGGTGTATGACCGTCATTTATTAACACTTGAGGATTGGATCCATCCATGTTGATTTTTCCTATCTTAGGAGGTACACCAAACCCTCCTTGATCAGCCCAGTAGAGTTTTCTGTAATAGTATCAAAGTCTTGTTTTAATTATTGGGTACATAAATATAAAAAACATTTGATAACTTACCCTTCATTGGGATCCAAAACAATACCGGTTGGTGTTGCCACAGATATGTCCTTTCCATTGTTTGATAATAATACCATTCTGTATTTATTCATACCATCTACTTTGACTACTTCTAAGCTGGAAGACTCTCTATTTCCAATATACAAGTTTCGACCATTCCAATCAAAAGCAATTACATATGGAGCACCCACAAAACCAGTGAGTTCGCCTAACAAAGATGATTTGTTTCCTCCGTGATATGGAGACATCATTAATGTACACTAAATAGTCATATATCAGTATTAATAAAAAAAAATTTATGAGAAAAATAATAACTACTTACATTGACACTGTTGACACTTTCGTCTTCTTCATTCACTTTTAATCCTTCGACCCAAAATAATGATTTAGTTTCAGTATCGTAATCAACTTGTGTACCTCCTTCGATACCAACAATTGGAACAATATGTCCAGTTGTTTTATCTCCAGGTGTTAAACTGACATCGATGATCTGGTAACCTCGCATGACCAATAAAAATGGAGACTCATCTAGGAGGAAGTTTATCATTAATACATTTAAAAAAATACAATTTTCATATTGTCAATTACTTTCAATGCATTGACCACCATCAACTCTGTACCCTGGTTTACATTTACAGGTATAACCATTGGGGGTCGAAGGTGACAACAAACAGAGTTGTTCACACGTAGCATTTTCACATGGATTTGGTGTAATTGGTTGTAAGGACGGATGATGTACATGAATACTTAATGGTTGTGAAATTAAATGGGAAACAACAGTTTGATTCTTTCCCTTAAATTTATGAGCAGACAATACCTATGAGAAAAATAAAAAATATATAGACAATGAACATTACGATTATCTGATTAATAATAAATGTTACCCTATTCAACTGTCTATCAGTCCAGTAAAGCGTATCTTCGAACAAAGTAAGAGAATGAGGATGTAGTAGATAGTGACTTCCAGCGATAACTTGTTGACGACCGGTTCCATTATAATAACAGAAGTCTATGAAGTCAAGTTTGGAATCGGCAAAGTATACTCGTTGATTAACAATGTCTAGTGTTAAACCATTGGGCCAATAGATCTTTGAACTAATAATAACGGAACGGTTTGAGCCATCCATACCAACACGTTCAATTCTTGGATTTTCGCCCCAATCGGTCCAAAACAGCCATCGAGCTCTAACAAAATAAAATATTCAGTGTTATAATAATTTTGCCTCACTGACCTATGAAGCTTAAATAACTTACCCTGGACTTGGATCCAACATCATTCCTCTCGGTTGAGTAATATTTTCTTTTAGTAAAATAATGCGATTAGTTCCATTTTCATTGGCCACTTCAACAGTATTTAGTCGAGAATCTAGCCAATAAATATGTCCCCCAATCCAATCATAGGCTAAACCTTCAACTAAATCTAATCCAGAAGTAATTATCTAAATAAAATATAAAAAAAATTCCATTAATATAATATAATACACTATATTATTATAAATAAGAAAAGTATATAAAAAGAATAGATTAAGAGAATCAATATTACAAATAATATTCTAAAAGAATTTAGATTGATGTCTATTAAAAAGTAAATTCTCATGGGTTTAATATGATTATGTCCATAATTTAATATAAATATGACAATCAATAAGCTAGTGAATAAAATTAATCTTTAAGTAAATAGATAACTTATTTGTAAATTTTTAAGAAGTTCATTATGATTTATAATTTTTACTGAATAAAAGAAAATGGTAAAATTTTTATTTGTTGTTTGTTTTAAACTTTTAACACTTTTATTCTGGTTGGTTGTTCATTGAAAAAACTAAAAGAAATTAATATAGTATTTATTCATATTTTTCATGATAATTATTTCTTATAATAGATGGTGGTTGAAGTTTGTTGTATAAAATAATGTGATCAATGCAAAGTGATATATTGACATAATAATAATGTACAATGAACAATACTAAAAATTGTTTGATGTTGTTACCATAAGAGAAATGTTTTTATAAAATTAAAAAGTGGCCTAAAAATATCTGTTTTTTAGTTATTGTTTTTTTGGAGCCAAACTGTCCCTGGTAATATTATGATTTATATTTTAATAAATACTAACATCTTTAGGCTCGCTGCTCTTGTCCAGCCTAGATATCTTTTTAAGTTTCATATCTGACCAGAATATAGTTCCCGTATGCATGTTTGATGCTGTCGCTACAACGTTTTCCACTATAATGGGGACTCGTTCTAGGCCTTGTTCCTTAAGATCAGCAACCAATATAGAATGGCGATTGGAAATTATTAAAAACGCTGCACTGTGATCTAACAAAATAAATAAAATAAAAATTATTATTAGAAAAATGTACACAACCGAAATGTGTAATAATTATTTCAAATAAACAAAGTCTCATCTTACTTAAAGCTTTGCACGTGTGTTTATCAGATTCTAAAACATAGCCAGGAGCACAGGAACAGAAATAACTTCCTTTAGTGTTCACACAATGTTGTGAGCAAAGACCTGGCGGATCACATTCATTGAGATCCATGCATTCATATGTAGTGTTTAAGACTTCACCATGAGGACATGTGCACAGTGGTCCCTATAAATTGTATTATTTTAATGTAAACTAGAAGTCAGTACAACATTTTATTAGACATTCAATCTAAACTAACTTACTACTGGCGTTTGTTTACATCCGTTCGAGCAATAACTGCCCTCTTTGTCGCATTCAGGAAGATCACAATTCGGTCCTTCATCAGCACCATTTGGACAATGAGGTATTCCATCACATACGTTTGTTATGTTAACACAGCGATTTGTTGCATTAGGACATTGCCATTCACCTGACATACATCTACAAAAAAATAAAAAATACTAGATAGTAAGGACTTAACTTCATACTGAATAAAAAATCGCAAATATACTAACTTGAATGGTGGTGCTCCGCAAGCGAGTCTATAGTCTTCATCGGAACCATCACCGCAATCATCTCTGCCATCACAGATATATGCCTTGAAAATGCATTGTGAATTGTTACATTTGAAGTAGTTCGACTGGCAAGAAACTTGTCCACAAGTTTTCGGTTCATCTGAATCATCGTCGCAATCGGCGGTTCCGTCACAGTACCACGTTTTCGGTATACAAATACCCGACTTTTCACAGCGAAATTGTTTTTCTGTGTCACATTGGTTAGGGGCCAGTGTAGCTAAAATAGAAATAAATTAGTATTTTTATAATTTTATTGTTTTTTTTTTTTATTTCAATAAAAAACTTATTTTGCATAATAATATGACGTTACGTATAAAATAGGTTATAATATAAGCGATCGAAACTTTTAGACAGCTCAAAAATGTATTTAAATGAAAAAAAAACTAAACCAAAAATAATTGATCTGCTCATAATTTGTTCATTTAACAAAAATGTTTTGACGATTCATTTTTAAAAGAGATCTGTCGCTGCACACGACAAACTTTCTCGATACGTTTTCAACAAAAATACAAAATCGAACTGTCGTCGCAGACTCGCGTGATGGACAATTATTTAGCAGACGACATTCGCACTTACGACAACCGAGCTCGTCACTGCCGTCGTTGCAGTCCAATATTCCGTCGCACTTGTACGTCTCTTGTATGCACTGCCTGAGGTCGGCGCATTTGAACTGTGTCGCCGAACACGTGATCGGCGGACATCCTTCTTCGTCTTGGTTGTCGAAACAGTCGTTGTCGCCGTCACACACCCACGTCTGCGGAATACAGTGGCCGGACCGAGGACAAGTGAACTGAAAACAAACGAAGATTAGCCGAGTCCGCATTACTGCATACTATAAATCGAAGGCCAGCAACTTCCGTCCGTCAAACCTACCTGGAAATAGGCGCACGTCTTTTCCGCGCAAAAGTCGCCTTCGTCCGAACCGTCGCCGCAGTCGTTTTCGGAGTCACATTTCCACGTGGCTGGTACGCACCGGCCGTTTTCGCACAAGAATTGAGTCGAAGAGCACGTGACGTTCGTGCACCCAGTTTCGTCGCTGTAATCGCCGCAGTCGTTTTCGCCGTCGCACCGGAACGTGCCCGGTACGCAACGGCCAGAACCGCACTGCCATTCTCCCGGGGCGCAGGTGGGTTCTGGAAAATGATAATAATACATAATATGTTTAAACGACAACGCACAATAATATGTAAACACTGTGGTGTTACATATTACTTAGTGGTAAAACCGCAGGAGGAACTACGCTGGCCGACGTTTTCAAGAAGGATAATATCATATACCATATACGTACCGAATCGTATACCGTCACGCTCAGAGTCCGATACGAGACGATCTAGTAAATCACACACACATTATGTGTAACTTCTTAAAAGCTCGACTTTCACGCTCGACTTACGTATCGGTGTTCGTTACACCCGAATATTTCGCATGAAAATCTTAAGCTTTACAGGTACTACTCGTCTTATAAGTCTTATAGTACATAGATATTAGATTTTATAGGTACTTAAAATACAGGTCAAAGGATGGATGGCGACGACTACAAACGCCACGTTTCACCGGATTTTAAATAGAATTCAATCGAGACATTTTATGAAAGATGGATAAACACATTTAGGTTTTAGACCTGATGAAGAAAGTGGTACATATTCCTATTGATTATTATTTACAATGAATTAAGTTTAGTTGAAACATTCGATAAAATTATCAATTATTATCCAATTTGATTAATTTTATTGGCACTTACATGCGCTTGGGTAAATATTAAATCTTTGTCTTTATACTTACTGGTGCAGTTTTGTTCTTCGTCGGAGTTGTCAAGACAATCATCGTCGCCATCGCACACCCACGCTTTGGGTATGCACCGCATGTTGTTGCACGTAAAGTCCCACGTGTTCGGGCAAGCCGTCACAGGTGGCTCCGCGTTCGGGTCGGCCACGCAAGTCTTGCCATCCGAATCGATCTTCTCGCCGTACGGACAGCCACACTGGGCCTGCAGTGAAGACGTGGCCGACTTTTTGGACGGCACTGCGAAACACAGCTTCTGACAACCACCGTAATTGGACGCGGCCGAGCACGGGTGCGAGTAGTCCACGAGCTGCTCGTGTTCGCTGTAGATCTTTACTCCGTACAGCCGGTTGTTCTGCGGCTCCCGGACCTCGATATTGGAAACCACACCCGTCAACTTGTGTATCTTGATTATGGCGTCCAGACGCCAATCGGTGATGTACATCCAATCTACGCGGACAGATCATAAAGCCAATTTAGCACATTGTGCAAACGCCTACTGTAGCGGCCGCCGCTCGACTCGCGACCGAACCCTGCCGTATTTATGTTAGTCAAAAAGGGGGGGGGGAGGTCTGTCTGATTGCGGTATACCAAAATTTGTATTCAGCAGTCATATCAGTGAACAGAATCGTGGCAAAAAGGGTAATCGAGTGGTACCTTATAGATAGGATACTTTTTATGTGATAGACATACCAATTAAAAACTTTGTTAATATTTTGTTCCAAATTAACTTCCAACTCGGCGAGTTCAATATATTATATGGTAATTATTGCTAAGTTCGGACTTAATAGAAGTAATATAGACTTAACGATCTTAATGCCCAGATACTGCCCCGACGAAACCAAGTGAATATCCCACAAACCTACCATAATGTGTGACTATGGAGAACGGATGTCGTATCAAGGTCGAATTGATGGTTCTCACGTCAGTCCCGTCCAGGTTCGAGTGCTGGACGTGGTCCAGTAGTGCGTCGCACCAGTACAGTCGGTCCGTAGCAAAATCCACGGCCAAACCGTTGGGCCATCCCAGCGTGATGTTCCGGAACACGATCAGATTCGAACCGTCCGTGTACGCGCGGCTAATGTTGGCCGGCCGGTCCCATTCGGAGAAGAATATGTACCTAAAATCCGTTAACCATAATAATGTATTATACGCAGAATTTAAACATACAATAACGAAATTCTGGTCAAAAACACAGAGCATCGTTATTTAACGATTTGAGATAATCAATTTTATATTTTAAATACGATTAAGCAAACTACGGTAATCATATATTATAATTCAAATGTATAACGAAAGTAACCAACAGTATAGGTACTTAACCTAACGAAAATAAATAATTTGAGCGTACAGCTCAAATCTAAATTTGTCGAATTTAAACTGATTATTTTCGATAAAATGGTATCCTAACGAATAAAAAATAAAAACTACGAACGTTTGCTATGTCTGCACAAATTAAATCCATCTTGTACCGAAGTTTCCGGTAATAATTTAACTCAGTATTAAAAGTAAAACGTAATTTTCAAAGGACCCAAATTATACAACATTGTAATAGGTACTATAGGTACCCGTTAACTTACTATAAAATATCAGATTCTTACGCAGTCGTTAACTATTGTGTTGTATTTTTATATAAAACACTTACCCCTTGTTAGGGTGGACAACAATTGCCCTGGGTCTTTTCATGTTCTTCAATAGCACTCTTTTGTTGGTCACGTTGCGAGTGCTTAACACGTTCAGTGTACCTTTTCTACTATCGATATAGTACAGGTTCTTGGCCACCCAATCGACGGCAAGACCTTCCACACCCTCGTTCTGTGACGCCAATACAATTTCTCTACCTGCAAATATTTCATGGTTATTCACTGGTACACAATGGTTTCTTCACAAAAATGTGTTTATTACATAACAACAAGGTGTGTAAACGCTTACCTGTCCCGTTTCTGTGTATCCTATAGATAACATCCTGAAGAACGTCCGAATAATAAATGTAATTGTCACGAGCATCGAAATCTAGACCCACGAACCTGGCTCTCCTCGACGACACCGGCAGTATGGCGTCAGTAAACCCTTGCGAAACTTTGTTCAAGACTTTACCTTTGATGAACCTTTGTTGCGAGTACAACAAAAACTCGTCGACCACTAAAATTAAAAACGAAAAAATCAGGTACACGTTGACGCTAATATTTGCAAAAAATACACGAAACAGAACATAATGTTTTCAGATATTATATTAAATACTCACAAATGCAATTGTGCATGTCTTGTGCAAGTTGATATCCCATGTTACAGGCGCACCTATGCGCTAACAAATTGTCGCTGCCTCTAGTCACGATACACATGTGGTGACAACCGGCGTTGTTCTTGCTGCAAGGTGATGATACTGTGAACACAAAATACCGATAGTAAATATTATACTTTATAGCATTACAGTTAGTACTCGGCTGATGGTTAGGTTAAGTTAGGCTAAGGGACTGGGTACACAATTAAATTTTCAGATATTTTGGCGTACCTCTACATTTTTTTTTCTTATGACGACACATAGGACTACTTTTATTTAGGATTCTCTACAAAAGTACAGTAATTGTCTTTGTTTTTACGATTAAAAGAAAAAACTATTCCCAAAACGTTTCAAATTATTGATATCTAATACAGTTTACGTGAATACATGATAAGTATGTAATAATTACCTACGTTTAATACGTAGATTGTGGGTATTAAGTATTTACCACGGCTGTGGATAGATCTATAACCTTGTAACAACGAACGATCAAATACGATAAGTCCAAGAACATTTGTCCCATAAGACATTAGAAAACAATGTTATAAATGAAAAATATCTTCATTGGAGTTTATCAAGTGAAGATTTGATGAAAAAATGTAAGGTGTAATAAAATGAGAGGTCCCGCGGTTACTATATTAGGTATATTAATTAATAATTAGCTAGGGACGCAAATTTTCTGTTTCATCAGAGTACCTCCGCCATTTCTTTTGCGTGTCAAATCCCAACTACAGTACACCTATACTTTATGGCTACTTTTGAATAACTACATTTGAATCCTTGTCCGCCGATCGTTCAATAACTATGGCAATAATTGACACCTGTAACCTAACCTACCTTCCTGCAGCTATAACGCACTATTAGCACGTATATTTACGATCTTACCTTCCCTCTGGACGAGCGAATGGACAACTTTCACCGATTTTGGGTCTTTGATTTCACGGTTCTTGTACACGGACGAAACGCTGGCCGGATCGTACTTGTTGACGCTCATTATGCCCTGCTTAGTGCCGTCCGACCAGTACACGCGGTTTTCGAACACCGCCAGTCGAGACGGCGACGGCACCTGCGGTCCCCTGAGTATGAGGTGTCGGTCATTTCCATCGTAGTCGACCGTCTCGACGTAGTCCAGCAATGAGTCACACCAGTACAGCCGCCTGTCAAGAATGTCGGCCGACACACCGGACGCCTTGTACACGGCGTCGGTGACTATGGCTTTGGTGTCGCTGCCGTCCATGTTGGCACGGATCAACTGGTTTCCGTCCGCTATAAACATGTATCCCTGGGTGGGATCAAGCGCGATGTCCGACGGGTTAGTCAGGTTGCTACTCAGCACGATCGCGTGATACTGGCCGTTCAGCTCGAACACGTCCACCTTCTGGCCTACACCGTCTACCACGTACAGCTTGTTGCCGACCCAGTCCACCGCCACCGATATTGGCTCCCACATGCCGGGCAACGTTATCTCCGGTGGCATGGCGTTGCCGTCGCGCACGAACTTGTCCGCGTCCAGCAGCCTCACCGACTTGATCTTCTTTAGCTTTACGTCGGACCAGTACAGCGTGTTGAACGCGTAATGGTAGTCCATGCCGCTGGCTGACGTCGCGTTGGCCACCACCACCTGGTTCTGGTACTTGGAATCCATTTTCATGATGTTTTTGTCCTGGGCGAAGTACACTTGGAACGGTTGCGTCCGGTTGTTGGCCACGCACTTCTTCCGGTCCATCAGCACGTACCCGGGGTAACAGCTGCACGTATACGATCCTTCAGAGTTCTTGCACATTTGTTCGCAGAATCCCCATTCGGAGCACTCATCACGATCTGAAAATATATAACGACAATCACGTCATATGGGTATTCAAGTCAATAGTAGCTCGTCATCGTTTTTCGACGAAAATCATGGATTTCGAAGAAAGTTGTTCTATTTTTTTTTTTTTTTGAAAGGAAATTGTATAGTATTAGGTATCGTAATTATATAACATTTCGAAACCTTAATTAGCTAGCTTAACGGGTGGTTAGTCGAGGCCCTCTGCACGCGGGCCACGTCAACCTGTAAAAATCCGATAGGGAACGGAAAACATTTTACTCGGATAATTGGTTGAAACAAATTTAATATACCAGTTGATGATTCATTTACCATTGAACAATCATTATTTCAAAAAGTATAAATGTTTTTGAAAAAAAATGTTGATATATGGTTTCTAGTCATTTAATAACGACATTTAGAAAAATTATATAAATTTTATAATATTTTTTATCCTTAACATTTTTTACTTTTTTACTTTTTTAAATGTCAATATACAGTTTTAATTTACATATTCCAAAGCAGAATATTTTTCCAACTAGGTATTTCGATACACTTAAAACTTTAAAAATGTTCATGATAAAAAATATAAAAAATATATACCTATATACCTAATTGTTTTAATAGTTGTTTTTTAACAACTAGACACCATGAAAACATTTTTTTTCAAAAACATTTATATTTATTGAAATAATAAGTGTTCAATGATAAAATAATCATCTTTGGTATAGATTATAGAATAATGAAATTTAAACATAAAATACTGCAAAAATTAATTTTTTTTTTGTCGGAAGTTATTTTATGCAATTTAAATCTAACTAGAAATATATAAAGATAAGCGTAATGACTAATGAAATTATAACGTCTTCATTGTCCTAAAACGTCGTTTTCGTCAAAGTAATTAGTGACTTGTATAGTTGTACGTCACACTTCATGACCCTACTAACCTATACACGTCTTCGAATCGTTTGCGATTTTTCTTCCTTCCGCACAATAACATGATCCACCGGTGGGTGATGCCTGACACTTGTACTCGCAGCCCAGAGCCGGACAACTGAGCGTCGCTGTGAACAAGACACATAAGTATATAATATAAAACGAGGAAGAACAACGATTAATTAATTTGTTAACACTTACAACACGCTGCCTCTTCGTCGGCGTTATCCTCGCAGTCCTTATGTCCATCGCACAGTTGTGATTTGTTTATGCATTTGGGCCGTTTGTTCGGTCCACCCTGGGGACAGAGGTATTTTCCCGGGCAAGCCAGAGCGGTGCAATTCAACTCGTCAGTGCCGTCGTGACAGTCAGCGTACCCATCGCACTGGTAGTTTAGCGGGATGCAAAGCCCGTTGCCGCACCGGAACTGGCCGACGTGGCAAGCCGCGAAATCTTTTAGGAAAACAAACGTTTAATCGAAACCGATAGAGGAAACGCAAGAGATGTGTCCATCGCCTCCACATAATATTGATGTAGGTATATATATATTGTAATACTCACTGCAGTTTTCTTCGTCGCTGTTGTCGCCGCAATTGTTTTGATGGTCGCATTTCAGTTTCGGATCGATGCACTTTTGCCCATTTAGACACCGGAATTTATCTAGTGGACACGACATGTTCATGGCCGTCCCGCAGTTCTCCTCGTCCTTGTGGTTGCGGCAGTCGAAGTAACCGTCGCACCGCTTGGGCTTGGGCAGACATGGACCGGTGCCCGGACCGTTCACCTCGCAGCGGAAGTCTTCAGTCTGGCATTTTCGGTACGCTAAGCAATAAATTGCACATAATGTACATCATAACAATATAATATACCGTGCTGTATAATTATGTGTTTTCAGAGATAAATCACGACGGCCCGGTATCGATGCGGGTGCGACGTAAAAAAGAAATCGATCGCGAAGCGTGATTGACAGGAGAGCAGCACGGCGGAGATCGAAACACTTCGCGATACACGACAGATAGGCGTTTTAGCGTGAGTTTCGACACACGAGGTTAAAATTAAAACGACGACGAATGATGACCGGTGGTCTCGTTTCGTTTCCGCAAATTGTTTTCGTACACAGACGTGATGAAACGATTAAGCCCAGTGTGATGGTTGCCGTTACTTTTTATTTCGAAAATGTATATAATATATAAAGTAGGTATACAGCCGTGTTATTATTTATGCGAGCTGCACGCATTAATCGACTTTTAGATTAGAATCGTTGAAAATTCTCTGCAAACTCGTTATTTACCATTATAGTTCGTTTAATAAGTACCCTCCCCTCTCTGCAGCCACCGTATACATTCGCGAGCGGCGGGAGTCCAAATCGCGTTTTTTATGTTGGAAAAAGCCTCATCGCCGAGGATCGTTGCGTATTTTTCAATACGACGGTGTTATTACACCGGCAGCACTGCGCGGATGACGATAACATTATATACCTAGGTACCTACTTAAACACTATAATTATCGAACCGACTAATTTGTAAACGGATCGTATGCGAGAAATGCGCGTGCGAGGCGCTTGCTTTGTTTTATTTTTTTTTCTTCCGACAGACCACCATATAAGACTGTAACACGTTATGTACACAGGCACTCGGACACTCGAAAGTGACGCACCCGGGAGAGGGAGCGTAAAATAATAATAATATATTAGCGAGCCTACGTAGGATTTTTCTAAAATCACAATTAGTTCAAACCGTTGACGGCCGCATACGGACATGTACATGTTTAAGCACGAGAACCTTAGCTGCTATATAATGCATTTGTAAACACTGCGGACGAATCGATTCAATATATAATATGACATATTATGTATATAAATATTAAATTGACCGTAGGTACATCGTAGCGCGTATCAATATTGTTACTTTTGTCTTTTTTTGTAAGATAGTTGAGTATCGTTTGCATCAGCATATTTAACATTATAACTGGAAAATATTGAGAATCAAAAGAACTAAACTTGACACTTCGCAACTAAACATTTTTTTTAATTTTGAAAAATATCCATATATTTGATATCATAAAATATGTTAGAATCTTCTATTAAATTAATTGGATAAAATATGGGGGGAGGGAGTTGAGGAGACTTGGCCCCCCACAAATTTCTGCCAAGTCCACCCAATTCAAAAGTCAGTACTTAGTATTAAGCATACCTACATCATTTTTTTAAAATATTATAAGAGGTAAGCTTTAGTCTCCCCTCCCCCAAAAAAATTGGGCTATTTGCGCCTAAATCAAAAATTAATAGATCTCAAATTTTGTTAACAAGGATAAACGTAAAAAATGTTAATTATAGGCCCCTTTATTAATATAATGACACGGAAGACATAGATTGCAGTGCTCAAAATTGCAAGTAGTTAACTACCTAACTTTTAGGTAGGTAGACTAACATCTTACGGTCGTAATATTTAATTTTCAAATTGATGTAGCAATTAGTATAATATATTTTATAATATTGTGAGTTGTGACTGTTATTTAAAATTAAATTGGAATAGTCAATTCATTTTTAATTAGATATATTTATGATGTATAGTTTGAATTTTCAAGTTCAACAAGAATTACCTGTTAAAAGCTCTTTTAATATGTGATATACCTTTACTACCACTGTTTGTACTCTTACATACAGCCTACAAATGATGTACTCGTCAATATTTTTAAGCCCTTCTATAGTGTTAAATATACTAATGGCAAACAATGACCAATGGCAACATGTAATATGCATATAACACCATAGGGGACTCGATATTTGTATATTACATACTTACCGATCAAACCATTGGTGGGTATAATAGTAAGGCGTGTACGGAAAAAGTTCGGGTAAAGTAGTAGGTATATTATACTCACTGCAATCGGCCTCGTCGGAGCCATCCACACAGTCAACAGTAACATCGCACCGGTAGTGCGGTGGGTAACAGTACGTCTTGTTCCAATGGTACTGACGGCATGGTAACAGCGTGGGTTCGCACTCGGGCGGAGCTAATGGAAAATCAAACAGGATACGAAATTATTATTTGTTTTTCTCCGTCACTGACCAGTCTGTACAGTACGTCAATACACAGCGTGTCAAAAACGACGGGGTCAGTGTGCCTATATTATAATAAATATTATGTGTCACCGACATTAACCACGAAATTAAATCAGCTACCTAAGCATAAAATCATTATTATAAAAAAGTATTCAATGGGCTGAAAGAGTTACCTGTATACAAAAATAAAAGTTCCAGAAAACCAACCAATATTGAAGCGTTCGTTTGAAGTTCAAACAGTAAAAATTTTTTTAAGAAATTCTTATTAAATTACACTTCAGGTTATACTAGTAATAAAATTAAATATTGAAAGACTTGGTGGTGGACACGAAAAGAATCAGAACCCCCCTCCGCTCAGGGTATGTAAAATGTAAATTAGCCTTCTTGGTTGCTTTCTCAAACACTACAAAATAACCCCCCTCCCCCCCCCACTCTAACATTTTACGTTTTATTTCAGTACGTATTTTAAAGTTATACCAGACTAATACCTCTTAAAATATAAAATCAAAAGTCCCACCTGGGCAGCAGCAGTCGTTAATATAGTATATACACGGGCGACGAGAGAATTTAATCTAATCGTAAAAATTGTGAACATATTATTCTGTACTCGGTAATTATAATTATTAATAGTATTGTCACTCACGGCAACTCTGGAACTCGTCCTCTCCCCGGTCGCAGTCTTTTTGCATGTTGCACAGCAAGTCGGAAGTTATGCACTTGCCGTCCGAGCATCGAAACATGCCCGGACCGCATGTCGTCGTCGCCGGAGTTCCGGTCGTCGTTTCGGCGGCTACTGTAACACAAAAACGGGAACAGGACGATTAACACACACTAGTCGTATACAATTCAAAATCTAAACACCCGAAAAAGAAAACAGACCGGACACGGGCACGCACACTTTGGGCACTCCTGCACCGGGTCCACAATAAACAACACACCGCGATATAATATCGAATAAAGGTATATAAATTATATTGTACAAGAGAGCATTGTGTTTCGAGCACACCTTTCGGACGGACGGACGCCAGAAACGTATAATATATAGGTATTATTATAATATGTGTACCTATAATACTGGCTATACGGTAATATATATATTATGTATACATTTACAGGTAAGTAATAAAATATATCACCAAGGTACGTCCACTTATATATATATTATATTATTATGCATGTACGACACGTCGTAGGTATAGCAATACCTCGCACCGTCGCCATTGCTCTGGTCGTCGTCGTCCAAAGATAATGATTATAATAATAATAGCAACAATAATCGAACCGGACGCATCTCACTTACGCCCGTGCACGGGAAGTATATATCTATATTTTTTTGTTTTTACATGAATATTATACAGTTCAAACCTTAGGGACACGATTATATTATTATGTATATGTATTACGTACAGGAATATATGCGTCGATGTATAGTAAAACTGTTAGGCATGACAATGTGACATATTATACTTTTAAGTAGACACATAGGTGGTGACGTTCTCGGGAGTATAAAGGTACATGACTAAATAAACAGTCATGTCAGCAAACTCGCGTATTTTTCCTATCACTGCGCATGTGTGCTGTATAGATGTACAAAACTATACTAGTTGTATAATATATATTCTATGTGTGCCCCCAGACTAGGAATAAACAATAATTTATGTCCAAAATACATTGGGGTGATGATAAAGAACTCGATTATTCCAAGTCTGGGGCACAGCTACATGCAGAAGAATCTTGCTGATGTGCCTGTTTATATTTAGTCATGGGTAGGTATATAATAATATACGACTGACAGTCGTAATAGAAAACATGATCTATAGACTTACTGACACGACCCGAATATTTGACGATGATCATTTGTAATCAATTTCAGATGACGTTTATAACATGAAAATATACACATTGAAAAAATGTATAATTACCTAAGTTTGAATATGGATTTTGGGTGTTGCTAAATACTAGCAAGTGTAACCAACGTATTCAACGAAACTGTTAAAAATAGGGTAGCTTACGTATTAGAACTTTATGAAGTTGTTTTAATTTCAATAACTTAACTCAACAGTTGTGTGTAAAAATACTTGATATTTAATAATTAACAAACGCGATAGTTTAAAATCTATTTATCATAAATATTTATGATAATTATTATCATCTGATTTTAGTAATAGAAAAAGTAAACCTTATAATACGTTATTACCTAAAATAAAAAAATAAAAGAAACATCGACCGATATTCGTATACGAAAAATAAAATTATGTTATCGTATCGTATATTATATACATAATTATGTAATAATAACTATTATAATTAAACGGTTTTAGGTATGGAATATTATGTCGAAGGTTTAATTAGTATTGAGTGTTAAATAAAACGATAATATTAAGTTCAATAGCAATAACATTATAAATTATAATAACATTTTGTTGTATATAGTACCTAGGTACAAGAATTTAATTTTGTCGCCTGATCAGGATCACAGTAAAATTAAATTTCGAGTAGATTAAAAAAGGCTTGGGACTGATCTCATATTACATAACGTATATTGATTATTTATGTATGATGTACCTATTAAACCAAAGTCTGCTCACTATACACGCACAAATATATATATATAACGATATCCTATATTTTATGATGTGTATAAATAATAACTATAAAGGTAGGTCACACTTAATAAGGTAGGTTAAACATGGTATAATAAATTATTTTATTGTAAACCAGCTATAGATATTTTTCAGAAAATACAAGCAATTTTTAACATAACATGTTTTGCAGTGCGCGATTTTTACGGGTTTGCGAACCAATGAATCGACTGGAACTGGGCGGCGGCAGAGGACACGGTCACAATAAGCGTATTTATATACATTATACATATTCCTATATTATGTATGTACTATATATATATTATATATATACATACATACACATACATAAATATTATTTTTATATGGGACGAAGTCACCGCCACCGGTATGAGTGCGGTGCGTGCGCTAGTATTGTTTGAAGGGGAAAAAATACGTTTATTTTTTTACTGTAATTGGACATCAATAAAAAAAATGTTGTTTCATGAGTGTATATTATATTGTAATTAATTGTACTGTATTATTGTTATATTGGCCCGCATTTTACGGGCGCGAAATCAGGTCGTTTGCGAATTAACCCACACTACAAAAATATTATTGCGGTTCGCGCGCGCGAAAAGTTCGATTATAAATTGTGTATAATAATAATATGACGTCATTCGACTTGTCACGGCGTGGCGTTATTAAAAATATAAATACAGTTACTAATATTATACTTGACTTAGAAATATTTTTGTTTTGCTAATTATTTTATCGGTAAATACATCATAAATAGTTTTTTGTACATAAGTAAATCAGAATTTCAAACGCAATTATAATTTTCTTTTACTATACCTATGCTAGAGTAAAAAAATGTAAATACCAGTTGCCATTAAACAAATAGAAAATATTATTGGGACTATTGACTATAGATGACTGAAAACTGTACACATTAAATGAGGAAGGTATTTCAATATTCAATGTAATATATCGACTGAGAAAAATACAAGCTGTGCAAGTGCAGTACATTATGTAATATATATTTTTTGAACGCACTTCAGGCGTATCAATCATTCCGTCGCGATCATATTTAATACCCATAAATACAATAAATAATATATATTAGTATACACGTACCATAGGTACGTAATTATTATTAATTATTATCTACACACATAATATTATATATATATATGTAAACATGAGAATCTACGTATCTCTCTGTCACGGTCGTGGTATTGTTATAATCTTATGTATAGGTATATATATATCGACCGCGATATTATCCACTTCTCAAATTACTTTTTTTTTCTTGTCCGAATCCGACACCCTGTCGTAAAAAAACTATATAAAGTGTCTTAGCTCCCTCTCTACTATATATTATGGCGCTGGAAAATTGAACACACATAATACGTAGATATAAAGTATAGGTACCTTATGTATATATTATATTTTATACAGCCGGTTCGCAGAAGCTACAATATATTATTATATGTAAATACCTACGTAATATATATATATAATAATATAATACGTCATATTATATTCATGTGCATATCCTATAGGATCAACAATCCTACAATCAAATAACGTTTTCACGGTGTCGCAGTGCGTGTAATAATATAGACCTACCATTTCGTGCCACGCGGCCGTTGTGAAGTCGTCTACGAAGACTTTCTCCGGCATAATTTACTTTACTTAATAATATATTGTAAACTTTGTTAGTCTATCATATCTATATAGGAACAACATAAAATAGTGAATTGAGAATTCGTTTTTTGTGTGTGTGTGTGAGGGGGGGAGAGGGCTGAGAAGGCTTGTTCAAAGCTTGATAAAATGTTATTCTTGGGGTTTATTGCTACGTACAACTTCTGTTTTGCTCCCCTTATAATAATACCTGCACGGCTGCATCCTTTATAAATACAACAACGTTTAGCTCTTTACGAAATTATTTCGGGCATCAGCACTATAAAGACATTGTATCCAATAACAGAATATTAATTATAAAGAGCGTTAGGGCAAATAATATAATGTTATCTCTGTGCCAACCACCCATTCATCAGACACTACTGATGTGCGTAAATTATACACAGCCTATATATATATGTGTGCACAATTTTAACGCAGCCTTTG
Source organism: Acyrthosiphon pisum (assembly GCF_005508785.2). Classification (NCBI taxonomy): domain Eukaryota; kingdom Metazoa; phylum Arthropoda; class Insecta; order Hemiptera; family Aphididae; genus Acyrthosiphon; species Acyrthosiphon pisum. The sequence continues at coordinate 27,136,384 of NC_042494.1, forward strand.
ACACGAACACGCTACCGCAGGGTGTTAACACAATAATATATAATATACGTCATCCATCGTCGCGTGTACGGGCAAACATAATATTATATACATTATTATTAATTAACACTTTCGAGTGCATATTGTGTCGTCGCCGCGGGGTACATATAGCTCTCCTCGACGATGAGCTGCTGTCGATGAGAGATCATTGAAATAGGTTTACGAGAGGTTCTAGCCTGCTTCTACCTGTACACTGTACGCAGACGTCCACGATAGTAATGTATAGTCAATTATAACAATATGATTCTCCCCTAGCTCTATATAATATTATATAGGATCGTGTCGCCACAAAGTTGGACACCAAACCAACTTGCAGACAAGTAACCGGCCATTATGTTACCAGCGAATTGTATACGCGGTATACGGCTTGAGGGGGGGGGGGCGGTCATGTTACCGTGAACCGTGCTTGTAAGCGACTCAAACGAATATAATAGCATAATATACCATGTACGACTGTAATAGTATTATAATTGTTCCTATATATGTATATAATTTACAGGTAATCGCTAATCAATATACGCATGCCCGGTCATAGATTCGCGCTTATATTATTATATAGTATTATAAGTTCATAATAACAATTAACAGCATTCGTTTATAAATTGGATGTGGTCAGAGAAAATGATTTAAATACAATAATTTGCACGTTCTGTTCCAAATGTAGTATAATTTTTAAGCATTATTATCTATGGATTATGATTACATTATCTATCAGTATTCGACAATGCTATTTTTTTACAACATAAAAATGAGTTTCACTAGTCTATTACAAACCTGCCTACCCTTATAATATAAGAATAAGATATAATATACATATATTTTAAAGTTTAATTAAAATATCCATACATTTCGAATACAATGTGGCATGTATATTCACAACATATAATAATATCTAGGCATACGAATATATCGTGAATAATGCACGCGATGATTATAGATTTTTTCGAAAGTATGTTGACGTATTTTTTAACGTATAAAAATATTAGTTTAAAATATCAAATTAATATTATTTACCCCGTTGGAATACGAAGTATAATATTTGACATCAGTACATATTATTAAGTTACAGCACAAAACTCTCAGTGTCATACCGCTATCGTACATAATAAAATCCCTAACGAATATGGTGATTAAAAAAATAAAATATTATTATCTTGTATACATCAACAACAGCATTATGTTCTACATATCATATCATATATTATACGCACTGTAACTAATTATATTATTTATCTCTCGTACCTATATACACTGGCAATCTATTAAAACTAACATAATAGTATTCGAGTATAATGATGTTAAATTATTATTTTAATCTTTATCAAAAAAAAAATAATAATATAATAAGTAATGTAATTATTTTACTAGTCCTAATTTATTATACGCGACCTTGTCATGCTAAAGGGTATCGTAAAATGTATTTTCCATTTAGAATGGACTAGATGTACCTATAAATATAATATTGTCAACCCTGATCACCTTGTGCTGTATACAATATATATTTGACAATCTATCTATACACAGAATTTTATTTATTAAAATATATTAAAAATAACGAACTCGCGGTTTGCATTACCTCATAAAATATTGACGAATAGTTTTATAAAATATGTACCCATTAATATTAACAACGTAGGTGTTATTTTCTATTTTACATATTTTTTTAACTTATATTCGGCAATTTTTTTTTTTTAGCATCATTATTCATCTAATAATTGGCCTTGCGCGTTAAAAATTTGTTGGCCTTGTACACAAAACGATACTACAACAGCAGATCGACAGCGCGTAAACTATATTTTTCCCGACTTTGTATTAGAAATTATTATACCCAATGATCACGGGATGCACACATGACATCCATTAAACGTTACACAGGCATGATATCAAGTTATATAGGTACCTACCTACTTGCGTGACATACAAATTATACGGAATTCAAGATGCCATAATAATATAATATACAGCTATACAAGGTGTAATAGAAAGACTTATAAAATAAAATTAAAATAATGCTACTTAAACTTATGACGAAATTTGTTAAAATTATATGATTAATAAATAATTTAATAAATATACTCATCATGTCAACAAATTCACAAAAAAAAATATTTTGAAAAGAGTTATTACCTTCCAAATTCATTTAATCAAATAAATATTGATATTTTAAAAATTCTAAAAAATAAACTACTTGACTTAGATGAATGTTTTTACTATTAAAATTGTTCTTATAATCAGATTCATAAAGTGGCTATTTTGAATATATCCAAAAAAGTTTAAATTAAATTAAATTTTTTTTATTTTCAGTGTTAAAAAATAAAAATAATTTGTTGTATAATATATTATGTGTGGCGCAAGTGACTATAGATAATATTATATATAAAAAAATTTTAATATTGATTAGAACAAAAGTTATTTCAAAAGTCAGTTCTATACTTCTATCTGTTACACCCTGTATATTATAATATAAAAAAAAAATTAAAACCGGGTTATTTGATCGTACTTAAAATATTAACACTTATACAATATATGATAATGTTGATATTCAATCCGCATTAATGCGTTAATCATATGTGATATTCCAATAAATGCATAAATATTGTACGTGCGTTCGCGATGGAGAAAAAAAACCATCAAAGAAGAAGCATTAGAAACACAACTCAACCGTACTTAAGACCTAAAGCGGATCATTTTTCCCATTATTCTCATAGAAAATACAACCAATTTTTGAAATAATAATACACATTTATAAACTGAAAATATAAACATAAAAGTCTATCATAATATTTTTTATGAGAATGAAAATCAATAGGTAGGTATAATAATAATGAAAATCAATAATGACTAAATGGAAAATTATCATGCCAAGAACGATGATAGATTGGTACATCATATCCCATTATTTTGTTAGGTACTTTTTTTCATAAAAAGAATTATGATTTTAAAATTATAAAAACACTGAATACAATACAAGTTAAAAATAATACAACATGGCCAAAGTGATGATAACAGATTAATTTCCAACTGACCAAGCACAATTTTATCGGTAGTGTAATAACATAACAAAGATAAACAGACATTTGATGATATAATGTTCCGTAACTCAATATATAGGTACCAAAGTCATTTCATTTAGCAATTTAACATTTTTGTTTGTGCATTTTTTTTTTTTTTGTTGTTCAATTACACAACCATATAACTACATTTTGCAGATTTTAATTTATTTGTGAAAATTAAAAAAATTCTCAGTAGAGTTATTATATGGTTACGAGGAGGTATCCAAATTAAAAACTTTTAAACTGGTGTTTCTGCTGTTGATGAAGATATAATATTATTGTATCATATAAGTACGAAAATAATATGGGTAATTTGATCGACGAATCGTGCACCGCCAGGACGGCTAAAAACCTCTCGCGCACAAACAATGAGTCTTATAAACAATATGATACTATTAATCAATCACCAAATACAATAGTGTTCATTATATCTTTCGGCATCTCGCATATCTTAAAAACAAAATGAAAAAATCGTTCTAGCTCCTTCTCTTCTCTCTACTCATACTCCTAGTCCATCCATAACACCCCTTCGTGCGTGCTCTCTGTCGGAAATACCTATCAAAATTATTCTTATAACATTTGCATACTCACACAAATACACATTTGGTACATACAACGCGTATAATAGTCGTGACGAGCGGCGAAGGTTGAAGGTACTCTTTTCGCGCGGCCGTCGCGGTTTTACAATAATATAAAACGAAAAAGAAAAAAAAAGAACGCACAACATTCACCTCTCTTCGGTGTCATCCGAAGTGAAAGCAAATTTACCACAACAATGTAACGATTCGTAATTTTTTCCAGTCCACGTATCCATGCTGCTATAATATATATATATATATATAGGTACACGCATAAATATATACATACGTGTAATAACGATATAGGTTAACTTGAGAAATTGCACGTGTAATGCAATAATAGTGGAAAAACGCAAAAAATGTCCAAAAAAATTCGATTATAATGGTTTTCACAGACACTGTTTTCGTCTTCGCAAAAGAGAAAACCCCATAGGTATATTATAATGTATAATATACTATACATAGAGCAGTAGAAAAAACAAATCCATAACGCATATATTTATATATAATATAATATAATCACCTATACTCGTCGAATATATAAGACCATAATAATTGGCGTTTTTTTTTTGTCTTCTTTTCTAACGACCTGAATAGTGGATTTTCCGTACGTGACGTCATTTTCGAACTGGTATTATTAATACTATATTTTTTTTGTTTTTAACATACTATATTACTCAACATTCAACGATCAAATTTCGCGTGTATATTTTCTATTTCGAGATTAAACACGATATTATTAAATATCATTTTATAATATAAAATAGGCGCACATAAATGTTAAAACGTCAATACAAAATATTTATTATTATAAAAGTAAAATACGAAACGTTTCGAAATATCAATGTCACCGATTACACGCATGCGCTAGACTGCTGGAGAATGTATTAACCGAACATTATAGGCCATTAGGTTCAAATCATTAGGCATCCGACTATTATAGTGGACTGACTAATGGACGTAAAAATATAACGTAAAGCGTATACATTATAAAAACATTTGACGGCAATGATATAGAATTTCCAGAAAATCTTGAGAATAGAATAATAATATAAGTAGATGTATTGTATTACAAATTGTAATGCACTACACCACATCTGGTGAGACACCTCGAACGAACCGCTGCACTGCTGCAGTTTTGCGGAACACCTAAAACGATGAGATATTATTATCATTTCGTTCAAGTTGGTTTTCGTATGGTCAAAATGTAATTGAGAACATCCAAACTTCACTTTCTTGTATTAATTCTATACGGCCACTTATTGTCTTATTACTACGCGGATATTAGGTATAATAATAAGCGAAGAAGTTATATGTGCCTTTCATGATATTTAGTATACCTATAGCATATTATGGTAGCGCATACAAATTATTAATGTAGCTGGTCATCTGATTTCAGAAGCTGGGCGTCAATGCAAATATAATATGATTATAATGTGAACTCATTGAAATCTAGACAACAATTTTAATGAATAGGTACTTAATGCCTACCTACATTGACAGCCCGAATTTATTGCAAAGAATATCTTGTGACTTGTAGGTAATTTTCGTCGTTACTACATATTGAACATTTTTGTTCTAATTAGCCCCCCGTATCGAATCTTAAACTCCTGTAACGGTTTAAATAATTGTGATTCCTTAAAATATGGTAAGTTAAAATTAAAACGTTAAAATGTAAAAAAATGTATTAAATATGAAGTTTAGTATTAATTAACTAATAATTGGTATCTTATGTTCTTAATTATTTCATATTATGTGCACCTTTATACGTTTTATATTGCACTATAGCTATTGTACTTGACCCACCATGGGCGTATATTATTTGATAAATTTAATAAATAAATATATATTATACACACTCGCGTGTTGTGGGGTTGTCGAAATCGTGCAAATGATATATTTCAAAAACGTCACAAGTTTATTGTTCAAAAAATGAAAATAACCGAGTGCCCGCGACGGTGGAAATACGAAATAGTCGAACCCCTGCACGGTCAAACATCGGTAAATCGTATACAATTTTGTTAAGATATTTATACCTATTCGATTACGGGTGTGCGTAATGGTTATTACAAAATGGTATAAAAATTCTAGTGATATCATACATTACTTTACATACTCCTACATTAATTACGAACAATTTAATGTAGGACATTTTCTCCCCAGATTATAATAATTGTAATAGTAATAAATAATAATAAAATATACAACTGCCAAAGTAAAAAAATAGGTGTATATAATTATTAATTTAAACATCTTTAACTAAATTTTTTTTTTTAATATATGTTCACATAGGTACTTCTTTAATTTTAATTTTTTTTATAAAAAAATATTTGTGTGATTCGTTTTTAATAGTGCCACCAATGCGATGACTCAATCATTTTTATTTTGTCCATTTTAAATTAAAACTAAACTATGTTATAGCCTACATATAGATACTCTATATGAGACAACATGAATTTACAATCACTCGATTTTAGGAAAATAAAAACAATCATGTGTAAAATGTCCATCTACTATTCGTAATATCCTACATGGCTACATTCGCAGAGTCGGAATATGTTTCCAACTGTAATTTGGAGCCGACTGTTTCGTGTCTTTCCATAGGTACTGCGTGACATTTTGTATTGACTATACAATATAGTTATTATATTCCATAGCTACTTAGCTGCAGACATATACCAATAAAACATTATGTGGACTACCGATTGGATGGGTCGTGCAGGTAAGGTCCTCTCATCCATGTCGATATTGTTATCAGATAAATAATAATAACAACGAAAACTCCAGTGCTGTAATGGTACAATATTGTCAATAAAAATCTAATCTATATATCATATCGGAATGCAGACAGTTTGCAATATTGTCGACGAACGAATGGAAAACAGTTTTACGGAGTTACCTACATTAACGTCGTTGAAGGGCCACTAAACACGGTAATAGCAGGAAACGTATCTCACACACACGCAAGCTCGCGCGCGCGCACTCCATCCACAATAGTGCGCTGCGCGGATATCGAAGGACGGCGCCGCCGCCACACATAAAATAGTACGTATAATGATATCGTTATTTTCATATAATATCGACATGACTCGCGAGTTAAAAAAAGTACTGACAAAAATTATCGAAAATAGTATTAATGTATAGATTAATATTATAAGATATTTATAAAAAAAGTTAACGACATGAAAAAAATAACTACTTAAGACACCGTCGTCCGTCAGGTTGCTCTTAATAATTCTCGACCATCGACCTATCCCCATCGTCGACATGACATATTTTCTAGTCGATATTTTCTGTACTTTTGGTTTCTTTTCTCGTAGATACACACACAACACACACAGACATGACCTGCATCCAGCCCGAGAGCGACCGGGAGTTCATTCACCCGGCTTCCCGGGTCACACCCATCTGCGCGGAGCCGACCTCTAACTGGTTTCGTACCCGGCAGGGAGAACAAACGCTGTGGGAAGGGGGGACTACGACTTCGGGTACACGACGCTGCGCCGCCGCCGCCGAATCGTGTACGCACACGCTCACATAAGCCGCTATATAAGCACGTATTTACAATAATATTTTTATATGTGTGTTTATCGTTAAAACGTCATTAACGCGGTCGCAAGATTGTGGTATACAGGTACATTTAGGCGTACAGCAAACCCGGTCAGTGCATTTGATATCACCGGCGAGCGGTAGAATTTTTCGAAAAACAACAAGACCTATGGACTATTGTAAGTTAAATTATTTCCCCCCCCTCCACTAAGCTCGCGCACGACGTCGACACACGTTACAAAATACAATGTGTACAATTATATTATATAATAAATAATATTATAGAGGTTGCGGAGATAAGGCACATCGCTGTAAACGCAATACGCTAAAGATACGACTCGCATTGAAAATAATAATAATACCTACTGCATTATATATAATATCATACAAACCAAAAATCCTACGCGTCTAACGGTAAAAAATCTCGCCTCGAGAGGGCGCAACAGTAAATTCGGATGTCTCGGTTTGGCGTACGCGTGTATACTATAGTGTATATACTGAAAAGTGCAGACACCCGAAATTAAGTGATAATATTGAGGTATAATATAAATTATAGTGCCTTAGTCAAAAATTATCAGCGAGCTTTACATGTTATATTGTAGTGATATATTTTTAGAAACTTTGATATGGAATAATCCGAATTAAAGATGGTAATTGGAATAAAAATCTCCAAAACAAAAATTTTAATTTAATTTTTTATTTTTAAAGATTCATTACTACTTAGTTATTAATTATTTAACTACCTATTATAAAATATTTTAATAATATGATATATTCATAAAATCATAAGTTGCCTATCTATCTAATATACACGTGTAGTTAAATATTAATAATGTTCTATACGTTTTAAAAATATTTATTGAATCACTTTAATTCAGAAATGCTGAGTTATCAGTAATATTGTATTCCGGGAATTTTTATTCCACCGTACATCAAAGATATCAACAGCCATTTCCACTATGGCCATGTGCAGTGGAATATATCCCACTGATTTTACTGCAAACTGTGAAGGCCTATCAATAGCAAAATGGCTCGGCGTCTTATTGTTTAAGAACATGTCACCAAAAAACTAGTCAAGAATTAAATATTTTATAAAAAGTAGAGTTTTCGTTCTTCCGTCAACCATATACTGCAGCTTAATAAAAACCAAGATAATAACAGTATAAGTACCTCTAAGACCTGGTAAACACAATGTTTAATTAACGCGTGTTTACTGCAGCGCTGTTGAGATGTTGAACGAAATCGATTATCGAAAACACACTGCACGCGGTGGTGACTTTAACGCCAGCGACTAGAGACACTGTTATGTGTAGTGCGATATACATAAATACATAATATACACTCGTGAGAATCATCGACAAACTACAACGTTTGTTGATACATACCACGATGATCTACAACATAAAATATAGATTCTATTCACACCAATCACACCTAGTATACCTATCTATATAATAGGTATACCTACGTAGGTATATCGAGAGGTCGTGTCGAATTTCACGGTTTGCGCACTCCGTTTACAACATATTATATATCTGATATATTATAAAGATAAATGATGGTCTAAAAAATCAAATCTCTCTTGCTCAAAACCTGACAATTTAAATATATACATTTTCTGGCCCACGTGTGTACATATTATAACGTTTACCGTACGCATGTTACTTGCACGTGCAGGGTTTTGCGGTCCACCTGTACTTATTTCAGCGTACGTACCATAATGGTAAGACACATACGTAAAACCACAGACCAAATGATACATGCCTATATAGAATACGCGATCCTGAGTCATTATTATTATATCTTATTATTACAATATTACACGTGATGCCGCCGATTGTGCGTCGCCTATTTTCGCTTTAAGATGAAAAAAAAACCTAAATATATTTTATAATAGCTATATACCGACCATATAGTGCTTTCCCCCTATAATGATCAATAATGGTGTGACGCAATCGCAATGCGTCGATTATTATAGATTTTCGAACGGGCGTGTTATTAGGTCGCGCTCCCGGTCAGCGAAAATCGAAAAGCGCGGGATAATTATAATAACTGTTCGTGATACGGTGAGTTTTTTTCACTCATATTCTCTCTCATGGAACTCGTGGAAATCGCCGTGTGTATATATATATATATATATATGTGAGTGTGTGTGAGCCACGAGGTATAGTTGAAGCCTTAAATAATAGAAGGTTTCTATAATTTCTAAACATATAATATATAAACATAATAGGCCTGTAGGAGACAAGAGTGTGCGTTGAAAGTCGCGAAAAAAATAACGACTGCGATGAATAACGTTTTCGTATACATACACCGAGCCGTCAACGAGCACAAAAATATTCCTATACAGTCATCCCAGAGAGTATACGCGCACGATCGTGTTTTATTATCCCGCTGCAGTAGTTATTGCCACAAAACGGTACGGTACTTTGATATGCACTGCACAAGTCCGTCACGCGAGACCAATATATAGTCTGTTCCAGGCTGACATATATACATATATTATATTTTCAGAGCAAAAACACCGGACGAGTGTGCAGCCTATATGCGATAATAATAATTGTTGCGTTCGAGCGATTTGTACAAAAACGTTCTCGGGGCACGATCGCCGCGCTGACGAGAGACGGCGGTGGCGTGTTACGACCGCGCCAGACACATATTATATTATTTTATTATATTATATTTACACTATTGTCGTTAAATTTGTATAAATTATTGTTGAGCAATAATATGCAATGTATGCTACAAACACAAACCGCGATGCAGGTATCGAAATTATAAGGTCTAGAAGTATAATATACAAACGCGACGTAATGTACGTATAATAGCTATTCCACAACTATGTAACTATTCGTGTTTCGTTGTCTACGATATTATGCACTTACACGTGCGTTGCGGGTATTGAATGCAACGGACGTGCAGGGCGCACAGGCGATTTTCTTATTTTCACGAGATTATAGTAATATATCGAAACGAATCGACCGACGTTGCGCCCGAGGGTCTTAATAATAATCACAATAATATCACGTTGTCGAGGAACGAAAAGGTGCGGAAGAACTGCTGCGCTTATAATACAATATATTATTAAATTATAATGTAAGATCCGCATCTATTCGGGCGTATGTACTACGTATGTACCTATACCTACCGAGGTTTTAGTTACGATTTGGTACGCAATTGCTCATTTAGGTACGTTCTTAAATTAGCCATCATAGACGTAATAGACACGGTATTATGAATTCCGAATATTTCGTAATTATGTTCATGTAGCGTGCGCGCTCCTCCTATATTATATTGTAGATATACGACGGTGATATCGCGAGCATATATAGGTCAAACTAGACATTTTGATTATAGATTGGTCCAACGATATAATAGACTCGCCTATATGCCTGGAAAAAATGTACAAGAAGGACGAACATCAATCGCTCTAACAGAAAAATGTAAAATCGAATCGATCACAAATGATTAAGTGCAACCAGTGCAAAGTTGTTCAATTTATATTTGAAAAAACATTACTCGTAATATAATAAAAAATTGTATTATTATTGTTATTGAATCTTATGAAAATATTTCAAATTTGGCACTTGGCGACTGGGGCAACGATTGTCTTTCAAACTCCCCTAAACGCTGCCCGGGCGCAGTTGACCGTATTATACCGACGACTGTGACCTGTCTCAACGACGCCGATACAATAGCTTTGAGCGTCGATAGAAATTTGGTGCTGACGCCACGCGCTTCGATCTCCCGTCAAGGACTCGCGCGCTATGTAAACAAACTGTGGCCGTCGCCGCGGGATGTCTGCTGCACGTATGACGCTCGTCCTCGTCGGCTGTATACAATAATATAATATCTCGACAGGTACCTTTACGTTCCTATATATGGCTATATAGATCGTTAATATTTTAATAATATTATAATACCTTATATAATAATAACATATATAGGTAATCTATTCCACGACATTATTTGTGTATACACATATTACTGTCGCAGTACGGCGATAAATAATTAAATCTCGCGTGATTTCGATCCTTTAATATATATTAAGGGTTGTTGGAGGCGAGCAGGTCCGGCAAAGTCTCACTGGGGCGAGAGAATGTCGAAGGTGGAGCCAAAATCTTCATAATAAAGTAAACGCACTGATATTATAATGGTATTTCATACGGGCTCGACCTTGTCGGGCGGAAATTCGACGGGACGACGGCACTGCAGACTGCGCAGTTATTGTTGCAACTGCCATAAACTTTATCACGCGCTAATACAATGTATAAGGTGCATATTTTATAAACTTATAAATTATTATAATAATGACGAGGTCGTATTCCTGCACGGATGCACCGTCGTTGTGTGACGACGAACACGACGTGTGCTCAACAATGTGAATAATTGCCCGGCGAGATTAGTCGTCCGGCGACAGGTATATATAGGTATGGTAGGCAGGTATATACCTACGTGAAAACGTCCGAAATTCGCATTGTCATGGTAAGCCGACGACGCCATTGAACGGCGAGAGGCGAGAAATAATAATAAAAAGATGTATAGGAAAAAAAGAAAACATCCGTGTGACTATAAAAAAAAAATCGTTAATGTCTCGAATACGCGTGCGCGAGTATGTGTGCTTTGCACACTCAGTAATAATTGCAGCTATATAAGGTGTATAATATTATTATAATATTATGTATACGTCGTACGTGGATCGATAACGGACGTCCTTGGTCCATCGTTATTGACGCAAGTGCGATGCAGTGGCACTGGCCGCAGCCGTCTTGGATACCTCACGCAAAACTATATAATATCATCTATAGGTAGTAGGTACCTATCATAATCCTCGTAAGATTGATGGAATATGTAAAATCACAAAGTATGTGATGATATATAGTTATTAAACAAATATTTATTACCTATATAAATACCGTGAGTAATTGTAGGATTTTCAATGTTTACATAAATTATATTCGAATTTAGACTATCTCGGCCCTTTAAGTAACACGAAATCCAATAGGTACATTTAATATATTTCTATTTTATTTTATTTTCAACATCCGCAATGAAGTTGAAACACGCTGTATGTAATACATATATGTACAGAAAGCGCGCCCTGCAATTATTAAAATAACAATAATACTCTCGTTAATTAACGAGCCACTTTCTTTCATCGATATTGTACATTCCGGTCGTATTATACTGTATAGACCATCTATATTAGTATATTATTACTATTATATTATCGTCATCGTTGACGTATTAATTTATTAAATTATTATTTATTACCGAGTTTGGTGCATATTAGGTAGGTACATACCTCTTAACGACCTAACCTATAATATTATACCAACCAGTAGTCGCTCCGGTCAATTACGGTTTACGGTTTATGGTATCCAGGCATCCAGCCTTCTTTTATAGTTTTGTGATAGTGTAATTATTACACACACACACGAGACTTGATGCCTTTAGTGATATTTTATTGTTATTACTAATTATTTGTAAGATACCTAGGTATATATATACGCTATGAACATCGACGATACAATATTAATTAATAATTCCACCCGATAGGGAAAAGTGTTCCTCGCAGGAACCACATCAATTCTGTCCTTGTATAGTGTATACAGTATACACACTACACAGTGGCCCAGTGGCGTAACTTGGAGTTTTTTTTTAAAGCTTGGGGGTAAAATAAAATAATTATGTTTTTACCTATTCTGTCTAAAAATATAGTGAACCTATAGGTAATTTTCATATGTGGAAATTGAAAATTAATTTTACTTACTTATTATTCAGGACACACTATCTTAACGTTTAGTAATTTATGCGGAAATATTATGATTTATGATATAATATAATATTTGATCATCTTTCATAAATCTGTTATTAGCGCCTTAGGCTTGTGCTTACGCCCTAACCCGGCCTTGTTCATATAAGTAATAAGAATAACACTATGTATAGGAGTCCATGGTATTTTGAAGAATTGTAAAATTAGTGAAAATATATCGAGTTTATACCTACTATATGTGCATTATTTTAATAGGCAAAACTTTAAATGTACCCAATATATTTAATAACAAATTAATAATTGGTAGTCACATAAAACGAAACAAAGAAAAACTCAATCTCAAGCATAATACTTATTAAAAATAAAAATGTGATGTAATGTTTAATTAATTAAAATTTAATTAGGACGAAAAATTATATCTTATTTATAAGTCACTTAAAAATTAAAATATTGCAAAAAATCAATGAAAGAACACAAATAATGTTCTAACCTTTAAGTTTAATAGGACCAAGGTAAATATTGAGTTATGATATTTTATGATTTTTTAAATAAAATGTAGGTCAATATACCGGTATAATTGTATGCAACTATTTATTTTTTATAGAAGCCTGAAATTCAAGAATAGGTATAATTGATATTCTAATCGATTTGAAATCCTATTTTTCTATAGAATTTAAGTATTATTAAAATGTCTAGATGATTGAATATTAGTTCCACCAGAATATTATTGTTGTACGATTAATTAGAAGAGATATAATAGAAATATTATGTATAATAGAAAGATGAAAAGTTTTAGTATTGTTTTTAATAAAATTACGTTTTAAGATTTTTCTTACATATGAATATTTGATATTTCTATTAATTTAACAATGAACATAAATAACAAAAAGTTATCTATTCTAAACATATTTTTATTTTCATATTACAAAATTTGTTGCTGAAATATAAATAGGTATATATAATCATTATAGTTCATGACTCCTCAGTCTAATAGGCAAAGCTGCAAAATAAGCAATGTGAACATTCCCGTAAGCGTAACTAATAAATTACGAAAATAATCAGAAATTGTATACATTTATGTTAGCGATTATCTGGTTGCGCATTATTTTGTATTATAATACACTATAAGTTAATGGTATTATGAATACTCGTATTTGCCGACTATTAAGAAATACTCCTCGTTAGGAACTTGCAGGGTAATATTAATTAATAATGATTATTATATGATCTTTTTCAGTTAATTGACTAAGGGAAAATAGCATTTGTTTTATAATAAAATATGAATCCGAATAGAATTACATATTTAAATGTCATCATAATAGTTCATTCACGATTCACTTCAATATGATTGGAAAAAACAAAATAATTGGCATGAACTATACAAGTTTCGATAGTCAAAGGTTAACCACTCACTACTAATTATTAATGCATCTACTTCAGTCAAATTTATTTTTATTTTTATTTCTGTTTGCGTGCATTAAAATACCATTATAACACCTAATAGTATAAAAATATATTTTTTATGCGTTTAATTTAATTATTATAGGTTATATAGGTATAATTATTATATAAACTCATATTTTACTGGCTATTAATGATCCAAAACCATATACACTTATTACCAATCATAATATTATTCAAATAATAAAATTAGGTATTTTTACAGCATTATAAAGTATATCCTATTGTTAAATTGTGATTAAAAAAAATCGGGTGCCGTGTGTGGATAAATGTAAATCGTGTAATGAATTTTGTGTTAAATTTGAATTGTAGTCTGTAGATATTATACGTAAACGATTCAGAGAGTCAGCCTATATTACTAAGTATATTTTATGATATTATTGATATTAAAGTAATTTATTGCCGAAAACATTGCATTTTAAAATTTCATTGTACCTATGTATAAAATATAATAATGTATATTAAAAATTTCAAGTGCCTATAAATAATTTTTTTAAACTACATCAAAATAACTAAATTTGTTATTCTTTGTTTAAATTTCTAAATTTGTAAATATAATAAATAATTTGAACATTTACATAATTTTGAAGAATTTTGACATAATTTGAAATATAAATGCTCTTAAAAAAAATCGTGCCAATGTATCTTTAATATTTTTGAACTGCTATTATATCAACTTATGAGGAACCTTGTATTACATTTTTAAACTTTTTGACCAAGTGAATAATTTTTATCGATATTTATAGAAAAAAAAATTTTAATTTCAAATGTTTATAAATAGCTAAAAAAGATTGCATATTTTTTGAAAATTTTACCATAATAATACTATTTTAAACCGTTTGGTAAAAAAATTAAGTATCCACAGTTAATCATTTTTGAATTAGGCAGGTACAGCAAAATATGAAATTCGTTAATAACAAAAAAAGATCGAGTAAGAAATAATCATTTGAACATATTATAAATAATTGATATATTCGTATAATTTATATTTTTGTTTATATTTTATTGTAATGAAAAATTATGCTCGCAATAATTATGATTTTTTTTATAGGGTCACGAAAAGTTAAATTTAAAATTATATGGTCACGTACTCACGTTTATAAAATGTTGGGATCCACTGCGACACTAGAAGGTACCAGCTAATATTATAATATCCAAATATAAATAGGTTCGCTCCAAAGGCGTTAAAATAATGTAACAAGTCATTGATTTCTGAACCTTCGCATCTTGGTGGGACGGACACGGAAAACGATATATTATAATATAGTCGAAACGACAAGAAGTGATTTTGGCAATCGTTCGCTTTTTAGCCGATATAAGTGTACAATATGTCGTCGATTGAAAAGTTTCGATTTAAGTTGTTTCTATCGATGACTATAATATACGATTTTTCTATATATTATGGATCAAGCCCGAGCAGTAAATAGCGTTCCGGTGGTTCGGCCACACAGTTTCGAGTTTTCCGGGTGCGTATATTGCGCGTGTGTATAATGTATATGGATTACTGCATGTTAACAAATCACGTAACGACCACTGCAGTAGTAGGTACCTACCTTCAATTTCATATACTCTCATTTCGATACGACACTCGGTTAAACCATAATAATTGTGTGTTTCTGCGACACACACCGCACGAGTTTCGTCGTTACGGAGAGGCGTCTCGATCGTCACGGATCAGCGACATTTTAGGCTTTCGGTTAGGAATACGACGCCTCGCGACCGTGGTCAGGGGCAATAAATGAGACGCACTTGGGCTTTCTTAAATGTTACACGGACGACATATATTGTTATTGTACATAATATGTTATTACGGGCAAAAGTCGAAATCGGCAAACCTCAGAAGTGCCCGAGTAAAACGCAAACTTGTTCGGGAAAACCTATAGTTGTAACGAACATATAATTTAGGCAAAACTATAAAGACTATCATTTGAATAATTGAATCTTTCACAAACCACAATAGATAGGAACAATGTTTTTTTTCCATATTACATAAACATAACGATAAAATAAATATTATTGCACAAATACAATATTGTACATTATACTATAGTAGTCATATAGTAGTCCTTTTATAATGTTAATTTTAACAATTAAAAAATTTTAAATTCACAAACTAATCATTATTATCGAATAGTTATAATAATATTTACAATACTGTGAAATATTAATATATATTGTTGCTACGGTTTCGCACAAATTATATTGGACACAACTTTAGGTTTGGAAAAAGGTAAAAACATTACGTTTTGCCTAAGTACAGAGGACAGTTCGCATTATCTGACGTTTAGCCGATCTCGAATTTTGCATGTAACATATACATTTTGCCCGTACCACGTCGTGTTATATAAATTATTCAATCATTATTATTTATATTTTATTACGGGCCTCCGAATGATTCCGATCGCCGCAACACACTAGGCGTTCACACCGGCCGTGTTCATCGACCGCGTATATATTATTTGCCCTATTCCCGGTGGCGAAATGTTGCCTAACGGAGATTTAATCATTGGAGTAAAATAAAATAACTGTAATGAAGAAAAATAATTTAATAATAATATTATTTTAACCACGACGACGACGCGACACGGCCGTTCAAACGAAGTGTATTTTTTTCCAGCCACCGGAGGGCGTCAACGATTATTATTATTATTATTATTATTATACATACGAGCACGTTATTATTATTGTAAGACCTGGGGGCTAGCGCACACGAGCGATGACCACCAAATTGGCCGGAAGAATTAGTTTAGACACTTCTTTTTATAGAGTTAAGTGATACGCACACACCACCGGTCCAGCGGTTGTTAACATTTATAGGTCGGCGTGTTATTAATATGATTATTATTGTTACGAAGAAAAGGCTGTGTCATATTGTGGATGTTATAATATTATGTTATAAACGCGCACGGAAAGGGCTACCGAAAATAATAATTGACGTATAACGGAACAATCATAATTTAGCCGTTCGCGCTCCGATGAAAATGTCCGACAAAAATACGCGATCGCCGCAAAAGTATGAATGGCCTTTTCGTTTCGCTTAAAGTTGTTACATTTAAAATACATTCTTCCGGGCGAAATTGCTGTTCCCATCTGTGGCTACGGCGAATTATACGTCAGATTGACCCAACATTGCGCAATCAAAACAACGCATATTTTATTATCGCCTATCGACGTGGATTTTTTTTTTTCACAAATGTCATCATTATATTTTATTATATTATCTAAATAGGTGCGCAGAACAATGGTTTTACTATTATTATAAAAATAACCTTTGCTAACGGATACGCGCAATTATTATTATTTTTGTGACACAGTTATTACCTATATATTATATTTTACATAATACTCGAACACTGGAAAATCGGTATTCATTCCGAAGTCTTCGGAATAAGTCCGTAAGTTAATATTATAACGAGAAACAAAATGCCTGTACGAACGATGTAGAACGTGCGTGTTACAATGCTACGGACCAATGGCAATATTATATTATTCCAAGCTGTATACCTACGCAAAACGCAATAATCGTACAGATAATAATATACGGTGCTACAAAATGACACGGTCGTGATGTAATACAGTTTGCGTTGAAAAATTGTCGCTACGAGGCACGTGGCCAATGTCTTGTCAATGCGCACGCACACACGTATATAATATATTAATGGGCTTAAAAGAATTTACCGATACGGAAACTTGGCGACGATCTGTTATAGATTTGTCAAGATTCGTGTTTGCAGCAGTACGGCCAACGATATAATTAATTCGATTATTTCCGGGTTATCTGATTTTTCTCCTTTCTGCTCGCTTTTCTCCAAGTCTGCGCACGGTGCGAACAATTCTATCTGAACGTCTCCTCTTTGGCGACGGGCCACGGCAGCATCGCGACGGCGATCAATCATCAATCGAAGGGGATATCATTACCAACAGATTACACAGATCCGTCGAAATAGCGTGTGGGCAATCGATAGAAATATACTGCAATGACAATCGTCGTACAACATAATATATATTATAGTACTATAGTAGTACTTACTATAATATTTACGCCTATTATACTCAACGTGTCCTATAATACATTGCAGTAGCCCAAGATATAATTATAATAAAACAATGATTCGAGATGCTGCGATTATTTATTTGGTATTTGACTCCAACCCCTATTTTTACCTTTAATAATGCATTTATTCAAATTCTGATTTTTAGAATGTACATGTTGCATATACCTAAAGGCCATATTTTTAAATACTTAGATTTTTTTATACCATCTTTGAAAATATTGATCTATCTTCATCAAAATTGTACTCAGATAATTATTATAAATAATAATACTTATATTAATAGGTATATTAGTATTAATTACTAAAATTGTCTTATCTTTAAGGTTTAAACCCATTATCATTACGATTCATGAAATATTCATTTATCTGTATATTTAAACAGGCAGACGTGGCCAATTACAAGTATAGACATAGGATTTATCCTTATTCCGAACTCCTTAGTACCTATACATAATTTTTAATAAATCGGAAACTACTCATTCAAATTTTAATTTTGGTACATCAACACTTTCAAAGATATATCACCTCTTAAATAATTTACAGTAAAAAATTGTGATTTTCATTTGAAAAATAAAAGTTTATATTACCACAGGACACTCTTTTAATGGTTTTACAAATTGAAGTAATTAAAAATATGATAAGTATTTAGTATAGTATTCTTAAAAATTTCAAAAACCATAATTTTAATAAAATATGCATTGTTAAAGTAAAAATGGAGAGGGTGAACGATAAACGTATATTATACTTGGCGAATCACTCTGTATACGCGAATTAATATTATTTTTTTTCATTTCTTCCTTGTACATTTTTTTTTATATTGCATTTATGTGTATAAATAAATTGCTTACGCGCATTCTTCAGTCAAAGGCAATCTCATCGCATCTATGAAAAGGGTCCGAGTAAGGTGGTGTGCATGTGTGTGTGTTGTCTACGTCATCGTCTACACGTACACACACACACGCACACAGGTGTATTTTATATAATAATAATAATCGTACAAAGGAGCCGTCGACTCGCGTCTATTATGTTCGTACGCACAATGTACACAATATACGCACCGCGTACGGTGTACGAAAGTATGCGATGCGTGTACCCCGCGGTTTCGACCTTGACGCGGCGATCGCACACCATCCGAAAAGGGTTCACCAACCCGAATAATTATACAGACTTTTTATCGCATAATTAATTGGAAACACGGTTCCCCGGCGGGGAATTCAATTTCAGTATAATACAATAATAATAATATGTAGTTCAATTAAAAAGGGACGAAAATACGATGCTTCGCGCGCGACGATATGATCATTATACCAACGCACACCTGTAAAATACGTCTGTAGTAAAATTATATATAACCAGCTTATAACTCACTTACGCCGTCGTCGCCGTCGCCGCCGAACATCGTTCCATATGTATAATTAACACCATTGTATTAGTTAAAGTTACTTTCTCGTTTGACTAACTCCTCGTCGCGTGCATATAATATAATATTATACCCGTACCTACTATACAACATCAGCTGCTGCTATAATACACTGCAGTCATTACGCCGAGATTTAATCACCCGGCGTGTATATAGCTGGAACGACGACACTACGGAGTGTAACCGAATCAATATCGATTATTATAAGTTGTTATGACACTTTTGGAGTTCATAAGACGTTTTGTAACAGAAAATTATAATTGTAGACGTGGTAGAAGAATCGTCTTCCTAACAAAATAATATGACTTTCGAAATCTTTCGGTTCGCCGTTCACACTTTTGTTTTCTTACACATAATTATTTTTTCCTCAAAACGTAATAAGTTGTATTATAACACAAATGAGAAAAATAAACGACTCAACCGTTCTTCGTCCAATTACTGTTCACAAAGTTCACACTGGATCGAGTAAACTCTCATCGTATATATAGATCTATTAGTAGGTATACACATAGTACCTACCCAAAAAAATTTACTTGATAAAAAAATTCACTCGATTTTTTAGTAACGCTGTATTAAAAAAGTGCACCTACATACGTGTGAAACACTTTATTCACATTCTTTTTTTTAATGTGGTAGATATATTTGAAATCAAACTCGTGTGATATTTAATATCATTATATTTCGTAATTTCCGTATAGAGGTATATCTACATAAAACAATAACAAATATTGTATTTTAATAATGTTGTTCTAAAAACATATTTTTTACTATAAACATTTAACATATGTTTTCAAATCGTTCTGGGCATACAACACACATCTTTTAATGTAACTTACCTCATTTTGTATATATATAGCCAATACATCGTACATGTGATTATTATATGGATATAATTATATGTAATTATAAACAGTTATTCCTCGAGCTATTCAATATTTCCTCTCGCAGAATTAAAAATAAATAACAACATTCAAGATTCAACCATATTGTAGTGGATCTAAAGTCATATATTATAAGTTATAATCTAACAATTATTATTATATTTTTATTTATTTTTGTAATACTATTTCTAATCTATTTAATTCGTTACCTTTTCCATTTTAAAGCTATTATGGAAAATGTGTATGATTATTGATTAGTGATTAGTAATTACACTTACAAAACAAAGAGTACAAAGCAAAAGCGTAACTAACTACAATACTATACATGTAAAACAAATACCTTGAGTATATTTGATTATATGAATGATTTCTTGTATATTATTAATCGAACGTTAGTCTTTGCCGTTTTTCGCCGTATTAACTATTGACAATTACCTAACGAGGTTACGGTTAAAAAATAAACTAGGAAAACAACGCAAAAGCACGCACAAAAGATTGTAGATACAAGTATAATATGAATATATAATATGAGATGTACCTACCGAAATCTATTTGTACTAAATATAATAATATAATACGTACGTACGAAAAGAAGCCGACTACTAGTTAAAATAATGACACATCGCACAATCAATCACATATACTATGACCAAACAAAATTGAATCTCATAATACTTGTGATTTGTATTTTGTACTGTGTTCGTAAAATTTGTAATATACGTAGTTTGTATGCCAAAGTAATAGTAGGTATTCTAGATACTAGAGTAGGACAATAAATACAATTTGTTTTGGTCATAAATCCAGTATGCTGTTATAGAAAAAAAAAATTGATCAAGCTGTTCTTTACTTATTATAAAATAGGAAAATAATAATTAAATAAATACTTTCTACGTTGCATGTAAAAACTATAAAGCACATCATACACTGATCAGAATAATATTGTACTAAATGCTGCAGTGGCACAACTATAGAATTTATTTTATCTTATACATAGACTATAATATAGAGAATACAGACTATTTTAAAATGGAAAACTGTACTATAAACTTATATTTTCAAATATATCATCAAAATTTTTTACACAATATAAATTATAATATTATCTCGCTTTGGTGCATTAAATTACCTTCATAAGAATAGGCAGAACTATCAGATTAGAAGGTAAATTTGTAATTTTTATAGAAATTTGATATTTTATAAATAATAAAAATTAAGCAAAATAATAATTTTAAATTGATCCTCTTTTTATAATCATTTTTTTATCGTTAAAATACCACGCGCGTAATTTTACTACTTCTTATATAAAAGCATAATAAATTAACAGCAGCAGTTCACGTTTCCATTCGATATTTTTAATATTATGCAGTGGACTACACATGCCTAGTCAAAGTATTAATATTATATAATATTATCTATCTTTATTTAAGAAAATACAAGTCCAAATTACATAATATAAATAATAAATAACAGATTCAAGGATATAATATAGTAAATATTTAGTTACACAAATTTATAAATTACAATATAATGATGACAAAATTAATAACAATATAGTAATAGTAATACAATTGATTTGTTAATTATTATCAAATTTAAATTTAACAACATTATCTTTATTTTTTTGAAATTTTAAACTTTTGAGTTAGGTATAAGCTTGCAAAATATTTATCATTTTAAAGAACCTATTTATTTTTTGTTGTTTTATTAATTGTTATTGAATAACGTTGTTTATATTACCTATAGATAGCTCGTGGTTTTTACCAATGCTTTCCTCTGCGTAACTACATGCTTATAATACATTTATAAATATTTAGCTTCATTTGGAATAATTAGTAAATTTATAAAGTAAAATTCATATGTTTAGTTTTATTTAATTACCTACTGCAATTTTGATCTAAAAATATTACATAATGAATATATATAATTATTCAATTTATAATAAACAATGAAAAATTAAAATAGATAAATGTAAATATATCCAGTGGCGCCGAAGTTGCCCGACCATTTTTTTGAAAAATGTGACCGGCCGGCCATATTTTATTTACTTCATAACTTTATTATGTGCATGAGTTTATTTAAGCCGTGATTATGAATAAATGTATATCAGGGTACCTCTATATTAAATAATTAAGATATTGAGGCCGGGAAGTTTTAAAATTGCCCGACCACATTTTAAAAACTTCGGCGCCACTGAATATATATCTAACGATTGAAATCACTATTGGAAGCAAGTGATTATATTATTAATATAGGTATTGTCTAAATTGAGTTGTGTTGTAATAGTTAGGTACTATAATTACTTATTACACACTACAGTTCTAAGAAAATAAAAATAGGTAATTTAAAAATATAATTTAATAATAATCGTTTTTTTAATATTTTCCATTTAAAAGCTCGATTATGAGTTTTGATTAAATGATACTCAATAATACAAATATCTAATGTCGATTCGATTAATTTATTTAACTGTCTCATAATATCACTAAATATTCACTCATCACTCATATTACTCATTATCCTAAGGCGTAGGAATAATTGCTAAGTCTTTCGTACAAATTGTCACAACTTAATAGTTTTGAATTTTAACAGTGTGTTTAAAAAAAATCAGATCTAATATGAGGACTGTTTTATATATATTTTTAGATCATAATTAAAATCGATATAATATATCGCATGAATTTGTTTACAAGTAGGTAGGTTAAATACTTTTGAGAACGCATTTCCAATAAAAAATACATAATCGAAAAAAAATATGTAATAATATCAGACGCATATCATATTATAATTTATTTATAGATAATATTGGCGGAACTATGTTAACACATTGTACTTTTGTAATTGTGTATACCTAATAATACCTGCATACTACTGTATTATTAATATGTACAAATGTACAATATGTATTTGTAATTGTATTTATCGTTAAGCTTTGGTGATCTCTTCATGGCCAGTAACTGGGTCAACCCCTCCCCGGTGGCCCACGCACGTTGTGGACAAGTCCGATTTTCACGGTCGCCACTGACACACATTGAACGTTCAAACCGACCGACCGGATATCCGATTGTACAACGGTTTCGAAAATAAAATAGTAAAAACGCTATTTTTCTACCCTGCTAACAATAGCGAAAAAAATTGAATAGGTATAAATTTTAAATAGTTTTTCGTCACAACAACAACTGCCGCTCAGATAAAAATATAATAATGAAAATACCTAAATGCAATCTGCATTGTAATTTTCAACATTAACTTTTTTTTAATCTCCTAAAAATACACATGTTTACACGGACATAAGTATTTTTTCAAGCGCATTTCGGACGTCACTGCAGTATAATGACATTATTTTAAATATTATGATAATAATAATAATAATAATTTAGTCGACGTGACACACTTATAGACGTCTCTTCTTGTATACTTCATAATAATAATATGTTGAATGGTAAAATTGAATTGTTTTGTAAACCCGACGCCACTGTAAGTGTGTCATCGGTCGATTATTATCACATACAGCGTCTACGGCATAGGAAATATATAAATGTCCGACTATCCTAGTGTCGTTTTTCAACAACAACACTCAGGTTAACATCACTCTACATTTTATAACAACAATTTGTGATATACAGGAACGAAAAATCGACGAGTAATCGCACTTAGTCTGTTGAGGTGTGTTGTGTGTAAGGCTAAACTCATGTATAGGTACCTTAGTAATACAATATACAGAGTGATTCACCAAGCATGCTGACCTCCATTTTTTCCTTTAATAATGAATTTATTCAAACTCTGGTTTTTGGAATTTTTAAATATACTCAAGGACCATATTTTCAAATGAATTAATTTGTTTGTACTACTTAAGGAGTGTCCTGTGGTGATACAAACTTCTGTTTTTCAAATGAGAATTCCCCTTTTTTACTGTAAATTATTTAGTGGATCATTTTTTTGATGTACCTACCTAATTCAAAATCTAGATGAGTAGTTTCTTAGTTATTCAAATGTTTGTATCAAGGATAATAGTCCTTAAATAAATATAAAATAAACATAAAATTGGATCTAGCAGTATTTATTAATTATTATTTACTTGGGCCATTTATACAAATTATTAATATTGATATTAGTTAGATTAATATTAATTACTGCAATTTTCAAATCACCATAGTTCCCGAATCTTAAAAACCCATTACCATGGGCCTTATATTCTTAGAACACAAAGTTGAATATCTCAAAAACTACTCGTATACGAGTTTTGATTTTGATACGTCAAAAATGTCAGATAAATTATCTACTGTACCTATAATTATTTATAGTTGAATAGAGGTATTTTCATTTTAAAAACAGAAGTTTGTATCTCTGAGAAGTACACTCCTTAAGTAGTACAAACAATTTCAAAACATGTCTTAAAGTATATTTAAAAATTCAAAAAATCAGATTTTGAATGACTGCGTTATTGAAGAAAAAAAAGAATTGAGCATGATTGGTGAATCATCCTGTATACATGTTTTTTCTAAACACGGGAGGTACCTACTATGGAGTAGATACCTGCGAACCAGGCAACAGCAAACAATTTCAAAACTATTATCGTTCTCATTTCTCAACAGACATATCTGGAAGCTCTTTAAATACGTTATTTACTCAACGAATTATCTACCATGGTGCAGTGGCGTAGCTAGGGGAGGCTAAGGGGCTATAGCCCTCCCCCCATTGACTGTGTTGACCTTAGAATTTTATCAAGATTAGTAAAAAAAATAAAAAGTGTAAATAAAAGACATATTGTATTTGTCCCCGGTCCCATACAAAACTCTTGGCTACACCACTACCATGGTGTGTTAAATACCAGAATGTATATTATATTGATTTTTATATAGAATACACATGAATTGTAAGAATTTCAGGTCTTTTAATGGAAAATAATAACAAAATTTAACAAAAAGTACTATGAATTCTCGGATCGATTTTAATTAGTATTGCATGTGAATTGTAATCAATAGATATTCAATTAGTCGACACAATAAATCGTAATAACTCGTGTATTTACAAATGCTAAGCATATATCATATACCGCGTGCATTAATGGAACATACACATTATATGCATAGTATAGGTTATAGGATACCTATTAATAATTAATAATATGTACAGGTAATCATTTTCCTTCTTCCTTCTCTCATCACTCTTTTTCGACGGTCATTCGTTGGCCGTGACTACACTTGTCCGAGTCATTTATGCATTCTCAACAAGTAATACGATGCCTATAGAAGGTGACCGAAATTCGTCTCTGAGCGAAATGAAAATGTATTACGTCGTCAACGAACGAAAATCTTTTACTGTATCGTAATTAAATTTTAAAAACTGCATACAAATCAACAAAAAAAAGGATTTCTTGTTGTAAACGTCGTGTTATTGAATCGATGAGGGAAACAAGATCACCTTGAAATATAAAAAATTGTCAACATAATATATATAAGTATGAACCATACCACAGTTTATTTTTATTTTTTACTCGTTTAAGTAAGTATAGTTACATAATATTTATGGAGATACTATATATACCGAATGATAAACCAATGCCAGATAAAGAATATAAATAAAGGTGCGTTGAGTGCCTAATTAATAACAAATATATTCAAGTTCATATCTTACTGGAAGCAGCGAGTCAACAATTGGTGTTTAAAATGCATACATGTTTGCCCAAAATCTTTAAAAATAACCGGAGACAATGTGCGGTAAATATTATATTATAATATACATATATATTTTATATTTATGTCGTTCTTCGATTGTCTATGCCGATCACGTGATGTATAATAACATAATAGGAAGTATATTACCACCTGACTTTTTAGTGGGCGCATATTGACATCCATTGTTGTCGTAATTCGACAATGGGGGTACCGACGAAGAAAATAAATATACTATTTTAATCGTTGAACCGTTTTCGCATAATATTATTATACTCGCCGAGTGGCAGGTGCGGGATGGAGGGGGTGGGATCAATCGATCAACAAAAATGTTAAGCTTGTCGCTAAGAAACCGACACGTCAACAAACGCTATTGTCTATCTATTACTGTACGTCAAGATCTATATTCTAGAAAAAAAAAAAAAAACTATACGGTTCGAATGGGTATTAATTATTGTATGAACGGAGGTCCTAATATTATTATTTTATTCGGGCGAAATTCGGAGATGGTTTATAATAGTGGTTGACTCTGATAATATGATATATTATACGCGCTATATGCACATGCATACCGCAAATGCCATAGCGAATGTATAATAATACTTGCAAACGCACGCTCTCAGTATTCGTTGCTAAAAATTTCATAATATTGTGCTTGTGCGTTTTGTCTCCAAATATTATCCAACGTCACGGACACGCGTTCGACTCGTATAACAATAGTGTACCTACCTATCGTGGCGTTAGGTTTTAATTACTGCAAAAAAAAAATGATAATATTATAAGCAACGTTGCGCAATTCGATTTATTCGTATTATTAAAAGTTATAACTATATATTATGACGGCACGCAAGGAACACTATACAAAATAATATAATATACATATGTTCTATATTTATGTTGAGGTTTTATCACCCATATTATCAACAAATCTCATATTGTATTCCCCAATAGTGAATAGAAGTCGCGTACGCATTTATGATAAACGTATAATATCAGATCAACTCACGGTCGACTGTTTATATTATATTATTATATTATCCGCTTACACACAATAATAATATAATATAATGGCCAAGCTGTACCTATCACGCGTTATCGTCGCACGGAACTGTAAAAAAAAAATCGTATTCCTCGATTTCTTACCAATAAAACGACGCCTGTACGTGAATACTCATATGTATAGTCATGTCGGTATAAATGTATTATAATGGTCGTGCAAAAGTACAAAACTACGAAATCGTTTCTCGCAATAAGCCCCGCCGAACATTAACGGACATTTATACAACGTCATAATACAAGTAGGTACTACGTAAAATTAACTATATAGATAACACCCATTGTTACTACTTATACGCAGTAGAAGCATATATTTTTTTACGAATACTGTCAATAGTCAAGACTATGACAGGAATATCGTGTTTGTATAAAACGTTATTTCAAATATACCTATTATACGGTTATAGTCGTTTGAAACCGACTTCGCGGTTGTTTAGAAATATTGTTTTATTCAAATATATTATAATATTATGGATGACAAAGTCGTTGTGTACGTGACGTCTAATAAACAATTTGTTTTTCGTTCGAACACCGCGGATTTTACCTTTGAAAAAATTACCACTATTCACCGAATGGATTGCGTGAACCTTCTTCCTATATTAATAGGGACAAAATTATATTGGGATATTGTGTGTCTCATCTTCGTCGACAATCGAGAATAAGTGAATACAAAGTGACGTAGGTAACACTACTTTAATGCTAAGACGTAGGTACGAGAAAAACACTGTCCTCAGCGTTTGCCACGAGGGCCGCTCCCATCACAGGTAACCGACGCCCTTCGTTTTATGGGTAGTAAAATTATTACAATGAGAACCATCTCAAAGGAAGATTATACGTGAAAACAACAGTCCGTAAAACTCGTCAGATTAATACCAGTTTGTGTGTGTGCCAGCAGTGTACGAGTTGGTGCATAACGAGAAGATTTAACGTACAAATTACATAAGAAAATGTCACATCCTCGCGATACGTACAATAAACGCGTAATATATATCGTGTTGTTTATGACCTGTTCGAACACACCCCCTACGGCCTACACAACCATTCACAGTGTGTCGTGTGTTATTGTTGTTATAGTACGTGAAATAATACATTTGATATTGTGGAGGAAAAAAACCAAACGAAATCGACGCCGGGGCGTCACAATAGGAAAAAAAAATACATAAATAGCCGGTTTACCTTGCCCTTTCCAAGACGTCAAGTCTGATAGTTACGTGGAAAAAAAATGTCATGGTATTCGTGCCATAAGTGCAATGTGTTTTTTCGAATACGCAATACGTGTGCACGCGCATGCGCAATGCGACTCGCGGGGAAAAGCACGTCGGATAATATTGTATATTGTGCCGGTGTGGTGGCGTTATTATATTGGCTAGCGAAAAACCGGTTGTCCCGGGAACCCGTTCCGAGAAAGAAATCCAATTGCATAGGCCATCGCCACTGATTAGAGGTTCTCGTTATCAGCTCCACGTTTATTTTTCTCCAAACAACCGTACTACGGTGGCTTTTTTGATAACATGCCAACTTTAATACGTATAATATATTGAAAAACTCAACATGTCAACCGTGCAGGGGCGTGTATAACACTTAAAAAACTAAGAATATATATTATATGGGGGAAAACAAAAATATAGTTATTAACATACTGTCATACTATCATTATTATTATGCTCTTTCTAAATCCGAAATCTATAACTTATCGATAGATAACAGATTATAGCAATAGTTGAAGCCTTGAAGGTTAAATTAAAATAAGTTCCTGTGTGTTGTAGGTATATACTGTACAATAAATTCTATTACGATCAAGAACACATGGGTATAATAAAATCATCAAACCTATTTTAAAATCACACACAACTTGCGAAAACAATTTGGTGATTCGTGGAGATTGTTTAATCTAGTCAAATTGTAATCAAAAAACATATTGAATTCAAGTAGTCAATTACTTAATTATATTTTATAACGGTATAATACAGGATCGTGTACGTGTTGTTATAATATTGGTCGTTGTTATTACGCGTTACTGCTACGGACTACTATTATTATGTTTAGAATAGGTGGTTACCTATAACCTACCTATAGGTACCTGTTCGCTCAGAATTAGGATGTAAAACTATACCAGGTGTATAATAAGCAGAAACTATGAATTACATTTTTATTAAAACTACCGTTTTCCTTGTAAAATTATTGTGTATTGTTGATTTTTTTTCTTTCGCTCCACTGCTCATTGCACCTAAGCCCGTATAATATTGCCGGCCACTACTCACTAACCTCACTAACGGTAGTGACCGGTTTTTTAATCGTCATTTAAATCCGTGCCGTTCTTGAGTAGGGCCCAAAGAATCATATATTAATTATCATTGTGTACATCGCACACTCGTAAACAGCGCAAGGAGTGATGTAGCTCTTAACGGGGGCGATCCTCCAAGACACGGTAAGCTTATTCTTGATGAGAGGAGGGGAGCAGGCGTCGTCGCCGTCGTCGTCATTCGCTACGGCACTCTTCACCGTGTGACCTTCCCTCCCAGTCATCACAGGTAAAGTATATACATTATACACGGAAAACAGATGATTCCGGTCAGCCACGGGTACTGTGTGCACTGAAATAGAAAACTCGTAGGTATCCGTATTAAAAAAAATATACATATTAGGAAATGTAAATTATATTTTAAAATTTTCACCTGGCTTAGCAATGGCGAATGGCGATCACAACAGAGCAGAAAATCCCGAACGGTCCCACACACACCGCGATTTAAGTACAACCTATAGTGCACAATACCCGATATCACGGTTACGATAACGTAACCGCCGTACCCGCTCCGACATGTATTATTATTTAATAAAATAATCGTGATTTTGAAATAACGTACAAACCAATATAACAGTCCTACGAATGCAATAAACTGCAGCGTTTAAAAAACATTTCCCCATCGTTTATAATTCAAAATCGATTGCAAACGAAACTTGTTATTCGATAATGGTCCACTAGTGTTAGCGAGTCGATTTCTAGTCGACGGCCGAACCGTAAAATAGTAGTGAAACTATGGAAGGAAAAAATATTATAGAAAAAGACAGACGAAACACGAACAATTAAAACGAAATTCATTATTTAATTTTCATTCTATTGTAAAAAAACATTGAATGGTATAATAACGAGCAAAAAGTAAATAACTAAATTAGGTATTTGCACAATACTATAAAGTAAAAACCTGCGATACCGGTGTAATAACATAATGGTCAGCAAATAATATAGTCCCAACATACCTACTTAAAAGATTATCACATAATATTATTTGTACGTGTGAAAGTATATATTCGTAAAAATGGTTTTTTTTTAGTTGTTGGAACTTCTAAAAACAAACTTTTTTATCTGTAATCCACATCTTTAAAACCCCTTTGTCAGTGACTTTTATGATTACATATCATTTGTATGATTTTCTAAAAAACACCTTGGTTTGTGTTATCTATAAAAACTTGTAAGAACCCGAAAATGTTTAAACCTTTAATTATTTACTCATTATTATCGTTTTGGCATAAATAGTGACATGTCAACAGCCCGCGAGCTTTAGGATAAAATATGATAATTCGTCGCTTGGCGTGAAATACCCCCTTATGCGGTAAATTATAATTTTTCAGGAGAAACAATTAACTGTTTCTAGACTATACATAGGTATTAATATATCTCGACACAAGCCGTATACAAATTTATATTATACTTTATTTAAAGAGTTTTTTAACTTTTATAATGTATTATTTTACAGTTGGTTGCTTTAAACATTTGTTTTAATATTATATTTAATAACTACTAAATAACTAAAATACATAATAATAAATTGTGATTATAAGTCCCCCAGTGATTTTTCAACTAATAAATATAGTTGTTACTTAATAGTTATTATATTCCATATTCATCAAACTCTTCGTCTTACAAACATACTGAATGTTCTTTTGTTGAATTATTGTGTTTCTAAATTCATTAAGTTGATTCGTGATGTTGTTGTGACACATAAATGCCGACGATAAATTGAATAGAAGACTATTATATTATGAGTAATAAATCATTGCTGAAAACCTAAACAAACTTGCTAGTATATATATATATATATAGGTGTATAATATCATTATAATACCTATACATATTAGTTAATCTATAATAAGTGATAATTATCGGTGAACTTCGAAGTTCAACCGGTGAGTCTACCGCGGTATCGACGAATAACGTGTTTATAGACTATATAGGTATACGTAGTGTTGTATACCTATCAATTATTGCAGCGCGGCGGTACAATTTTTTTTTCTCTTATAAATATTATTATAATACACAAACCGTACACCTGCACAACCAGCACGGACGACCGACGTGCACACATACATAATAATAAAATACAACCGGACGACCTACCACGGGGAGGGCTTATATAGGAGTGGGCGCACGGAGGCATATTCAAACTATTCTTTTTCAGACGAATGTCGGTAAACAACAACTCTAACCTTGTCCATAGATTTGTCCCTCCCAAACTCTGAACAACGAAGTTGGTTAAAATATTTAAAGATCATCACAGGACGATATAGAAAGTACCTTATTTTTTGTCCCCCTGGCCCCTGCCCATTAACAACAACCAACAGTGTATTTCTGTCTCGTATTTTCACGATGAAAATTCTGCGTTTGAAACGTGACCCATATAATATATGGGATAAGCATAACACCGAAAAACCGAACCCAGTAAATCCAGTATTTCGGTTGATCGCCGCAGTGTACAACGTCGCAGTGCCGCTGGCGGGATTTCCGTTAGGTACACACACACACACACACACACACACACACACACACACACAATACACGGATAATATAATATCACAGTCGTAACGCGTTACATTGTTGTCGGGACGTATTCAAATCGTCGACCGCGTAGTAGATCGGGTGGAGTAGCGGGCGGTGGCGGCACCGCCGAAGTTACGACGACGACGACGATGGATGATGATGATAATAATAATAAATAATAATAAAAAAAAAAAAAACCAGTCTCCTCATCATAATATGATATATAACACTGTAGTATAATATAAGAGACCCCGCGGGCGGTTGATTGACGTAATTGTATCAGAATCAACAGATCCCTCCGCGGCGGCGTTCGACGACAAACTCGCGCGCGTTTATTATCCACGCCAGACATACAAAATAATACATCCATTACAACGACGACGTACCTACACGTACCTATGTACCTAGTCCCATTTCGTTTTCCGCTATCATCGGTAGGTATTTACCTGGCCGGTAACCGTTTCAACGCTTACTCGCATATCATCATTAATTTTATATCAAGTAACTATAAACACCCGACAATAATAAAAATCATGATTTTGAAAAAGTTTTCGAACTCACCCGCGTCTCGACCATATCCCGCGGCCGCCAGCAAGAGTACCGCCGCGGTGGCGGCCAAGACGTGCGCCGAGCGCAACGTCACCGCCGCCGCCAGCGTTCGTCGGGTCACCATCGCCCCGCGCGCGCGTTCAAAGTGGTGCGGGCGCGGTCGGTTCAGAACATCACAGCGGGCCGCACGTTCCCGAGAAAGCCCGCGTCGGCGGCGGGATTAAGGGCGAGCGGTCGCGCACAGGCACACGCGCGCAAACCGAAAAATCCTCTGCGGCCTGAGTCTGAGAAAACGGACCGAAAACGAACGACAATCGCGGAGACGGTGTTATTATTATTACGATCCCGTTTAACGAGGGGGGGGCACTGCAGTACACTATACTTATATGGGGGAGTATAATGCGTCTATAACGAATTTCGTATTATTATTATTATTATCACGACGCACAATAAACGGATAGTCGGACGACGGAGCGTGGAACACACGTCGTAGTCGCGCGCGCGCGTACAAGTCACTACTATAAACTATACCGGTCGGCGGACACGTCGCGCGGCACTACCTACTTGTTGACTGCGTTTGCCGCCTCTGGAATGAGCCGGCCGCCGCCGCTCTCTCCCCCGTATGCGCACGCACGCACGCACACGGTACCGAATTGCACGCACGCACTGCAGCCGATCGCGCGCGACGACCGACGGACGGACGACTACTTTGGACGTCTTTGGACGGCGACGCGATGACGTCCCGGTCGGATCGTTTATTATCATCTCGAGTGTACGTGTTTGCCGTAGGTAAGTTTTTATCTTTTTTTTTTTATCCAACACTCGGTCTCCGACAACTGGTTCGTCTTCGGGATTGGCGAGGGGGGGACGGCGCGGCGGGCAACCGTGTGTTTCGATTTCGTCCGGCCCCGCGCCAAAGACGGTGCAATCGACGGCGGCGGCGGCGGAGACGGCGCCGGGCACGCATTGTACACCGTCGAGGCCCGTCCAGCCACCCGCCGGGCGCCTACGCGACGACGTCGCAGGTAAAAATATATAATAATTCATAAGGGTGGAGACGAAGTGGTGTGTATGCAGGTAGGTAACCCGAATATAGAGAAATATCGCGTCAGGGTTCGCCGTCTAATGTAACGCGAAACGAATTTGTGCGAACCAGGGTTATTACTTATTAGTTATTATTATATTTTTTGGATGGAAGGACAGCAACAGTTGCGGGTGAGATTTGACATCATTTGAATTCTGTGAAATTACAGAAATCAAAATAGTAAAACGATGGACGTGGACAATCATATACTTACCGAAAAATAGTGATAATCGAGCATGAATGTGTCAATAAAAAAAATATTAAAATACCTATATACTAGTTACTAGTATATAGTCATATATATAGGTACAAAGTTTCGTGAACTTATAATATATAAGGTAATACGTGCATACGTATATCTATAATATATCGTTACCACCCCAGCACCCCTAATAATTGTATAGTGATGTTGCATTGTGGGACGCAAAACCAATAGAAATATAGCAGGTGAAAATCATCTGAAAAATACTATAATACTATATACATTTAAACATGAGGACTAGGGGCAGCTTCAATAAGATGTAATCGGTATCGATCATTGGTATGGTTGCATTTAAAAGTAGATTTAATAATTATTACTTGTTACATAATGGTCGATACAATAAAAGCAAAATAATTTAATTTAATTTTAATTTTAATTAATAAAGAAAAATAACAACTATACTGAAATACCTCTAAATAGTAGCACAGAAAAAAATGTAAATAGGTAATTATCAATTTTTAAATTTCTACATATTTAAGAGATTTTAATCCTTGTTTTTTATAACAGTAGGTACCCACTAACTACTTACTAGGTTATACGTGCTCTTTTTATCTGTCCCACACTACAATTAACAATTAAATAATTTTTCAAGGGAACGAATAAAAAGAATAGATCGTTTGAGTGGCCCATCCCTTATTATTATATACCTATGAGTACCTAACAATGTACCTATTAATAGTACCTAATACCTAATGATAAATTAGAAAAGCATTCGAATAATTAGAATAAGTAGAAAATATATATGTAATTATACCGATATGAATCGCTAATTTAAAATATAATATATTATATACATCTATACATATTATAAGGTATGAGCCTAATTTATCGTACTTGCACTTGAAACCGAAATGTATGCTGTATACTGTCCTTACCTAACGACTAATACCTACATTATATTAATATATTATGCCACTATACAGGTATCTAAATATTTTAATTTATATTTTATTATTATATAGGTACCGGATAACTGAGACATGTGACAATCGTATTGGCGCGATGCAGAGGTCTGACAAATTCAGCGCCGATTACTAGGTATGGCGGTGTAATACCCATCTAAACGGAACCGAACCATTTTAATATTTAATAGAATTTATTAGATTTCAAATGACATCGGTTGGTATGCACCCTGCAGCCTGGTTGCTGGTTGGTACATAGGAGGTTAGTACATAGCAGGTTGGTACATATACACTAACTTACAGACTAATAAAAAAATATTTTAAGTGTGTATCTGTAGACAACCACAACTATTATAATATTTTTATCGTCTATCATCATATTGATAATTATTTTAAAAAATGCACTTCCCTACCTTATACGACTACATCTGTAATATGTTAATTGTCCCAAGGCAATTTATAGGCATGATTTTCTAATCTATTTATTTATTTAGTTTTAGTTGGTGAATATAACCGAATGTTTGAATGTCTTAATATACACCTACACCTAGAAATTACTTTACATTTTTCAGAAATTTATAATGAACCATATTTTTTAACTGTAAGTATATGATAATTTGCCATTTAATAGTCTAATACGTCGAAATACGATTAATTTACGTACCTACATGTAGAATGACGTAAATTGCATACGGGCAGAGATAGTTGTAAAATCGTATTTTTTAAATACGTGTCTATGAAAGATTATTGTTTTTTTAAATAATAAAATGTGTTAATATAACAAGAATAATCAATTCAGATACTAAAAATCGTATGTTATTTACACAATATTATTTACTAGGTAGGTAGTCAAAATATTTAATGTTATATTAGGCAGTCAATTCTGAACATTAAATCTACATTCTAAACAAACAAATAAACAACAAACATATAACAGAAAACAAAGAAAATAATATAACATAATATAATATTATTTACTGAAAAATGATTTCCTCTGGAGATATTATGTACAATACACAATAACTAATCATAAATAAATAACTGGCAAATAAAAATTGATGCGCAAGCAATATTATTTTGAATACTGAGTGAGAACTGAGAATATTTCATGCTGTGACAAACCTGACTATCAATAAATTGTTATACCGTACATTACTTCGAATTCATTAGTACATATCACATGATAGTACATTCTAATTTTGTTATGCTTTAGTCCGTTGTGCAGGTTATCATGATTTATGCCTATCAGTGGCGTAGACAAGGGGATGACACCCAGGTCAGATTGGCTTTGGAGTGGATAATTTTCCATTTTGTGTTTAATGTGAATTTTGAATCAATTCAAATTATATTCATTGTTCCTTATTGTTAAATATTTTACTACCCGAGTAAAAAGTTTTGAGAGGCTGAGGGATTTTCCAATTTCCCCCTCCCATTTAGCTATGAAGTTTACTTTTTTTAATCCCCCCCTTTCAGAAATCATGTTTACGCCACTGATGCCTATCATCCTCTTCTATTTCAACACCCTTCTTTCTTGCTTTAATTATAATTAATTGTTGTCCTAATAATGTATTTTATTAAATATATAATCTGTATATTGGACGAAAGCCCGTGTTGTATTATTATAAATAAATAAATAAATGAATACATTTCTCAACAACCACCAAAATAAATTTAAATTAGTTATGACTTATAACTTATAATACATTTTATAAACTTAAAAGTTAAAAGTTAAAATATAAATTCCAAAAGACTTATTCTAATATATTTTATATACTTATTTAATTTTATATTAGATATAAGAATTAACTGAAAAATCTTTAAAAATATTTTAAATTGATTAATTTAAGTCAAATTTGTACTTCGTAGTTTTACTCATAGGTCATAGATTAATACCGGAAAAGATAATATTGTATCATATTTGATAATTAAATAAATATTCAGACTGAATAATTTTATTCTGCTCAAAATCAACATTATAATTTATTAATACGTTATGTATGAGTAGTTGACATTATACGCATTATAAATTTTCAACAAAAAATTTGATAGTCCTATATATATAATACATAATATATACAAACATACGAAAGACTATTATTTTAATTTAATGCGGAAAATGTAAATTTATAGTATCTAACCAGAATAATATTTGTTTATATATTATTATAATAAACAGGAAAAATCGGTTTTCGGACTTAGTGTGTTTATGCAAAACACATGCAGAACCGGGACGATATTTTGTTGTAATCAATTTTTTTT
Organism: Acyrthosiphon pisum; assembly: GCF_005508785.2. NCBI lineage: Eukaryota > Metazoa > Arthropoda > Insecta > Hemiptera > Aphididae > Acyrthosiphon > Acyrthosiphon pisum. The sequence continues at coordinate 27,173,796 of NC_042494.1, forward strand.
TATTGTAGGAGAGTTCGAAAAACTATCTAAACAATAAATAGTTTTTATTACGGATATAACGACTTTTGACCACAATACAAATAATATAAATAAGATAAAAATTGTTTAGAATGACCAAAAAAACAAATATTTTGTCAAATAAATCAAAGTCAATTAAGTCAAATATTTTGGTTCCGCACATTCTCAAATTCTCAATGTACTTAAAATATCTATGTTTACGAAGTTGTTTATATTAAAATATGTGATATGATTCATACAACGATACCTACATACTAGTTTGTACAACCACATTTTAAACGCACCGAAAATACAGTTGGAAATAAACTTTAATAAACATAGTCGAAAAAAATCATAATTATTTATTATAATAACAAATACGATTTTGCATTAATATTTTAATATACAACATTATATTTTATTATTGTGATTACGTATACTTTTCATCACGGTAGAAGCTTTGTGAAAATTTTACAATCATAGAAATAAATTTAATATTTTCACGTAAATTCTAAATTTTTACTTTAACAATAAAAAATTGAGTTCAATCAGTAGGTATATAATAATTTAATATGTGTACCTACAAGTTACAATGACAACTTATTTACATTATTAGGTAGAAACTAAGATTTTTAAAATAATTTTGCCAGGTTAACTAATATTATGTGCAAATTCTACTGTATATCAAAGTATCTATTAAAATATTTAGCTTATATCTTTGAAATTGTTATTTTTGTTTGTATTATATTATTATAATAACATTGTATTAAAAAAATAATTTCAAAAAGTGTATTATTTATTTGATCATGATATCGTTTTAGATTCTGAGTGAAACGATGAATGTTTTGATTTTACAATGATGTGTGTTTTTTTTTTAATTATTAATTTTTTTTATTTTTTCTTGTGTCTGTCATCACCTTTTAGGACAGTAAAACTGCTTCGATTTTCTTAAACAGTATCTTGTTTGATGAGAAAGTGAATCTAGTTGGTTGACTAAGAATGACGGAGGTCAAAATTTGAAATTTCCAGTAGTTTTCAAAAGCGCCGTGAAAAACAAAAGAAAAATTAAGGAAAAACGGGAATTTTTACGTAAAAGCTGTTTTCGAGAAAATCGATTTTGGTTTTTGGTGTAACTTTAAAACAAATAACCGTAGATACATGAAATTTTCACTGGTTGTTTAAATTTTTATTTTCTATACATCGTAAAATTTTCAAAATATTTTGATTAGTTTTGAACTGTTTAGGGACATTTTCAGTTTCCAATTTTATTAGTTTTTTTTCTATGAATGTCAATAAAACTTTATTTGTTGAGTAAAAATACTTGAAAATTTAATACAAGGCTCCTGATATATTGTTACAATAGCAGTTGAAAAATATTAAAAATACATAGGCGCAATTTTTTTTTTTATAAGCATTTAAAGATCTAATTTTGACAAAATGTATAAAATTTTAATTTAAATAATTATTTTGTAGTTAAAAATTTATAAAATGTTCAACTTTTGTATCTAAGAATTTAAAACTTAGAACAAGATTCCACGTAAGTAATTAATTCTGTTACCAAAAAATCTAAAAAATACATTTACACAGTTTATTTTTATAGTCATTTTAAGTTCAAATTTGGGCGAAATTACATATTAAAAACCTAGAATAACTATTTTAGTTATTTTGTTGTGATTGTATAATATTATTCGTGGGTATACTTATAACTT
>NC_042494.1:27175601-27187245 GCF_005508785.2 Acyrthosiphon pisum
CAATTCATTTTAACTACCTATTTATTTAAATAGTTCCATAATTTATCATAGGTTTGTTCTTTATTATCTTAAATAATAATATTTTAAAGGTAATTGATTAAATAATAATACAAAATATATAAATAATTATTAAATCTATGGTAAGAAAAATAATGATTTGATCACGTGCATTTTGATAAAAATGCAGAATGATGCAGCGTCCCGTGCGTGCCTCTTCAAAATAAGAGTAGGGGTACGCTAAAATTTCTGAAAAATTAGTTGGGGTACTCCGTCCCCCTGCGTCCCCCCCCAAGTCGAGCACTGGAGTCGTCAAAAACAATGTATTTCATTAAAATGTAGTCTATAATAATATAGTCTATGATAATAACACAGCTATAATTTAGAAGTATGATAACAGCATATTTTACTATTACAAAACGTTATTTTATTATTTGCTCAGTTGTTATATCTTTTATCAAAATATTTTAACAAAACGACGAGACGGTATAGTACACCTACCTACAGTAGTAGTATATTTCTAATAGGATTAGAGCCAGCTGAGTCTAGCCGGTGCAAAATCTGCATATCTTTGCACCTGCTGCATAATACCAGGGGTTGCAAGTAGTAATAACAATAACACCGTAATAATTATTATGCAACTGCAGCTATAGTCGTTTCAAAGTGTCCGTTCGGCCCGTGGTAACCGCATGATGCGGAACGCGAATCGGCGCAGGATTATTTATTTTTCGTTTGTGAACCATACGATAACATGATACGACCGGCTCTATAGGTACCATATATAAATATTATACATACAATATATGTGTAACATTGTAACCGACTTATAACACTGTACGAGACGTCTTTTGAAATCCCGAATTAAACGTCGGTTTGTGCGTGCGATGTGTGTGTGTGTGTGTGTGTGTGTGTGTGTGTGTGTGTGTGTGTGTGTGTGTGTGTGTGTGTGTGTGTGTGTGTATATGTATACATGCATAATCATAATATATCTGCCGACGTAGGCGTGTGCCATTGTGTGAGCCTTAAAAAGTGTGTCCATTGTTAAGTCAATACTGCCAGTGGGTCGTCGCGGCTACGGCGTCTATATAATAATATGTGTGCGCGCGATTCAGCCGCGAAACGTTCACCTCGATGAACTCGTTTGGCGTTCGATATTATAAACGTATTATATATATATATATTATACTATTATTATTATTATTATTTATTAGTATTAGTAATATTATCATCATCATATACGACCGCGTGCATCATATTATACGCGCGTGCAAGTCGAATAAATTCGTGGGCTGAATATAATTATTATATTTTTGGACTTGACCTTTTATTTGTTTTTTTATGTTTTTTACACGACCCTGTATACAATACTTATATAAATACATTGGTACGCACGTAGGTGGACTTGTGGGTGGGCACTAAAGGGGTATTAGCCCTCAACCCTTGATACGTGAATTAGACATCTTATAATCAGTTTTCTGTGTTAAACGGTTATTTTCTGTGGGTCATTAATAAACATCAAGATGCAAAAAAACTTTTGAAATTGATCTTATATAGAGTAAACACAAAAAGCCTCCTTACGGGGTCTGTAGGTACATAGTCTATTATGAATTTTGATACTTGAAAACTATAGAATATGAGACTTAATAAGTCCTTTTGAAAATAAATTGAAAATCTATGGTCTATATCATTATATCAATATAATATAAGCGCTAATAATCACTTATAAGTATATTGTAATAGGTATGTACAAAATGTTTTATTTTTTTTATTGTAATATATTTGTATGCATCTTATCATGTTTACGGTTATTGTATACATGTAAAGGGTTAGTCGACAATCGCATGTTCACTACCTCTTATATTTTCCTTTAAAATGTTTGGAATTTTTAATTTTGCTTAAAGGTTATATTTTTAAATACTTTAAGTTTTTGTACCATATTAGGAGAGTCCTTTACAAACTTCTGTTTTTTAAATGATAACCTTCCTTTTTTACAGTAAATAATTATCTAAATGATTTAACTAAATCATGTTTTGAACGAACAGGTATTTTATAAGTTATTAAAAAAAAAAATCAAGATAATAAGCCTTAAAAATTATTTTACAAAATGGATCTAGTGTTTATTATATTATTTGGACCATTTTTACTAATTATAAATATTGATAGATGTTAAATTGATACCTAACATAATTATTAAAATGTTCAACTCTCCATATAGCTTCCATTTTTATTCATGTATTCCTTATCCTTCCTATCTCCTAATATCATGGACCTATTATCCTTAAACCTATTAAAGTCAAAGAACTAAAAATTACTTAATCGAATATCTGTTTGAAATACATCAAAATGTCCAAAAAAATCATCTGCTGAATAATTTACAGTATAAGAGGGTGGTTCAAACAAAAGCTTGTTATCGCCGCAGGGCACCCCTTAAATAGTATAAGGAATTTTAGTGGTTAAAATAATATGCAGCATCTTAGTAATTACTAACTATAGTATATACTATATAGGTACTAAAAAATTCCTGAAGTCAGAATTTTAATAAATGCATTATTAAAGTAAAAATGTGTGTATTGGGGTGGGGGAACACTGAACAGGCCTGATAAGTGGTGGTGAATCACCCTGTATAAGTAAACATGTAATTATTATGACCTGAGTAGGTACGTAGGTAACATCGTACAATATATGCGTCGCGGAGCGTACGTTGCACAGATTGTCGACGACGAAACTATAATTCGATTCACGGGCGATTGTCATTAATTGTCTTATATTTTATTTTTAATTTGATAATGTATTAATGTAATGATTCAATATAGTAATTTTTGATTGTATTCTCATTGTGTTATGTTTGCTTATATAAACAATATTATTATAATCGGTCATAAGCATAACTAATAAGTAATTACATGCCTAATGTACATTGTGAATATTATATGTGATGGAATTATGGAAACATGACGTGGAGTTGTATTTTTCATTATTATTCTTTTTTGTTTAGTGTTACATCATTTTGGAATTCGTCTTGAGATAAATATCGAAAAGAAAATTCAAAAAATAATATAACATAAAAATGTTATTAAAACGTCTAGACATTCCATGAAATACTCAACTAATATCTTTATAATATCAGTCGCCGGTCGATACTAAAAGTTAGAATTTTAGGGCGTAGTATATAATATTGTTATCGTGTTAATGTTTATATTAGAATATGTGATGGGGACATTTAGAGTATTATATCTTTCGTTAATATTCTTAAATTCTTTTCTGTTGAATGTTGTATTATTTTTGGAATTCGTCTTCAGATAACAATTAAAAAAAAAAATAAAAAAAATGTTACATTAAAATGCTATTAACGTCTAGACATTCCATGAAATACTCAACTAATGGTATCTTTATTATATCAGTCATCGTTCGGTTCTAAAAAAGTTGGAATTTTAGGGCGTAGTGCCGTAGTATATTGTTACTTGTTATCACGTTAATGTGAATACCTATCAAAACATGTGATAGAGTTGTATTTTTCGTTATTAGTATTTTCTGTTGAATGCTGAATCATTCAGAAAATCGTCTCCAAATAACTATTACAAAAAAATCCAAACATTATTTCACCATTAAAATGCTATTCTTGCCGTTTGAATTTTTGGAGCGTACATATTAATTATCGTTTAATAAACTATGACCAATGACCATCTGAACTCTGCATTCATATAAATTACAATACATATAAATAATAATTGAAATATTTAAAAATTCTCATAACTTTGCTTCAAAATATCAAAATTAAATCAAACAAAGTCTACGTGACCCCAGATGACTTTTTACCCAAGCATTCTATTCTATTCTATTCTATAACCTATCAAACACATTTATTACATTCGTATGATCAAAATTGTCAAGTAGATTCAATCTATAGGTACAGACTTTAAAAAAGTTTTCGATAAGGTGCATCACAATATTTTATTATGCAAGTTAAAGGCTTTTGGTTGTAATGGTTTATTTTTAAAATTAATCACCTCCTACCTAAGTAACTTTCAAGTACCATCAGGTGTTCCTCAAGGTTCGTATTTGGGTCCACTACTTTTTATTAATGATTTTGCTCGGGTTTTTAAAAGTTTTATAAAATTATTGCTTTTAGCAGATGATGCTAAATTATTTTGCTCGATTTAATCTATACCAGACTTTGAGACATTACAAGATCAGCTAAATAAATTTTATACTTGGAGCGTGAATAACTGTTTTGAATTAAAAATTGATAAGTGTAACATTATTTCACAGTAGTATACCCGTTCCAAAAACCCAATTATATTCAACTACAGACTTAATAATATCAAATTAGTCAGAGTAACTGTGATTAAAGACTTAGGAATATATTTTGAATCAGATTTTTCTTTTAAGTTCCATCATAAGAAAATTTTAAATAAATCCTATAGAATGCTTGGCTTTATTAATAGGAATACACAAAATTTTAAACTGCCTTTAAGCTTAAAAAAATTATATTACTCACTCGTACGATCTTCACTAGAGTTTGGATCCATAATTTGGTCTCAAAATTTGTCTACTTACTTGAATGATCTTGAGATTGTCAATTTAAATTTTTAAAAAGAATAGCTTACGTCTCTAATACACCTATCTCTAGTAATATATTTAAACCCGTTCAGTTCTCAATAGGTCTGGATTCGATCGATCTAAGAAAACTCTCTGATATATTATTTATATATGATCTATTAAATGGTTTCATTGATTGTCCACATCTACTAGCTTTACTAGGTATCAAGGTTTCTACTTTCTTCTCCAGGATCAATGATTTATTTGTCATCCCCTACTATCGCAAAAAATATGGTGCTGATTCGTTTTTCCCTCGCGCTCTGTCCTTAGCTAATAAGATATCCCCATCAATAGATTTTTTGATTCTTGTCGTAATAAATTTAAGTCCAATGTTTTATTAATATTAATGTTTAAAAATTATTGATATTTTCCATTCAGTTTTTAAGTAATTAGCTATATTTCTGTACTTGTACTTTGTATTGTTTTCTTTTTTTTTTGTAATCATTTTTTGTTTATAGTAATCAAACTATGTAAGTTTCCGTTCTTGTAATTTGTCAACTGTATTATACCTTATATTCAAAGGGCTCGAGCCCGTTAAATCATTAATAAATAAATAAATATTCTTACCATTAATGTTCATAATCAGTAAGTTCAAACTAATATTAAAAAAAAAAAAAAAAAAAAACAAAGAAAAATTTATTATTTTAAACGTACAATTTGGTTATACTTGAGTGTCTTACAAAGACAAAACATGAAGGTATGACAGCATAGTAATGAGAAATAACCTCGTTTACAGAATTCATAATAAAGTTTGGATTTGGAATCAATTATAATAAACTTTTACGAGTTGTATGTGCTCATATGCGTAAATAGCAAGGCTGGGCATTAACGAGTTAAAAAGTTAAGTTACTTTTAACTAAGTTACTTAACGAGTTACTTTTTTTTTAAGAAGTAACTTCTATCTTAACGAATTACTTTTTTTTTAAAGGAACTTATAACTTAATTCGTTAATTCATTTTATAATCACGTTAAATTATATACTTTTATAATTAATTTGATTATTAATATTTAGTTCATAGTTGGTAATAACAAAGTAAAATTTAAAAGTTTTACCATCACTTTGGAAAACTTTTAGGTAAAAAAATAAAATATACAAATAATTTAATTATTTTGTTGGATTTCATAATATATAAGTACTTACAACAAAATACATTTTTTTAAGATATAAAGACATACATTATAATATTATGTTATTTGTAGATCTTTAACATGAGGTGTAAATGGTGTAATTATAAGATTTATATGAAAAAAAAAGTAAATTATTTTTAACTAAGTTAAGTTACTTATTTTTTCCAACTAACTTGTAACTTTAACAAGTTAAATAAAAAAAGAAAGTAACTTTTAACTTTAAACTTAACTTACATTTTTCCAAATTAACTTAACTTAACGAGTTAAAAAAAATAGTTAACTTGCCCAGCCTTGGTAAATAGTGTTTGAAATTTGGCGGGGAGCTGTAGATCAGGTATATACTTGATACTCTTATGATACTTTTAAATTATAGTAGTGAAATCATTAGTTTTTTTTGGGGGGAGACATAAAAATTCTAGGGGAGGCTAAGCACTCCAAGCCACCCCTGTTTGCGCTTATTTATGTGCTCCTTTCGTTACAGGAGGTAGTTTTTTTGTAGTGAAGGTTCACTGTGTACCAGTGTACCACTCCGAATAACAACAAAACAATTACTATAATGGATCGAGGGAAAATCATTGTGTTTCGCTTAAATATTCAACATTTCCAAGATTTGAACTTAAAATGAATATAAAAAATATTACTAGGTACATGTATTTTTGATACATTTAAATTGCTGTAGGAGAAAATTTGTAAATTTATCAAAATATAGTCAAAAATGTTGGTTACAAAAATTATATAAAATCGAAATAATACAAAATATATGTATATTGCAAGAGTGAAAATTTCAAGTCTCTGTGGTAGTAGGGTTAATAAATTTTAAATTACAACATAAAAAACTTGATAAATTTTGTCAAAAACTGGTGCTGCATAAATATTCCCGTTTCGTCTAAATTATTTTTGCTTATCCAGATTATTTTAAAAAATACTGGGAATTTTTTACTTTTCATCCAATTTTCCACCAGAAATCTCTCTCCCTCTCTCAAAGTTGAAAATTGAAACATTTTTACTACCTACTTTAAAAAGCAATGTACAAAAATAAAAAATAATACACATATCATGGCAAAACCAACACATCCATCGCACCACTTAGAACCATAAATCAAAAATATTTATACATCAATTTCTTTTGGTATAGGTATCAATAACTTACCATTTAATAATTACTATATTAGGAACGCAGTAAGTAAGCAAAATATACGTCCACTGCTGGGAGTCCACTGGGTATCCATTAGACTTCGCTGTTTGTCAATATGGACAAGGAATACAGAAAACTTCCTCAAAAAATAGCCTGGGTTATAGTACCTATCGTACAGGTTTTGCGTTAGGTGAGATTTCTAGATTCAATGATTTTGCCGAATTCTATTATCTTTGCAGTTGATAGTGTTGTGTACTGTAACATTATTGAATTATTTAAGACTCCAGTGATCTGATACACGTGACCTATACTACCTACATATTATATTATTTCGTTAGCTTAAAAAATCTAACCTCTATAATTGGTTGAGCAGCTAGTTTTGCAGAGTGCACATCTGGCCGGATAATGCGAAACTGTAATGTGTATACTTATCTATTTCCTGAAAAAAATAATATTAGCTTTTTGAATTTATTGATAATTTAAACATTTATTCAAACCAATGGTGTAGAAAAATATTTTATAACGAACATGATTTTATCTGGGAATTTCTCATTAGTTGAATATTTTACGCGTTATTTGTTTGTTTTTATTGTTATAGGGTTTAAACACACAAATCGTCTATATTTATTCGTTTAATGTTAAAATGTGCAAAACAACATATACAGGAGATTTTTTTACCACAATTAATCACTATAGGTTTCATTATTTTGGTGAGTGGTCTGATTATTCAAAATAATGTTGTCTATATTTTTATTATTATGGTAAAAAAATATAAATAATTCTTTCAATTCATTTATTAATATATTATATTAATATTTAATAGTATACCATGCAGTATAAAACTGTATAGTGACATATTTAATGTTTTTAGATACAATATTGAATATAGAGTGGTTAGTTAACTACCGCTTTGTGAATGGTTGTCACTCAACAAAAACATGTAAATATTTAAAATTTAAAATTGTAATTGTTCTAAGTGTTGAACTTTGGTTGGCTTTAAAAAAATTATAATTTATTATTCAGTTCAGAGTACCGAGATTTATGGCAGTAAATCATAAAACCTGTCATCACAGGACACAAATTTGCCTACTCGTAAACATAAAGTATACAAGAACTGTTGGTTGATGCATGATGATAGGTCACGTAATATTTGGTTCAACATTATCAATATTCTATTATTATGCCATTCAAAATATAAAATTGTTATGTATTTAAAATTTAAAAAAAAATTTTCAGAAGACTTAATTTGCATAAATAAAATAATAAAACAAATTTTTAACAGTTAAAAATATCCTGTCTTACTTACATAGTGGAGGTAAAATGAATAAAGATATAAATCATAACGTAATTTTTAAATATTAATATACCTACCTTTTTATATTCCAGTTTATTCTTACATTTTACCTACATAGGTATAATCTTAAATAACATTTTTGTTTCTATCATATTTAATATGCTGTTTAACATTATTTAATAATATTTAATAATAATCAAATGATGTATAATAATCAAAAACAAAAAAAACTGAGAAAGTCACGCTGCTTAGTAAGTCTAGACTAGTCTAGACTCAAGAGCAGTGGCTCTCAACCGGGTGACATGGACCCAGCCTAGGGGTGGAACAAAATCTCCACGAGAAAAGAAAAAAAAAATAATTCATTTTTTCGAAAAAAATCATATTGTTCTTTACTGCCGCCACTGTCGTGTAAATAACATACCTCAAAATTCCAATCTGTATTTTTCATTTTATTATACCATTATTATAAAATATATCTACATAACCTTTATAGTTTTTTTTTACGAGGAATGCAATGAAATAATAATTCAAACGTATTATTCGTTTATTATACAAATAAAAGTTACTTTTATGTTATTATTTAGCAATAAAAGCTCTTTTTACTTTTCTTTACTAAGGGTAAATGCCGTAAGTAAATTTTACTAATATAGGTAATACTGACAAATAATAATCAAAACCAAAGTCTCATTTATTATTTCATCTGAACAGTGGCAATCTTAACATATTGACCATTAACAACATTTAACCAATTTTAAGTTTAAAGTGTCAACGTTTATTGAACCCAGCAACTCAAACAAAGTGTTATAACTTGTTATCATTCTACGTACTTTGTTTTTTCTTAAAAAATGAATAATTTGAAAATATACAGTTAAGGTTGTTTATATTATTTACTGGTGCTGCGTAAATAAATATTTTCATTAGTTCATACTCGGCGCTTACTTTTGACACCATATCGCAAGTACCAACTAGATCCATTTTTATACCAGAAATTGCCGTCAGCGTGATGAATTTAAGCTTTTTTTCACTCCTGAAGTTGAGGTTAGACACATAAAATAAACACATAAATATAAAACATACTATTTATAGTATTACTGTTTAGTTGTATAGCCAATCTTTGGCAACAGTTATTAAAAACTATGCATGATTAATTTTTTTTGTTTATGTTTTAGTTTCTTCTGAATATATAATTTACAACGAGACTTGCCATTAAATCCCATATGAAATGTCCCATTACGCCTCATAATAGTCAAGTTATTTAGAACTGAATCTGCACCGTATTTATTTTGAGTACAATTTAAAAAAGCTTAACCAAGTACATTAATATATTTTAAAATTCATAAATTAAAAATAGTAAGTTGATGATTCTTAATTTAAAAATTATTAGCTTTTCTCATAATATAATATTATAATAATAAGTCACTGGCAGACGAAATATGAAAAATATATTTGTATGTATACTATCAATATTAAACACCAGTTATCAGTTATCATTGATATTTTTAAAAAAAATCTAATTTAATACCATGAACTATTCCAAAATAGTTTTATGTACGTGATCATATCACCGACTCTGGAGGATACCGGTTGTCCATCATGACCCACAATCCTTTATTATAATAACTAATTATATTCTCTGAAATGTGCCGTCCAGAAACCTATTCTAGTATACTCATATTATAGGGATATGCTCATATTACATTTAAAAATTCAACCAATGCATACTATACTGTTTTTTACAATTCGTAAACAATTACGTAAACACCAAAAATAAGAGAAATAGGTACAGACGAAAAACGATCATAATTATTGTCTCGTTCTCAACGAATTCAAATGGTTCATAAATCAAAAAAGTGTTAACAATGATCGAAAAATAAAACAAAGATTTATACGGGCATATAGATAATAATATGATTTTTAATATAATATTTGAGCTTAAAACGTAGAAATACCAATAATAGTTATTTTAAATTGGTATAACAATTAGATGAACTGCATTATCTGGTCATCGAGGGAGATTCATAGTTGATATTTTCCTGATAGAATAGGAGGTATAGGTCCAGATTAATAAATTGTGTACCCACAGAACGTGAGTATGCGGGCGTTCCTACTTGTAGGCAAATAATGCAATATATTAAACTTTACACACACTTGTACCCATATTGTTTTGAATGCTACAAAAAAGTTTGATGGAGGAAAAACAATTTGTACCTTTTCGTTCCACCCCCTACCATCACGTCATGGTATATTATTTTTTAGGCTTTTAGTAGGTAGTATTAATAGGACTTATATATTATTTTATTGATATATTATGTGTGTGTGTGTGTGTGTGTGGCGTGTGTGCATTTAATACAGGAGTTCGATATTCACGGTAGACCGAATTAGCCACACATATAAGTGGGCCATTTTGTACTTGTCCACCCTTATTATTATTTACTTGGGGTGTATTGTGTCTATATATATAGGAATATCGATCTCAGATATTACTGTCAGATCGTCAGTTGAGATGTATTTCATACCCATGTAGAGGTAAACGGTATCCACGTGTAATGGCAGTGGTGTTTGATACACTCATAATATATTGCGAGCGCAGAGTATCAAAGCTGCAGGTAGTGCCCTCAAGTTAAACCGGCGGGCAGTCAATAGACCCCATAACTACAATTATTGATAACAAATTTAAATCATCTTTGTCATCTGCAGGATTGTGCAAATTCAATAGCAAAGAAAGGTGGGTAAGTGGATTTCGCTCTGCTGTACAGTAGGTTACAAGTATAATGGATGGTATTAAATTTGAATTCAATGATATAATATCATTGTATAAGAAAAACGATTCTGAGCGGAGACGGTATGTTAGTCTAGGTATAAGACATAATATTATATTAGGTACCTATAATAAATTCCAAATTAATCATATCATAATATTTATTAGGTACTTATAACGCGTTATACATCAACAAAAAACCGTGGTACTATCATAGATATATAATAGTATACTTTAGAAGTTTCAAGTACCCACGAATAATATTATACAATCACAACAAAATAACTAAAATAGTTATCCTAGGTTTTTAATATGTAATTTCGTCCAAATTTGTACTTAAAATGACTATAAAAATAAACTGCGTAAATGTATTTTTTAGATTTTTTGGTAACAGTATTAATTACTTACGTGGAATCTTGTTTTAAATTTTCAATTCTTAGATACAAAAATTGAACATTTTATAAATTTTTAACTACAAAATAATTTTTCAAATTAAAATTTGATAAATTTTGTCCAAATTTGATCTTTAAATGCTTATAAAAAAAAATTGTGCCTATGTATTTTTAATATTTTTCAACTGATATTGTAACAATATATCACGAGCTTTGTATTAAATTTATACACTTTTTGGCCCAACAGATAAAACTTTATTGATATTTATAGAAAAAAAAAAACTAAAAAAATTGAAAACTTACAATGTCCGTAAACAGCTCAAAAAAGAGTCAAATTATTT
>NC_042494.1:27187345-27191270 GCF_005508785.2 Acyrthosiphon pisum
ATGTAGGTAATAGCATTGATTATATTATAATAATAGTATTATATTATCAATGGTAATAGGTATTTACAAAATTTAAAATTGTTTAAAAAAAATATGTAAATACATATTAATTACTATTAGCTTAAGCAATGTTTTTTTTTGTACCGTTAAAAGATCATTGATAAACTGTTCGTATTTGTAATGTAGTTCAAAATTTGACGAGTGATGTTGTACCACAGATATATCTATGTGTTATACATCTCTTCGTAATATAGGGCCTCTCTCATTTCAAAAGAACTTAGAGGTTTTTCTGTATTCGTTTGTGGCCCGAGCTCATGATGGAGGCAATACAATTTTCTATAATCTATACTCATTTTATTGCAAGGTCTTCTGCTTGACGCAATATTGGATCATTGCACGAGCATAATTTTTTCTAATAAACCATAATGATAATACTGATTTATTGATTCAACCTGTTCTTCTTTCCCACTGCGTATCCTCTTTATGCTTGGATTTTTATTTAGTGTTGCTGAATTTTCTTTTTCAAATCACTTTTTTAATAACTTACACAATAACGGTTGAGAAATGTGTAGTTTTATAGCTGTTTCTCGCTGTTCCATTTTTGGTAAACTGTCGTAACGTTGTAATATTGTAATTTTTTCATTAATTGTTATTTGTTAAGTCTTTTCTTTTTCGTTATTCTCTCATTTTTACACACAGGTGACACCGATACATACATACATGCATACCTACTAGCCGACGGACAACGACTGTCTTGATTGTGTACGTCGTACGAACTAAAGGTAGATAACAATATGTATAGACATTTTTATCTTTATTATGAGCCATTTGACGAAAACTTTGATCGTGTGTTAAATATATTTCGTACATATAATGTTGTTTTTATGACCTCGAACTGATAACATTATGCGGCGTATTGATTACAAAAACCGACATAATTACACGCCATATAACTCTATAAGTATTAAGTATACATCCGGCCTGTGATTATAATAAGTGTAGGTATTATATTAACTGTGATTATAATAAACGACGACCACTGTATACAGTTAGAATTCTGATTTAGATACATAAACATTTTTTAAGAAAATCATCCGTTAAATAATTTATAATACAAAAGTAGGGTTTTCATTTGAAAAATAGAAGTTTGTATTGCCACAGCTACTCTTTAAGTAATACAACAAATATCAGAAATTTTAAAATATGGTCTTTAGGTATACTTGAAAATTCTAAAAATCTAAAATTTGAATAAACGTACAATTTTATTAAAGTGAAAAATGAGGGTGAGCGTGCTTAAAAAACCAACCTGTATATAGGTTTAGGTACCATAAAATATATTAAATGATACATCAGTTCACTTTTCACTGATGTTTAATATTAACTAAAAGCCCGTTGCTTTGAAAATTTCTTATTTTAGACTTAAGTTACTTGGAGAATAGCTCATTCGGAAGCAGAATCTGTGGCGTATAACATATATGTAACATATTTTCAATAGTTCTATATAACATTATATTTACCTATGTCCTATTCCTATAATAAGTATATACTCGTATATCAAAATATATATTGACTTTATTAATCTGTATACATCTATTATATAGGTACATAATATAATAAAAAAACATCATACGTCACTGAAGGTGCTCGCCTGAAAATAGGATTCGTTTGAATCTTTAACTGTATTAAAATAGTCTAAAATGTCGTATTTGGCTCAACTTCTACAGCACTTCCATATTCCATCTGATATTTTGTCAATTTTTTCTCATATGTTGTTTCTTGTGTGTATAAAATATGAATAGTGAATATTCTTATTAACAATACTTTGGTTTACCATGTGTAATATTGAACTATAACTACAACTACGTACCTATCACGTATTCACTATTGAACTATTCACGTATGATGTATCTATGTACTTATATTGTTTATATCACAACTCATAATCAACTAAAATAATATTTATTTTATAAACGGACGTAGCACGTTGAATAAAAATGACAGTACCTAACAGCAGTGGCGTATTTACGGCCGGGGTATGGGGGATAAAGTTCAAATTTCGTCAAAACCACAGTTAATTTGTGGTTCAAAATTTATAAAATATTAAATGTGTATAACTAAGGCTAGACAATTTAATAAAAGGTCTTTCATACAAATAGTTCATACTATTCATACTTTTACCGAACAATTACAGATAATTTTAGGAAAATTGGTATGCAAATACAATGTTTTTTCATAAATGAATTCATCTGGTAAGACGACTAAGACGTATATGAAATGTACGTCTTGCTTACTATGGTTGACAGTTGAAACTTGATAAATATATATTTTTTTAAGTAATAATAATACGGACAATGAGGGGGGCTTCAGATTGTTAGCCTCCCCTGCGGACGCCACTGGCTGTAAGTCTCTTACAGATTACCGATCGCTATTGTAACTGCGTAGTCATTATACCTACCTACAATCTACATATAGACGTATGGTATGTATTTATAACTATTATCAAACATATAGGTACCATTATACCAATATATTAAACATGCTGGGGGGACGGAGTGGCCGAGCGGTCTAAGGCGTCGGTTGTGACGCAGCCGACGCCGGCTCGATTCCTTGGTCACGGGCGGCATTTTTCTTCGGGCAAGTCACGGTGTCCGGAGAACAAGTGCCGGCATCCCCCACTCGGGCATGGCAGATACCTATACGGGTGCCCAATCAAAAATTCTGCCAAACCCAACACACACGTGTCCCCCCCCCCCTACCGACATTAAAAACGTACAAAACCAATACAACTAATGGCCATAATATAAGATATAAGATCAAAATAAAATAAAATAAAATAAGCAGGTTGGAGGCCAAAAATTACGATGCATCTATAATAAAAAGAATAATTTGATCTTCATTGACAGCTATGCAGTGGCGGATATATCCTAATTCTGAGGGGGGGTAAATTTCAAATCCACAGAGGTAATGACGTTCAACCCCTCCCATTGTTTTATATTATAATAATGTATAGTGATGGTGAAAATCCCAAGGGGAGGGGGGGCGGTCCACCAATTATATCACCTAATTATCTCCCCCCGATTATCACCACTGCAGCTATGTATACATATATGTCTCATGGTCAAGGTGTACACTTTCAAATTTAATCTAAGGTTATGAATTTTTATAATGCTATTATGTACCTATGATTTATTTTGTTGTATTAAGTTTGATAAATATATTATTCAAAGTTATTCGTACAAATGAACCATAATAAAATCAATTAATTTAAAAATGGGAAATAGGTAACCAATATAGGTAACCTTTCTGGCGCTCTGCTGCACTATAAGTTTCAAGCACGATTAAATATAATATAATATGTGTTTGATTGTGATTTCGAGTGTACCTCATCATTGAGTAAGGCACTGTAATGTTTATTGTAGGTACTAAATTTGAATTCAATAATATCATTGCATACGAAAAACGAGTGAAGACAGTCTGGGCATAAATCTAGTTTAGGGCTCACGCGAATTTTTCAATTTTTTTTTTCGGAAACCTATGCATCACATCGAGTTATGAGCGATGGTGCAGAAATTAATAATCGCAAATCATTAATTTTTATGTTATAGCCTACAAGTTACGAAGTCCAAGATTTTTTGTGTTTTACGCATGCGCACAGCGCTAGAATTCAACACATTCGTCGCGATCTCTCCGTTCAGAATCGAAAATGTGTATTGACCGTTTGTAGTATTGTGGTGATTGGTGAATGATGATGTCATGATGTTAAGGTAGTAGGTAATACTTTGATACCTAAATCTTTGTAGTAAGAATAAGTTAGTAGGTAAGTACAAACGCGAAAGGGTATATTATAATATAAGACATGAGTTGGGTCGTGGATGTATTTAAATTATTTTTCGATAGCCTTTAAAATTTCTTAATTTGTAGACAT
>NC_042494.1:27191320-27209681 GCF_005508785.2 Acyrthosiphon pisum
TGCGATATGATTAATTTGGAATTTTTTATAATACCTATATAGGTCAATTTTTTTTTAATACCATATATAATATTATGCTTATACTAGTCTGCAATACTCTGCATACCGTCTCCGCTCAGAATCGTTTTTCTTATACAATGATATTATATCATTGAATTCAAATTTAATACCATCCATTAGACAGTGACCCACTTGTAACCTACTGTACAGCAGAGCGACATCCACTTACCCACCTTTTTTATCTTCAAAATATTAATATTTTAGATGTCTGTATCTAATCAAGATCGCATTTGTTGGATATCGAAAGGATTTAAGTTTTTTAAAACGTCCTTTTAACAATTTCGATGTTATTTCTAATTGAATAAAAATAAAAGGTACCATAATATTGCGTTTTTTTTTTTAAATATTGATTGTTTTTGTTTTATATATTATTTACAATTAGATGGTTAGCTGCTTAATTTCAAAACCACTCATAATAAAATAAAATTGTATTTCATGTCTGATTAGTTATAACTATAATGACACTTTCAAATTTAACCTACGGCTACAAGCCTACAACACGCCGTTACAAACAGACTTTGGGATTGGACATACCACTGACTGCGGTTAGCCAAATGACAAATACCGAGATATGCAGCAGCAAACAGGTGGCCGGTGGGCATAAAGTAGGTATGTATATTAAATTTATTATAATAATGCGATGTAATAAGCAATGGCTAAAATTGCACACGGTAAAACATGTATTCTGAGAAGTGATGTTTTCATCATACTGCAAAAAATAAATTAGTAAAACAGATTAAATCGCATCAGAGGTGTTCCCCAACCGTCACTTGTTAATAATAGAACAGGTACATAGGAAGAAAAAAAGAACGTAATAATAATCAGACATAAAATTAATTATTATTATATAGATAAAGAACTCGTGAGCTGTGATGAAAATGTTATAAAATATCCATGTTCATAAATATTATAAAATCATAATCCTTTGTTGTGTTTAAAATTAAATTATTTAGTATCTAATGTCTATATATTATGTAATGTGTATAATCTAAATAGACAAAAAAAATTGAAAAATATTGGAGTAAAACAACAAATTAACTAATTTAAACATAAATTGATAAATCTGTTTTAAAATCCAAAATTTATTTTTAAAACCTACAATAGATATAGGTACGTATAAAATATGTTTCAGATGAAATATTTTCTGTTGTTTTACTTTCGGAGTACCTATACATATTATATTATTCGAACTAAAGACGGTTCTGATATACTATTTTTCGGATTAAATACGGTTAGGGCAAAATATTTTTCTTTTTACTGATGAAATATTGTCAGTTATTTTATACATCACCATTAATTTTTAGTTTTTGCTACCTTTTTTTCTCACAAAATAATAACCGATAAACCAATAATATAATATGTTTGCACTTTGTAAATATAAATTTGTAGCAAATATTGTTTGTAAACGATGCAAAATAATTGGAAGTTTGGTACATTCTTTTTATTATAACAATAATATTATTTTCATCAACTATTTAATGTGGCCCTACCTATAACACTCTAACAAGTCTAACACTTATACAGTTTTTAAAAAAATAGTATACATCGTTGCATTTTAGTATTTACTACGTTTGACACATATTTATCTTTGGAACCTTTTACAATACAAAATTAACTGTTTCAATATCTTTATATTGTATGAAAAAATATGAAAATGTATATAAAAAAAAACAAAAATTACATTCCTTTCATAATTAAAAATAACGTAATTTTAATGTGACTAATTTTATGAATATCGTACCCACACCTACCGGACCTACATATGAATACGTCACTATATGATACTATACATATACCATTTATGGTTGAAATGTACTAAAAAAAAACTATATATCTTACAAAGACTTATTTCAAAGTTATAAAATACATTCTATAATTAATATATGTATATTGAATAATTAATAGTATATTCTAATGTATAGTACATAATTTATTTCTAATAATGAATAAACAAAATTATGTAAGACAAATAGGTACTTAACTATTTACGACTGCAATTCTGGTGTTATTTAAGGTGCATTTATAACAGGCGTGGCTTCGAAGGAGAAAGGGGAAACCTAAGGCTGGCTCAATCGAAAATAGTGCAATGGGTGAAATAAAATTTTGCCACCCCTAAAATAATAAATTATTACTGTTTTTAAAATGCCACCCTTCTACTTAAGTGCCACCCTAGGCGTGGGCCTACGTCGCCTACCTCTTGAACCAGACCTGAGGGTTTATCTATGATAAAAAAGTATAATTTGATAAATATATTTGTCATATAGATGATATATTTTACCTTCATGAAGTAGATATTTTGATATTTTTGCCAAAATCAAAAATAGACGTTTAGAGTACCTATTTAATGTAAAATTTGTTTTTAACTATAGGGCCTTGACCCCCATTAAAAAAAATCCCTTAACCACTAGATCCCTGCAGAAGCCTCGCCTGATATATTACTATCACCTGTAGCCACTGTTGCAAACGTTATTTGAAATTTGTAATAAAAAGTGTTAAGCGATAAACGTTAAACGCTATTGGTTATATTGTTGTGTTGAAAATTAAATTACTGTGAGGAATTCAATCTCACTAAACGTCTATTACGATGATTGTCAAGTTTCTAGATCCACACGATAAACCACGGATCTCGGGAACATTATTGTTAAATATAGTTTCCCTCTATTATAGACTACAGTTAATGATTTGCATTCTGTTACTTTGTCATTTCAAGTTACTGACGTGATAGTGATGACAATTATTGCATTCTTGAGTATAAGTGTTTAACGCTGTATTTGCTATAGTCTGTACACTGCGGGGTAGTCTTGACCGAACTTAAAACTTTTCAGATAATACATTCTACTATCGTTCAATTTGCAACACATAACATCTATATACAGTATTTAAAAGCGACGGTTATATTATATGCTTCATACACTGTTTCCCCTAAACAGAGTGTAGGTACATACATACATACATACATACATACATAATAATACATACCTACATATTATGTTATTTTTATATTCACTATACGTATATACTATGTGTGTATATGTATTGTACACTGTAAAAACTATAAACTATATTACTATACACATGATCACCCCAATTTTTTCCTTTTTAATGAACTTATTCAAATTCTGATTTTTGGAATTTTTAAAACTATATTTATTTTCAAATTTTTGAGATATTTTTATACTATTTATTTATTTATTTATTACAAAATATACGGGTTGCCCCTATGACATTAAAGTACAGTACAATGTATTAGAATAGTAGAAAATTGAGAAATATAAAATGTAGTGACAATTGGTGACACAAACTTCTGTTTATCCACTCCCCCTTTTTACTGTAAATTATTTAGTGGATCAACTTTATGATTTTTATAATGATGTACGTACTTAATGCAATATTCGAAAGAGTAGTTTCTCAGTTATTAAAATGTTTAAGTATACTAAAAATAATATACCTTTAAAATTATAAAATATAAATAATATTAATCTAGTATTAATTATACTTGGACCGTTTTCACAAATTATAAAATAATGTTGATAGATTGATATAAATTATTAAAATGGTTAAATGACCTAAATTACCTACCTATCTTCTTAACACTAACCAATTATCTTCAGTACTTACACAAAGTTAAATATCTTAAAAACAAAAAATGTCCATAATTTGAATACAGTTATTATTGAAGAAGAAATAATTGGAGTGAGCATGTATGGTGAATCTATTCCTGTTTATTTATCATAGGTCAATCCAAGGTAGTGCAAAGTCTCACTATGAAAACACAACAAACTTTTATTAAGTTTGTTATTTATTAAAGCCTAATAGCTACAGCACGTACAAAATACTCTACACCGCATAGACAGTTGAGACAATAGTCGCGGAAGATGTTAAATACTTTTTACGGTTTCAAAGTGATTTTTAATATATTTCAAGTTTAATATTTATAGCTTGTATCAATACTATCAAATTAAGCTATGTGTATTTAGATAAATATAAAAAAAATCGTAAAAATAGCATCGAGCCCTTCCTGAACAAGGGATCTGCAGCCTATAGTGTCTATGATATTTAATTTTTAAGCTAATTATTTTGTTTGATCAAATTAATATTTTAAATAGGCGTTCTTTTAGAAAACTCACACAATATAATATATTATATTATAATGTAATATTTATTTCATCACTCATAAATCATAATTAATTGAATTAAGTACTTAAGGGAAATTTTATGGCTTAGGCCATACATCGTGTATTAGTAAAATGATGGTCAATATCAAATAAAATGTATACATAATATAATATAGTATATTTAATAACATTGAGTATACATTTTATACTGAATGGCGATAGTAATATTTTGGAGAAAAGTGATTGAAATTTGACAAAAACAAAAAAACCGTTAATAACAAGTTAACTTAGTAGAAAGTAATTACTTTAAGTTAATTTTAGTCAAAGTTATTTTCGATTGCCTATGACGAGAACGTCTTTTAAAAAACATTGAGAAAAATAAATATGGCTGCCCGCGGATATAATATAATAATAATGCGACTTTGCTTTTTTTCATTGTTTGCAAGTGTTCTACTGCAGAATTTTATAACACATTGAACGTATTTTTTCTCACCTGTTTCCCGTCGTAGGTAGTTATTACACATATATATTGTATAGGTGCCGTATAACATATATGTAAATTTATATAGAAATGTAATACGATAAGGTGATCCGTTTAACGAGTTTCACTAATTTTTTTTGACGAATTTAATGGCTTAAAAAAAAAATAATACACATTTTTACTAAAAATCAATTGTAATTATTTATGCATACGAATCGGAGAGTCATATTATAAACATAGAGAGAGAAACGGAACTAACACGAAACGGACAGCACCGTCGATGCGTTGTACGTCGGACCGGTACAGTGTAAAGTTTTACAATAATTAAACTTGTTACGGGGGACGAGCCGGATAATTGCGAGTTTGTATTGTGATTGCGATGTGGAACTCTGTCAGACCGTACTCGTACAGTCGTACAGCATCAACACCCTATTATCAGCCCCTCTAACTGGCTCTAAGTGCCACACAGATGTGTTTATAGGCAAATATACCTATTATAATATTTAACGAGCAGGAACTTTAGTGCCTCGTTCTTACTATATGTATTTATCGTCCAGCGAGGCTATAATATATACGTACCTATATATTTTATATGCCCATATTTATTATATACAATTATACAAATATAGGTAGGTACAACATTGTTTAAAAGCCAAATAGTTTGATGGCCGATATACCATAGGTGCAAATAGCGTTTGAGATTTTGGGGGGCTAATAAGTAATAGGGCTAATAGAGCCTTTGATAATATTGAATAAGCTTAAAACAAAATGTAGGAAATGTTTGGGAGGGCTATGGACATTTTTTTTTTGGGGAGGGGCTTAGCCCCTAAAGCCCCCCTATTTGCGCCTATGATGGGTGCACTTGCAAAGAGCCTGCACTTGTGAGGAGGGGAGGTTGTAGAATTAGATAATAGAGAGCTATAGTTCTACAAATGATGATATACAAGTATAAAAATATTACCTATATAATATTATTATACTATTTCTGATCGTTGCGACAAAATAAACCCTCACCTACAGGACCTCTGCAAATTGCAATATACCATAGTAATTACGAATTTACGATGACACGTTTAAGTGGCGCGTATAGTTGTATGACAATAAGAGGGCGTATAGGCGTAGAATGGGGGGGGGGTCTAGGGGGTTATAGCACTCCTGGTTAAATTCATCACGCTACGCCTATGAGAGGGTGTCAAGAGCGAAATCCGTTCGGTCATATACCCGATAACATAATATAAAAATTTGTTCGGTACGCATATATGCTGCAGATTATTGAACATTGAACCGATGCTGCAGGATCGTCAGAATTTGCGGTTCTTCGATCATATCACAATACAATAATAATAACAATGATAATAACTAATATCAACGGCTTACGGGACCATATAAGTATATTATGAGAATAAAAAATACGCAAAATAACACGACGTCGACGACGCGCGATATACGCGTAATAATATACATATTATAGCTTCGGGGCCCGCCGGCAGACCGTTTCGCCGCCACTGACTATGGTGCACAGTCACGGCGGGATAAAAGCATAACGGGACATCGAACCCACACCCACGGCGGCCACTGCCATTGCCATCGAAGAAACCCACAACACACAATATATTGTATATCATAATATATACATAATATATTATACAGTGTGTTTCCATTTAAAGATAACACGAACAATTTCTGCCCAGCTGTGTGAAATTGAATTTAAATGAAGTTTTTGATAAAAAATGGCCATACCTATACTGAAATACATTTTTTCAAATGTTTAGCCCTTTCATTGCAGGGTGAACGCGTAACAGAAATTTAATTTTTTTTAATGGAGCTACATATGTAATTGGGCTCGTCCCATATTTGATATAAGCATAAATATATCATATATGTATTGAAAATACCTGCTTTGGATAGACAAAATGTTTTCAAGTAGGTAATTCACACAGTGTCACCACTCACCATGCCTCTGAAATCAAAATTAACTCAATTAAAACGAGTTAAATTAACATTTAAACTACACGAATTTTTAAGAACATTTGAAAACCCGTAGAATATAATCGTTAAAAATGTCAATAATTTTGTCATTTAAATTGAAAATTGAAAAAACGTGTCACCGGTAAGTATAGCTTCTTTTTATCAATAAATTCATGTTAAACGTACGATTATTGTAAAAAAAAAAAAATTATTTACAGATTGAGGATTTTATAAAAAAATTAAATAAAATTAAAAATTTTTAAAAAACCGTTTGATATAATGAGTGTTTTACGTTAAATGGATCGCCCTACACTCTACGTGAGCACACTCGCACAGCTCTCGTCGTTTTTCCTGCGTGATTACGAGTCTTATATGTCGTATAATTGAGGTGAAATAGTAGCAATATAGTACGCGATTAAAACATGTTATATTATGTTACGGTGTGGTGCACTTGCGATACGAATCATCGTCACCGCCCATACGCACGAGTATATATAAAAATATTATATATATTATTGTCGGACAGATATATAATATATGTATATATTATTTTAGTCCTCATCGATATAATGCAAACACTGTAGTAGTGTATAGTTTCATATGTATAGGTATAGTGCAACATGTATCCTAAACAACTCATTATTTTCCAACAAGAAAATTATAATCAGCTGTGGGGTACACATTTTGTTCACCAAAAACCTACATTTACAAGATCAGCTGTTAAAAAAAATATACCTTTAAACAATATTTTCAAACGTTCCTATATTATATGGACTTTTTAAATTCAAATATATCATGTCTACGATGGTGACATTACAACTATACGAGACACTATTATGTTCGAGTTACAACTATACAATTATTGGCCAATCGCCAATGGGAAATGGGAACGAAGTATGAATGACTCTTTATACCTATATAAAGAATTGTCTCATATATATTTAACAAATTTATAAGTAGGGCAAATGCAAATTAATATATATTAGTTATAAACACTTGATACATAATATATATATATATAATATATATAGTCACTACTCACAACTATATCCTACCTAGTTAGTACTCTCTTCTATTTAACATCATAAATTATTCTCATTTTTTACTATTGTTTACGTGTATATATAATATACCTATTTTCATTCTAATATCCAATAATTATAACGTGGTGAACATGCGATATTTTAGAAACAGGCCAATCCATGAGGTATTTAATAATTTTGAAAAACTTGGTTGATTCTCACACAGATTACTTTCAGACAAATAAAACATTCAAGACCGAACAAATTATTAAAATTGATCATATATTGATCATGACATGTAAAAGTTATTTTTATTATGTATTGTGAAGTTCGATTATTTTATGATGATTATTTCGTGCTGATTATTGTGCTATTATATATAACCTCTGAATAAATTATACCATTGCATAATTATGTACCTATATTAATTACGTATTAAAATTTATAATTTATAATAATCAGTTAATCGTTAGAATAAGTTAGATAGGTACTTGGATAGGTACCTACTACCTACACTACGTAGCGCGTAATTCAATTGTCAAACGCGATATCAAATTCACACGATTATTCGTTAAATAAAAAACACCCAACAATAATAAACAGGAGAACGATTTACTCACGTTACACAAAATACTGATATAGGTACTTTATAAAAAGTATTAACGTATCGAATAATACCTGTACAATCGTTATTTTAAACGGACACGTTTTCTATTTTTTCCAGCACCCGATCGTTTTGCGATTTAGGAATATATAGACATATTATAGTGTCACGTTTTCTATATTATGATATATAACGAGTATAACGTATTATTATCATATACCAATAGTTATCTTAAAAGCGCGCGCAGGAAATAATTAATAATATACACGACGGTCGTAAGTTTATATACATATTATATTATTATAATAATATAATAGACGTATAACGTAGGTACCTATACTGCGTATATAACGTACCACCGTGATTTTTTTTTGAAAATAAATTCGAGTATAAAAAAACATATCGAAAACGATCTTTGCCGACTGTATATAATATATAGAGAGGAAATAACACATCGCAACACCATAATATTATATACATATACATGGTATCTAGGTGGTTTTTACGAGACCCGAAAATTAGTAACGCCGACGTACCCGGCGTCGGTCGAGTATAATATTATATACATACATATAGACGAAAATTAGACCAAATCATCGGAAAGCGAAAAACCAAAACGCGTTTCCCACGCAAATACACGTAGGAAAATGATATATTATATAATATTATAAACTTAATTTATATTCGAGTCATGTCGTAGGCCGCCGCCGGCTCGTCCTTAAGGCTTAGGGTTTTAATCGTACTCACTCCGGAGTCCGAACGTATGTAAACTTCACCATAACTCATAAGTTATGAGTTTACTCTTAAGTACTTATTTTTTAGTGTTAACACCACCAGAAAAAGAATTCTGGTAAAATTGGGTTCGTGTACAAACTCCACCAGGAAAAAAATTAGGGAACAATATAGGAACTTACCTAAAATTATTATAAAATATTTTATTATAAGAAAAAAAAAAATAATTTCTAAACATAATTTAACATAAATTAAAAATTACATAATGAATTACGCGTATTACTTAGTATGCCAAAACAATTATAAAAATTTAAATTAAGAAATCAGTTAAGATTTAAAAATTATGTTCGCCAAGGTACCTATATAAATTCCTACCTACTATACTTGTATCTAATATTGGTTATACTGTTTTTCAGATAAATTATTTTTAAATAGCTATATAAATGAAACGTTTCTTCGCATTCAACTGATACCAATTTTAGCAATGTTGACGTACTTACGTCATCATAACGGTTGTCAACATTAATGTGGGAATATGTATTACACTGGTGGATTTTCCATGTGTTAATCCGATTGCAGGTAGGTATCTGATAAGAAATTGAAACTGGTGGACTTTATGTACATTAGACCTTTTCATTATCTTTTTATCTAATCAAATTGTATAGAGTTTATATTCCCTTCACTCCTCGTTGATCTAATATACTTACAAATAAGGGACATTAACTTTTCTGCTTAACGATTTCGGTCGACTTTCATTCACAACTTAATCAGAGTTAATTATTAACATTTTGGGCAATATGATTGTGTGAAAGTTATCATCATTTTAAAAATTCATTTTTATTTAAAGATTACCTCTTAACTAACGTGTATTCAACACAATATATAAAACATAACAGTTTTATTTAAGAACTAACAAATTATAGTAATTTGAGCATTGTGTACAGTTAATTTGATCGTAATTCCTAACGTATGAAAAGTACCTACGTTTTACGAAAAATGTAATAATACTTACATAGCTACTCATTATTATTTAAAAAAACGCAAATAGTGCTAAAACACCTATAGTGGTTCGAATATGAATAAAAATAAATAATAATAATCTAAAAGTGTAGTATTTTGTATAATAATTGTGTTGCAAATGAAAATGAAATTAAAAATAACGTTAACAATAATATTTGGTATAATAGGTTTGATTAAACTTCGTTTTAGCTAGATGGCTGGTTTAGTTTATCGCACATTTAAATAATTTGCCACATTTATTTAGCCATTGTGTAGAATGCCCGAACAATGTAGACTTTTCCTACTTTAACCATAACATATACATACCTATCATAAGCTATAGATATATCAGACGTTCGGGTAGACACCAGGTAGAAGTGTTTCAACTTTAAATGGCTTTATAGATAATATTATGTACATTATAAAGTAGAGCTCTAACCTGGCACGTTGACTCGTAGCGATGAGAACACTCCACCACATCCCTCTACCATTTTGGACAAACTAAATCATACGCAAGTATACAATGCATATGTATATATATATTTAAAACATACAGTTTTCACCCCTAAAAATAGCCACTCCTCACTACAACCAGTGATAATTCTTATACTGAATAGTTCACTCACGCCGATCAGTTGATCTATATAGTGGTGACTGGAGGCCGGCGAGGATGATGGAAACAAAAGAGATGGGGTTCTAGATTTTAATATATTAAGTAATAAATCAGCTGTGCGTGTGAATTGTCGTCTTATGTATAGTACCTATCATCGTGTTATAAGCATCAGTCGGAATATTATGATTATGCGGGGCATACACTTTTACTCGACCCCGCACGCAGCGTAGATTTACGCAATTTTATTTTTTTACACGGTACCTATAAATACCTATATTATCGTCATAGATAAGCGCACCGATGGGTGCGTTGTGCGTATACAGTGTACACGCATATAATATATAATATAGCTGACATGAGTGGCATCGGGTGGTATACCGCGAACATCACGACCGACTGTTAAATTAATAGGTAATACAACTATTACCTAATATAAACTTACCTATACAAGCGCAATCGTCTGATATTAATATTATATTACTTTGATCTCGCGCGTCCTCTTCTCATTTTAACGGTGCAATTATATATACTTCGTTTCTCAATTCTAATATGGTAATTTGTGTCGAGCGTTATGTAGATAAATACCTATAATTAATCATAATTTATCTTATCTAAATCAAAAAAAAAAATTGGTTACCTGATGAATATTATTCTACAAATAAATAATTCATAATTGTATTATCTTAACTAATTTATCTAAAATATAAATAAATAAATGCTAAGTGTATATTTTTTTGCAAAAAAAAAGAATGTGAAAGTTGAGAACCATATCATAATAGTCTCACTAGGTACCTATTCTTTGAGCTACAGATGTACAGAACAAAGTACCTATTAGGTAATAATAATTTTTCACATGGATTATTAACGTAATTTAT
This sequence comes from Acyrthosiphon pisum, assembly GCF_005508785.2. Classification (NCBI taxonomy): domain Eukaryota; kingdom Metazoa; phylum Arthropoda; class Insecta; order Hemiptera; family Aphididae; genus Acyrthosiphon; species Acyrthosiphon pisum. Next base: position 27,202,790 of record NC_042494.1, read on the forward strand.
CCAACCTCTTTCGTTTTTGATTTTTATTATACGAGTATATAGAATAATTATTGAACGAATACATCAACATATTTCCTATTCCAATAAACCAGGGGGCTGAGTGGGCCGAAGGGACATGGTGGTGGGGGGGGGGGGGGGTGAACGCCCCCTGGGGCTGGTATGATTGCGGGCCTTCACAGGTATATTGGGCTCATGTGTACAACTGTGTAGTGATTAATTTATCAGCAAATTGTGCTATTTTCAAAACTGTAGCTTAGTTTGCTCAATGCGACGTAGAGTAACACCAATACACCATAGAACATCAATAATCTAAGCTGCTGCAGTGATGGTTGATAGATAGAGTAATATAAAATATTGTGTAGGACAACCCTACAATAGGCCATTCTATGTTTAAAACGTCTTTGTTTACGATAAGAATAACATAATTTATTGAATAAACTGTAGTCACGGCTGTGGCAAGCGACGGCGTTTACATGTGGAATTAAAAAGGCATGATATAGAACAGCGTTGCTCAACCTTTTTAACGTAGCGACCACCAAAATAGGTGAAAAATAAAATCAGTCACCTCACGACCCTCCCTCCCCCATAAAATAAAAACTTTTGAATATAAACCAATCAATTCATAATTTTTACTTTATTATATTTAGTTTATAGTGTATTTTGTCCCCATTCATACAAAGCAACCCAAAGTCCAAAAACATGATTTTTGAGAATCAGCTTTACCAATTTTTTCAAACTTTAAATGTATGCTAAATGTAACCAAATTTTGCTTTAGCTTGTTTTAATTGATTTTTTTTTTTTTAAGCAAAGTAGTTAGATACTTATGCACGTTCGTAAATAATATGACACTGTGAAAGAAGTAGGTACTTATCATAGTAAAAATACAAATTATGAAGTTCGACTTATAGTAACTTTTTAATAGCTTACATTGATTTAGTGTGTCTTACATGTTCGTAATTGGTGACTCGGCACAGCCTAAATTTATCAAAATCAATTCCATACAATTAGTACTGTTATAATATTATTGTATTTTTAATGTAAATAAAATGTTGTTTTTCTACATCAGAGTTTAATTATTTCTGACAGATGCAACCCCTCATTTATGGGTTTGCGACCCCCAGGTTGAGAAACGCTGATGTAGAACATATTATTATTATTTATCGTCATTCGTGACTTTGTTGATAACAGATATTCGTGCCCGCATCATGGGATAAACATGCAGCAATTTCATTGAAGTTCCGTTTACCATTGAAAACCATTACAAGAGATTAGGGTTTGTTCGTCTCGGCAGCCGTCATAGTCACGTCCGTTTTATCGATTAAACACGAAGCAGTTCCGTATATTAGAAGAGATCATTCTTAAGTAGCATATTATCACACAATAGGTACATTTTTGACTTTAAAATAATAATATAACATTTTAAATAAGTATATTTAATATGGATAATTCAGAGTGTTAAACGATTTGGGTGAGCTAGTTTGACAAATCATCTGGTATACCTCTGAGGCCCTAAAGAGGGATTCACACGACACGACGAGGTGTGAATCCCCCTTAAGCCATTCGTCAGCCTAAACCACAAAGGTCGAAACTCCATTTTTTTTTTTTTTTTTTGGGGGGGGGGGGGGTGATTAAAATTTAAAAAAAAACTGTATCATATGTTAGAGTCGAAACTGAAATTTTATAATTTTATCCTCTATGAAATTAATGATATTAGAAATGGTCAAATCTCCGGATGTGATGATTTTAAGACATAAAAAAAGTCGTATCTCGAAATTATCATTGTAATTTTGCGAATTAGGGAATTAGGCCGACGAAATTTTTGAAAATTTTTTTCCTCCTGTGAAATTTGCCATTTTGGACTTACGATCTTTGCGATTTAGGCTGAATCGTTACTCATACGCGATTCATTGTTTCCGATTAGCATTCGATTGATATACCTATTATTATTATTAATATTATGATTTCGTACCCCATAATCCATATTATATAAACTACCGCCTTTGCAAATAGGTAGGTACCTACTATTAATATTACTACTACAACTAGGTGCTATTACTTTTACTACTAAAACTAGGTACTAATACTATTACTTCTACTACTACTACTGCTACTAAATATTAATACTACTGCTACTACTACTATTATTACTACTACTACTACTACTACTACTACTACTACTAATACTTAATACTACCATAGTACTATACTACTATTGTCTATTACTACTATATACGCTTCGTAATGTAAAAAGAGAAGTTGCATGTATGGCGTACGTGTTAAGGAGCGGGAGGGGACGTCTGACTGGGTCAACATCGTGTGCCCGTCCAGGGTGAAAGGTGAACAACCTCACACGCCATCGCGTCACGAGCCACTGTGCTACTCTCTCGGACGACTTATATTTTGTTTCGATTTTTTCCAATTTTTTTCGTCATGTTTCACTCGTTGTATCGTCGTATAGTCTCGCGAAGACCGCGATGTACCAACGATTTAATGTATATCCGTCGACGTGTATATTACAGTAGTGTTTCGGCGGCGGTCTTTCCGTTTTCCAGTGCGTTTTCGATTTTTTTTCATGCGAAAAAAATGATTTCCGAAAATCGATTCCGAGAACCGGCATTACTAGGCCGCGGCGCGCCGGCATCCAAACCCGTTCAACGTCGAATAGCGGAGAGGGGGGGAGCGGACGGTATACCGTTTTTGATTTCTAGGTCAGCATAACGACCAGCTGACGGTCCAATTTAATAATAGTATATTCTGTGCTTATGTATAGGCCATTGGTTGGTATATACGCTAGGCAGGTATGACACAAAGACTGCAGTGTGCATGTGTGTGTTTATACAACCGTCACTTTTACTGCCGATTACCGGCACTCGGCTTTACGTTTAGTCAGTCATATTTTTGGGGTGAACGCTGTGCGGTCTTTGACCTCTGTTGGGATTTGAAGATAACTGACAAACGGAAATTTCGAAAAACTATATCAGTTGTCATTTTTTACGATCTTCGAGAGTAAAATATATCAAACCGTCCTGACGTAATTTTTTGATTTTGACTTAATATTGCCTGGGTAAACTATATGTACCTACTTACTACCTACCATTCATGTAAATATCCTACATTACATTTTGATAGACCCAGAAAATGTCCTAAATTCATAAGGTGGCAATCTGAAAATATTATTTGATGATCCCTGCAAAATGTATCTAAGCAACATATGTACCTATACAACATTTTACAAAACGTATAGCCGATTCAGTTAATCGGACAATATTAAGATTCAGTTATTCGATAATTTCGATTGATCGACTATAATATTATATTATTAAAAAAGTTTTAAATAATTGATTGATTTTTAAATTATAAGGTTATTCACGCTTACACGCATTATTATTGCTGAAAAGTGACATATTGACGTAAATTATTTCAGTTTTTATTTTAATGAACGCATGGCTACCACCAGTACAGAGGTTATGTTTGAATATCTATTATATTTATTTACATACAAGCCGTCGATTCAAGACTTAAGTAAAGTTTCCACTCCGAGTCGGGCAAGAGTGCGAATGATTCTACGATTCAAAAAGATTATATTTAACTATAATATACTATTAAAAGCTTTGATTATAATATTATGTCGTGATTAAAAGGAAACAATACACGAGTAACCCAATTCAAGAAAGCTACAATAATTCACTTACGTTTTTATTTTTATATCAATAAATTAATGTTCAATGTACCATCATTTTCTAATAACTGTATATAATATTAGATATGATATATTATCGAATATCATCTACTTTTTTTTTCGATAAGTTTTGCTGTAGGTACTTTTTGTTTCAAATAGGTACCTACTCTAAAAGTTATGTATACTTATCGTCACTACCCTGCGTCCACGCAGCACACACTCAAACACACTATGACTACACGAATGAAGACATGAGAAATATTATTGATTTTATAAAGGGTGCCTTTTCTCTTATATTCCTGAGATCTACGCATAATAAATATATACACATAATATTATAAATAGGTACATATATTTATAATATCCATAACCAATTATTTTTAGTTGCGTGTAAAAATAATAAATATGTTAATAGTTCTTACAAAAGCGTATCAACTATCAACTATTATTATTATGTACTGTTATACCTGATACTATTATATACTTTTGACATACTTTTGTGAACAATAATACTGCCATTTATCCAAGATTTTTGTCTTTTTTATATGATTTAGAAACACAGGATTTAAATTATCTTTAATCAATTTTAAATGTTATTTATTCAATTCCCGATGAGCAATGTAAAAACACATATACATAACAAGTTTTTACGCAATATCATGAAATATTTAAATTATTCAACTAATCGTTGTAATATTATATAAAGTTTGATGGTGTAAAAATGGTAAACAAATTCAGTAAAAAATAAAAGTTATTAAATAAGGTGGATATTTCTTTAAAAATCACTATAAATGCATTTTTATACCAAGTTAAAAGCTTATTCGAAACTTGTATAACGCTATAACTATGTAGTTACAAAACGTCAAAACACGATACTGAATTACAGTTTATGTGTTAATTACAAATAAGTAATGACACAGTGTACCTACAATTCAATAAAACATGATAATAATACTTATTAATTATTATCCCCAGTCATTTCCATCGTCGAATTAAATTAAGTAGATTTCAAATCTAGAATAATTAGGTCTGTGATTGGTTATAGGTTATATTTCTTTGTTGGTACGTAACCGGTTATAGGACCACGAGAGTATAAGAAATCGTTCAAATAGATATAATACATGGGTATAATAATATAATGTATATATATATACACATATATAAATAAAACTCACTCAAATAGCTGTTGCGAATGAAAATGGAAAATACTAAATCACGAACTAATTTGGTTTTTTTCCAAACTCTTGAATGTAATTATTTTTTATTTTATACTCGGCCATCAAATCTAACGCACCCTCGTGGAGTCGTGGGCATTTATTTGCGCTCTACGTGTACTAGGTATCCACAAAAGTCTCTGTAGATTAAAAATAAATAAATGAAAAAAAACCAATTACCAAGAATTGCGAGTACATAAAGGCAGATATAAAACTTGTGTTAATATATTATGTAAATATTATTATATTTCTGTTTTACTAGGCCGTTTCGAATACTGTAATTGGACGCGAAAATAAATTAAATCTTGTAAAAACTCACAGTCGCCGAAAATCGGGAATTCAGCAATAATAACAAAAAAAAAAAAAGAAGGCACATTATAATATATAAATGCGTACCAAAACGGCAGAACGTAATTACAACTCGAAGATAATAATGAGCAATTCAATGAATTTATGGGACTTGTTCTGAATTTTATGATATTAGATTAGTATAATATATAATATTATATTAACGCATTTAATACAAAATGGAACAAGATTGGACGACAACGAGGTTACGCGATGATTTTTGCAGCTACATAGTGTGACTACATAATAATACGCTATGTGTAGGTATGTGAGTTTAGGACAGAGATTTTTTTATAACCACATTATTTGTGTCTTGTGTGTAGGTACATAATATATTATAATATGTATACGGAACCTAATCATCACGCGACATGTTAATAACTCCTAGACGGCAACGGATGATGAGAGTTTGAGCAATTTACTAATAACCACGGCCACTGCGGTCGTAAAGATACATTTCAGAAATATAAATCTGACAACGTTCATACATACGATGATCTTTGAAATATAATACAGTTGTAAAGTTGATTAGTTGTGAAAATACTAAGATATTTTATTAAGATAAAAACTAAAACAAAATCCTTAACATAGGTGTAACATTTTATACTAATAACTAATAAGTAAGTATATATAATAACAAATAGAGAACTCTAAAATCACGCGTTTGCGTCAAATCGTTATTTATTTATATGACCTGAAGGAAGACCCAACGCAGAAATGTGCCATAAACATTAAAACATATATATTGAGTGTGCCTACTGCCAACGTATACCCTGCAATTAGTTTGAAAGCCGAAGGGTCTAATCTTATTGATTTATATTTTATAAAATATTCATTCTTCATTTTAAAGTATTATATTATTGTATTATGGTTCCTAAAACATTTTCTTTTCAGGCACGAAGACAGATTTAATTTTACCCACCTGTCGTCCTCTAAAATTAAAGTTGGTTAAACTTTTTTTTTTATCCATTTAATTACTTCAGTACCTATTTAAATTGTTTGAAATTAAAATGGAGTTATGAACTAATAAACATTGTAAACGCGTTGAATAAATTCAATGATATATATGCTTTTAGCTGCAATTTAGCATAATTAATAATTACACAATATAATTTAAATTGTTTTTAGCTTTATCATAACTCATAAGATATAAGTAAATAACATAATCAAATTATTTTTTTCACTTCACCTATATAACCAATAAATAAATATTATGCTAATCTAATTTATAATATTGCAATGTTTATAAAATATAATATAACAATTAGCATTGATTATGAATACTAGTATAAAAAATAATAAGTTTAATACTAGTATTTATAATCAATGCAATTAGCAATAACATAATAATATACACTACAATCATGAATCAAAAAAATTAAAAATTAAGAGTTCTGGGCCTTCTTGACCTTTTTTTTTAAATTTTTGAACAATAAATAATAATTAATTTTAGATTCTGAGTGGAACGATGAATGTATTGATTTTACAATGATGTGTGTTTTTTTATTTTTTTATTTTTTTATTTTTTTAGATTCTGAGTGGAACGATGAATGTATTGATTTTACAATGATGTGTGTTTTTTATTTTTTTTTTTATTTTTTTTTTTTTATTTTTTTTTATTTATTTTTTTTTTTTGGGTCTGTGTACACGA
>NC_042494.1:27209739-27246411 GCF_005508785.2 Acyrthosiphon pisum
AATAATATATAAGTCCTATTAATACTACCTACTAAAAGCCTAAAAAAGAATATACCATGTGGTGGTAGGGGGTGGAACGAAAAGGTACAAATTGTTTTCCTCCATCAAACTTTTTTGTAGCATTCAAAACAATATGGGTACAAGTGTGTGTAAAGTTTAATATATTGCATTATTTGCCTACAAGTAGGAACGCCCGCATACTCACGTTCTGTGGGTACACAATTTATTAATCTGGACCTATACCTCCTATTCTATCAGGAAAATATCAACTATTAATCTCCCTCGATGACCAGATAATGCAGTTCATCCAATTGTTATACCAATTTAAAATAACTATTATTGGTATTTCTACGTTTTAAGCTCAAATATTATATTAAAAATCATATTATTATCTATATGCCCGTATAAATCTTTGTTTTATTTTTCGATCATTGTTAACACTTTTTTGATTTATGAACCATTAGAATTCGTTGAGAACGAGACAATAATTATGATCGTTTTTCGTCTGTACCTATTTCTCTTATTTTTGGTGTTTACGTAATTGTTTACGAATTGTAAAAAACAATATAGTATGCATTGGTTGAATTTTTAAATGTAATATGAGCATATCCCTATAATATGAGTATACTAGAATAGGTTTCTGGACGGCACATTTCAGAGAATATAATTAGTTATTATAATAAAGGATTGTGGGTCATGATGGGACAACTGGTATCCTCCAGAGTTGGTGATATGATCACGTATATAAAACTGTTTTGGAATAGTTCATGGTATTAAATTAGATTTTTTTTAAAAATATCAATGATAACTGATAACTGGTGTTTAATATTGATAGTATACATACAAATATATTTTTCATATTTCGTCTGCCAGTGACTTATTATTATAATATTATATTATGAGAAAAGCTAATAATTTTTAAATTAAGAATCATCAACTTACTATTTTTAATTTATGAATTTTAAAATATATTAATGTACTTGGTTAAGTTTTTTTAAATTGTACTCAAAATAAATACGGTGCAGATTCAGTTCTAAATAACTAGACTATTATGAGGCGTAATGGGACATTTCATATGGGATTTAATGGCAAGTCTCGTTGTAAATTATATATTCAGAAAAAACTAAAACATAAACAAAAAAAATTAATCATGCATAGTTTTTAATAACTGTTGCCAAAGATTGGCTATACAACTAAACAGTAATACTATAAATAGTATGTTTTATATTTATGTGTTTATTTTATGTGTCTAACCTCAACTTCAGGAGTGAAAAAAAGCTTAAATTCATCACGTTGACGACAATTTCTGGTATAAAAATGGATCTAGTTGGTACTTGCGATATGGTGTCAAAAGTAAGCGCCGAGTATGAACTAATGAAAATATTTATTTACGCAGCACCAGTAAATAATATAAACAACCTTAAATGTATATTTTCAAATTATTCATTTTTTAAGAAAAAACAAAGTACGTAGAATGATAACAAGTTATAACACTTTGTTTGAGTTGCTGGGTTCAATAAACGTTGACACTTTAAACTTAAAATTGGTTAAATGTTGTTAATGGTCAATATGTTAAGATTGCCACTGTTCAGATGAAATAATAAATGAGACTTTGGTTTTGATTATTATTTGTCAGTATTACCTATATTAGTAAAATTTACTTACGGCATTTACCCTAAGTAAAGAAAAGTAAAAAGAGCTTTTATTGCTAAATAATAACATAAAAGTAACTTTTATTTGTATAATAAACGAATAATACGTTTGAATTATTATTTCATTGCATTCCTCGTAAAAAAAAACTATAAAGGTTATGTAGATATATTTTATAATAATGGTATAATAAAATGAAAAATACAGATAGGAATTTTGAGGTATGTTATTTACATGACAGTGGCGGCAGTAAAGAACAATATGATTTTTTTCGAAAAAATGAATTATTTTTTTTTTCTTTTCTCGTGGAGATTTTGTTCCACCCCTAGGCTGGGTCCATGTCACCCGGTTGAGAACCACTGCTTTTGAGTCTAGACCAGTCTAGACTTACTAAGCAGCGTGACTTTCTCAGTTTTTTTTGTTTTTGATAATTATACATCATTTGATTATTATTAAATATTATTAAATAATGTTAAACAGCATATTAAATATGATAGAAACAAAAATGTTATTTAAGATTATACCTATGTAGGTAAAATGTAAGAATAAACTGGAATATAAAAAGCTAGGTATATTAATATTTAAAAATTACGTTATGATTTATATCTTTATCCATTTTACCTCCACTATGTAAGTAAGACAGGATATTTTTAACTGTTAAAAATTTGTTTTATTATTTTATTTATGCAAATTAAGTCTTCTGAAGAATTTTTTTTAAATTTTAAATACATAACAATTTTATATTTTGAATGGCATAATAATAGAATATTGATAATGTTGAACCAAATATTACGTGACCTATCATCATGCATCAACCAACAGTTCTTGTATACTTTATGTTTACGAGCTGGCAAATTTGTGTCCTGTGATGACAGGTTTTATGATTTACTGCCATAAATCTCGGTACTCTGAACTGAATAATAAATTATAATTTTTTTAAAGCCAACCAAAGTTCAACACTTAAAACAATTACAATTTTAAATTTTAAATATTTACATGTTTTTGTTGAGTGACAACCATTCACAAAGCGGTAGTTAACTAACCACTCTATATTCAATATTGTATCTAAAAACATTAAATATGTCACTATACAGTTTTATACTGCATGGTATACTATTAAATATTAATATAATATATTAATAAATTAATTGAAAGAATTATTTATATTTTTTTACCATAATAATAAAAATATAGACAACATTATTTTGAATAATCAGACCACTCACCAAAATAATGAAACCTATAGTGATTAATTGTGATAAAAAAAAATCTCCTGTATATGTTGTTTTGCACTTTTTAACATTAAACGAATAAATATAGACGATTTGTGTGTTTAAACCCTATAACAATAAAAACAAACAAATAACGCGTAAAATATTCAACTAATGAGAAAGTCCCAGATAAAATCATGTTCGTTATAAAATATTTTTCTACACCATTGGTTTGAATAAATGTTTAAATTATCAATAAATTCAAAAAGCTAATATTATTTTTTTCAGGAAATAGATAAGTATACACATTACAGTTTCGCATTATCCGGCCAGATGTGCACTCTGCAAAACTAGCTGCTCAACAAATTATAGAGGTTAGATTTTTTTAAGCTATCGAAATAATATAATATGTAGGTAGTATAGGTCACGTGTATCAGATCACTGGAGTCTTAAATAATTTAATAATGTTACAGTACACAACACTATCAACTGCAAAGATAATAGAGTTCGGCAAAATCATTGAATGTAGAAATCTCACCGAACGCAAAACCTGTACGATAGGTACTATAACCCAGGCGATTTTTGGAGGAAGTTTTCTGTATTCCCTGTCCATATTGACAAACAGCGAAGTCTAATGGATACCCAGTGGCCCCCCAGCAGTGGACGTATATTTTGCTTACCTACTGCGTTCCTAATATAATAATTATTAAATGGTAAGTTATTGATACCTATACCAAAAGAAATTGATATATAAATATTTTTGATTTTTGGTTCTAAGTGGTGCGATGGATGTGTTGGTTTTGTCATGATATGTGTATTATTTTTTATTTTTATACATTGCTTTTTAAAGTAGGTAGTAAAAATGTTTCAACTTTCAACTTTGAGAGAGGGGGAGAGATTTCTGGTGGAAAATTGGATAAAAAGTAAAAAATTCTCAGTATTTTTTAAAATAATCTGGATAAGCAAAAATAATTTAGATGAAACGGGAATATTTATGCAGCACCAGTTTTTGACAAAATTTATCAAGTTTTTTATGTTGTAATTTAAAATGTATTAACCCTACTACCACAGAGACTTGAAATTTTCACTCTTGCAATATACATATATTTTGCATTATTTAGATTTTATATAATTTTTGTAACCAACATTTTTTACTATATTTTGATAAATTTACAAATTTTCTCCTACAGCAATTTAAATGTATCAAAAATACATGTACCTAGTAATATTTTTTATATTCATTTTAAGTTCAAATCTTGGAAATGTTGAATATTTAAGCGAAACACAATGATTTTCCCTCGATCCATTATAGTAATTGTTTTGTTGTTATTCGGAGTGGTACACTGGTACACAGTGTACCTTCACTACAAAAAAACTACCTCCTGTAACGAAAAGAGCACATAAATAAGCGCAAACAGGGATGGCTTGGAGTGCTTAGCCTCCCCTAGAATTTCTATGTCTCCCCCCCAAAAAAAACTAATGATTTCACTACTATAATTTAAAAGTATCATAAGAGTATCAAGTATATACCTGATCTACAGCTCCCCGCCAAATCTCAAACACTATTTACGCATATGAGCACATACAACTCGTAAAAGTTTATTATAATTGATTCCAAATCCAAACTTTATTATGAATTCTGTAAACGAGGTTATTTTTCATTACTATGCTGTCATACCTTCATGTTTTGTCTTTGTAAGACACTCAAGTATAACCAAATTGTACGTTTAAAATAATAAATTTTTCTTTGTTTTTTTTTTTTTTTTTAATATTAGTTTGAACTTACTGATTATGAACATTAATGGTAAGAATATTTATTTATTTATTAATGATTTAACGGGCTCGAGCCCTTTGAATATAAGGTATAATACAGTTGACAAATTACAAGAACGGAAACTTACATAGTTTGATTACTATAAACAAAAAATGATTACAAAAAAAAAAGAAAACAATACAAAGTACAAGTACAGAAATATAGCTAATTACTTAAAAACTGAATGGAAAATATCAATAATTTTTAAACATTAATATTAATAAAACATTGGACTTAAATTTATTACGACTAGAATCAAAAAATCTATTGATGGGGATATTTTATTAGCTAAGGACAGAGCGCGAGGGAAAAACAAATCAGCACCATATTTTTTGCGATAGTAGGGGATGACAAATAAATCATTGATCCTGGAGATGAAAGTAGAAACCTTGATACCTAGTAAAGCTAGTAGATGTGGACAATCAATGAAACCATTTAATAGATCATATATAAATAATATATCAGAGAGTTTTCTTAGATCGATCGAATCCAGACCTATTGAGAACTGAACGGGTTTAAATATATTACTAGAGATAGATGTATTAGAGACGTAAGCTATTAAAAATTTAAATTGACAATCTCAAGATCATTCAAGTAAGTAGACAAATTTTGAGACCAAATTATGGATCCAAACTCTAGTGAAGATCGTACGAGTGAGTAATATAATTTTTTTAAGCTTAAAGGCAGTTTAAAATTTTGTGTATTCCTATTAATAAAGCCAAGCATTCTATAGGATTTATTTAAAATTTTCTTATGATGGAACTTAAAAGAAAAATCTGATTCAAAATATATTCCTAAGTCTTTAATCACAGTTACTCTGACTAATTTGATATTATTAAGTCTGTAGTTGAATATAATTGGGTTTTTGGAACGGGTATCTGAAATAATGTTACACTTATCAATTTTTAATTCAAAACAGTTATTCACGCTCCAAGTATAAAATTTATTTAGCTGATCTTGTAATGTCTCAAAGTCTGGTATAGATTAAATCGAGCAAAATAATTTAGCATCATCTGCTAAAAGCAATAATTTTATAAAACTTTTAAAAACCCGAGCAAAATCATTAATAAAAAGTAGTGGACCCAAATACGAACCTTGAGAAACACCTGATGGTACTTGAAAATTATTAGAGACATGGAATGAAAGCTTAACTGATTGAGAGTGGTTACTTAGGTAGGAGGTGATTAATTTTAAAAATAAACCATTACGACCAAAAGCCTTTAACTTGCATAATAAAATATTGTGATGCACCTTATCGAAAACTTTTTTAAAGTCTGTACCTATAGATCGAATCTACTTGACAATTTTGATCATACGAATGTAATAAATGTGTTTGATAGGTTAAAAGATCCGTAAGAATAGAATGCTTGGGTAAAAAGTCATCTGGGGTCACGTAGACTTTGTTTGATTTAATTTTGAAATTTTGAAGCAAAGTTATGAGAATTTTTAAATATTTCAATTATTATTTATATGTATTGTAATTTATATGAATGCAGAGTTCAGATGGTCATTGGTCATAGTTTATTAAACGATAATTAATATGTACGCTCCAAAAATTCAAACGGCAAGAATAGCATTTTAATGGTGAAATAATGTTTGGATTTTTTTGTAATAGTTATTTGGAGACGATTTTCTGAATGATTCAGCATTCAACAGAAAATACTAATAATGAAAAAAACTCTATCACATATTTTGATAGGTATTCACATTAACGTGATAACAAGTAACAATATACTACGGCACTACGCCCTAAAATTCCAACTTTTTTAGAACCGAACGATGACTGATATAATAAAGATACCATTAGTTGAGTATTTCATGGAATGTCTAGACGTTAATAGCATTTTAATGTAACATTTTTTTTATTTTTTTTTTAATTGTTATCTGAAGACGAATTCCAAAAATAATACAACATTCAACAGAAAAGAATTTAAGAATATTAACGAAAGATATAATACTCTAAATGTCCCCATCACATATTCTAATATAAACATTAACACGATAACAATATTATATAGGTACTACGCCCTAAAATTCCAACTTTTAGTATCGACCGGCGACTGATATTATAAAGATATTAGTTGAGTATTTCATGGAATGTCTAGACGTTTTAATAACATTTTTATGTTATATTATTTTTTGAATTTTCTTTTCGATATTTATCTCAAGACGAATTCCAAAATGATGTAACACTAAACAAAAAAGAATAATAATGAAAAATACAACTCCACGTCATGTTTCCATAATTCCATCACATATAATATTCACAATGTACATTAGGCATGTAATTACTTATTAGTTATGCTTATGACCGATTATAATAATATTGTTTATATAAGCAAACATAACACAATGAGAATACAATCAAAAATTACTATATTGAATCATTACATTAATACATTATCAAATTAAAAATAAAATATAAGACAATTAATGACAATCGCCCGTGAATCGAATTATAGTTTCGCCGTCGACAATCTGTGCAACGTACGCTCCGCGACGCATATATTGTACGATGTTACCTACGTACCTACTCAGGTCATAATAATTACATGTTTACTTATACAGGGTGATTCACCACCACTTATCAGGCCTGTTCAGTGTTCCCCCACCCCAATACACACATTTTTACTTTGATAATGCATTTATTAAAATTCTGACTTGAGGAATTTTTTAGTACCTATATAGTATATACTATAGTTAGTAATTACTAAGATGCTGCATATTATTTTAACCACTAAAATTCCTTATACTATTTAAGGGGTGCCCTGCGGCGATAACAAGCTTTTGTTTGAACCACCCTCTTATACTGTAAATTATTCAGCAGATGATTTTTTTGGACATTTTGACGTATTTCAAACAGATATTCGATTAAGTAATTTTTAGTTCTTTGACTTTAATAGGTTTAAGGATAATAGGTCCATGATATTAGGAGATAGGAAAGATAAGGAATACATGAATAAAAATGGAAGCTATATGGAGAGTTGAACATTTTAATAATTATGTTAGGTATCAATTTAACATCTATCAATATTTATAATTAGTAAAAATGGTCCAAATAATATAATAAACACTAGATCCATTTTGTAAAATAATTTTTAAGGCTTATTATCTTGATTTTTTTTTTTAATAACTTATAAAATACCTGTTCGTTCAAAACATGATTTAGTTAAATCATTTAGATAATTATTTACTGTAAAAAAGGAAGGTTCTCATTTAAAAAACAGAAGTTTGTAAAGGACACTCCTAATATGGTACAAAAACTTAAAGTATTTAAAAATATAACATTTAAGCAAAATTAAAAATTCCAAACATTTTAAAGGAAAATATAAGAGGTAGTGAACATGATTGTCGACTAACCCTTTACATGTATACAATAACCGTAAACATGATAAGATGCATACAAATGTATTACAATAAAAAAAATAAAACGTTTTGTACATACCTATTACAATATACTTATAAGTGATTATTAGCGCTTATATTATATTGATATAATGACATAGACCATAGATTTTAAATTTATTTTCAAAAGGACTTATTAAGTCTCATATTCTATAGTTTTCAAGTATCAAAATTCAGAATAGACTATGTACCTACAGACCCTGTAAGGAGGCTTTTTGTGTATACTCTATATAAGATCAATTTCAAAAGTTTTTTTGCATCTTGATGTTTATTAATGACCCACAGAAAATAACCGTTTAACACAGAAAACTGATTATAAGATGTCTAATTCACGTATCAAGGGTTGATGGGTAATGCTCCCTTTAGTGCCCACCCACAAGTCCACCTACGTGCGTACCAATGTATTTATATAAGTATTGTATACAGGGTCGTGTAAAAAAACATAAAAAAACAAATAAAAGGTCAAGTCCAAAAATATAATAATTATATTCAGCCCACGAATTTATTCGACTTGCACGCGCGTATAATATGATGCACGCGGTCGTATATGATGATTATAATATTACTAATACTAATAAATAATAATAATAATAATAGTATAATATATGTATATAATACGTTTATAATATCGAACGCCAAACGAGTTCATCGAGGTGAACGTTTCGCGGCTGAATCGCGCGCACACATATTATTATATAGACGCCGTAGCCGCGACGACCCACTGGCAGTATTGACTTAACAATGGACACACTTTTTAAGGCTCACACAATGGCACACGCCTACGTCGGCAGATATATTATGATTATGCATGTATACATATACACACACTCACACACACACATCGCACGCACAAACCGACGTTTAATTCGGATTTCAAAAGACGTCTCGTACAGTGTTATAAGTCGGTTACAATGTTACACATATATTGTATGTATAATATTTATATATGGTACCTATAGAGCCGGTCGTATCATGTTATCATGGTTCACAAACGAAAAATAAATAATCCTGCGCCGATTCGCGTTCCGCATCATGCGGTTACCACGGGCCGAACGGACACTTTGAAACGACTATAGCTGCAGTTGCATAATAATTATTATGGTGTTATTGTTATTACTACTTGCAACCCCTGGTATTATGCAGCAGGTGCAAAGATATGCAGATTTTGCACCGGCTAGACTCAGCTGGCTCTAATCCTATTAGAAATATACTACTACTGTAGGTAGGTGTACTATACCGTCTCGTCGTTTTGTTAAAATGTTTTGATAAAATATATCACAACTGAGCAAATAATAAAATAACGTTTTGTAATAGTAAAATATGCTATTATCATACTTCTAAATTATAGCTGTGTTATTATCATAGACTATATTATTATAGACTACATTTTAATGAAATACATTGTTTTTGACGACTCCCCGTAATATACTAAAATTGTTATTTGTTGGTGTACCTATATAATATACAATACACCAAACGCCTAATCCAATCTATAATAGTCCTAAAAAAAATACAGTAACGACAGTTTGTGCCTACAGCTAAATATCTCAGCTCAATGACCTTATATAGACTGAAATACGATTTTCCGTGTTTAAGGCAGTACCAAAGATACATTTTGGGAAAATGTCACATTTAACTCGAATCTATAAAAAAAAAACACTTAATACGGTTAAAATCAAAATAATCAAAATAATATCTAACTATTCAAATTGCTGTAACTAAGTCGATTTTAGGTTTAGGTCGTAGGTCGCATCTAAATGAATTGAATATTTATTGGTACATATATTTATAATTTATACCTCATGACAAAATTAACGGTTGAAATTTAAAAAAAAAATAAAGTTAGTTTGTATCTTCACAGGACACTTGACTATTTAACACTCCTTAAATGTTATAAATAAAAATATAAATAAATAAAAATATAAATAAATAAAAATATGGCCTAACTTAACTTAACCTATCACTTAACCTATAGGTACTTAAAAATTTCAAAAATCTGAATCTGAAAAATGCATTAATTTAATCATTATTAAGGAAAAAAAACAAGAAGAACATGCTTGGTGAATTATCCTGTATAATATTAATACATGGTAAGCCTATGTGGCCTACGTATGCTATAGTAGCTGTACAAGTATATAACCGTAAAGACTAAACAGACTATAGACTAGGTAAAATATTATCACATTAGTATACGTGGAAGCAATTCGGTTTGGCAAAAAATATGTATATAAAGACCATAATACAATATTATAATTTATAACTTATAGTACTATAATAGAGGCTGACGGACCTCTATAATAGTCATTGAGTGGTAGAAACTGATTATAATAAATGACTCTTATAACTAATAGAGAATAGAGATATTTTAACTATATTAACATTGTACAGGTACAGACACCTAACTGCTGTACGGAATAGTAGTTATTATTATTGTGTTTACCATTTTGATGTGCTACGTTCAAAATCTTATTCATTATTGTGATTTATGTTTACGATCGAACACCGCTTATTTAAACTCAGCCACGGACTAAGATAGTACTATCTTGATCCGTGAAATCAGCAGTACCCATATCGCGAACCATATTATAATAAATATCGTTGGGGGAGGGATAACACGAACGCAGCTATTATAAAGTGTAATAATAATAGTATACATTAGCATTATTATAACTTTGCGTTATTTCATGTATGCACCGCACTCATATACGTGCGAACGGAAAAGAAAATATCCATTTGAATAAATTATACTCGTTACCGTTAATCGCCGTCTCTGTAAGACTGCAAATAACTATTATAGTAAGGCATGTAGCCAAATTAATTCAAGATTTTACTACCCATCCCCTAGACTGTCTTACGAAACAGATGTGAAAATATTATATACAATAAAATATCGATGGGTAAACTATGTATCCCGGTAAATATTTTTGGGGGGGATTAAACTTTTAACGTCCAAAAGATTTACAGATTACAGATCAATATTATAAAGATCTAACTATTTACTTACGACCTACACTCCTACTTTATACCTATATTCAGGGATCACAATTTATATTTTTGGAGGGCCTCTTTAGTCTTTAAGAAATCAGGAAGTTTTCGGGGGGCATAAAAGTTGAATGTATAGATGATTATCGGAAGAAAGTAAAGGTAAACTAGGTAAAGCCAAAACCCAAAAAGATGGGCAAAAGAAGAGTGGGAACCACTCTGCTGTACATTAGATGTCGAGTGGGTCGCTGTAATGAAAGTGTTAAATTTGAAATTTGAATTCAATGATATAAAACCATTGTGCACAAAAAACGGTTCTAATAGTCAAGACGATTAGCCTATATTCCTAAATTTATTTTATGGTACTATTGCTAATAAAGAAATTTTTCTACTATTATTAAATAGTAGTTATTAGTTAATATACAGTTGGTTGAATTGATTTTTGCAAGAATCATCATTTGAAAATGTCATTGTGTGTATAACATATATTAATATACCTACGTAATACCTAAAGCTATGCTTTAAAAGTTTCAAGTAAATACCTACCCATAAATAATATTTTTAAATTACAAAAAAATAATTAAAATTGTTATTTTAAACTGATATCAACAACTTATGAAAACCTTGTATTCAATTTCCAAAATACTTTACCAAGTGATCAAATTTTTATGGACATTTCCAAAAAAAATAAAATTTTAAATATATAATAAAAACAAAAAAAAATATGTCAAGTGTCAATAGATGAAAAAGAGACAAAATATTTCTCATTAGAAAAATAGAAGTTTGTATCACAGGAAGACACACTTTAAGTATTACCAAAATCTCAGAGATTTGAAAATGTGCCTTTAAAAAGGTAGGTATATAAAAAAAATCCTAAAACCAGAGTTTCAATTAATTCATTAATAAATTTAAAAAAATTATGGGATCATGCTTAGAGAATCACACTGTAAAATTATATTATTATATTCATATAAAATTAAAAATATGTATAAATCAGTATGCTGTAGTAATTGCCCTCGAGACTATACACTGGCATTGTACGATAACTATGGACATATTATACAAAAGAAGAAGATTATTATCGCAGGGTTTTGCTCAACGCAGCTGCTTAAATGAGGGGGAGCATGGGTGGGAGGAGGGTTAAATTCAGTATACAAAATCCATAATCTTTACAGACTTATACCGCCTATTGCAAAGTATACCTATAATACCATATTACCATATTAATAATTTATATGTTTTCTATTTTGTGTTTTGGTGTCCACGTTAAAAAATGTTGTATTGTATGTGGAAATCATGGTGAGGGAAGGGGGAATTAGAACCCGAGACCATAGTATAAGGAATAAGTATATAATATTCCTTATACCATGCTCAAGACGGCGAGACCAGCCACCTGCATACAAATCACACATCGAGCATGGCATGACGATTGCCTATTGGGGAGATTAGATTTGTGATCAAATAAAACTTATCAAGTGTGGGTTCTTTCAAATCAATTTTGGTTCACAGAGAAAGTTTTATACGAACAGATCATAATGTCAGATTGTTTTATTTATACGTTTCATCTGAATAATATCTGATGTACCTTTGTCCAGGTATATACTATAGTATAATATACCCTACTGATATTAGGTATAGGATTTTTTTTGTAAACCTATTCAATAACGGATCCAAAGTCCAAAAGCATAATTTATGATTTTATATGATGTATTATTAATAATTGAACTCAAAAAATGTTTGAGGTAGGTAATTGCTCTGCTGTACAGTATTAAAGTACCCGACTCCTACACCCAGTACGTCATAGTTCAGTAAAATCACTGTAAAATTTGATTAAATTTGAACTTCAAATGCTTATAAAAAAAATCGTGCCTATATTTTTTTAAATATTTTTAAATACCTATAACAAAAACTCGTGAGGAACCTTGTATTTTAATTTTAATTTACAAGGTTTTTTTACTAAACAAACATTGTTTTAAAAACATGAGCATAGTATAAGTATATACTGTATAAGTGTATAACACTATAACTTGAGTTATAGCTACACCAACAAAACAAAATTGATTTTGTATATAATTTGACGTTTTTTCTTAATTTTATTTTGTTTTCCGGATAATTTTTAATAATATAGGGCATTTTTAATTTTTACCTCTTAGAAACTAAAAATAATTACAGATAAACAGAATTATTTACTTTACGCAATAAGTCTTCAAAATAAATTTATTTTTATAACCGTAAAAATGGTAGGTACTTTTACAAATTATTATTAATTATAATAATATTTTCTAGGCATAATAGAATTTTCAAAATTTATTTTTGTATTTTTAGCTATTTGTAAAAATATGAAATATTCTATTTATTAAATTTTTTTCTTGTATTAATAAAAATGTATTTTTTACCTATAAAACAATGAAAAATTAACACAAGATCCCGCATTAGTTGTTTGATGTACTTATGAGAATTTTAAAATAAAAATTAGGTACCATAATGTAGGCATGTAGCCACATTATTTTTTTATGAGCTTTAAAATGTTGATGAAATTTGTTATTCAAACGTAAAATAACGATTTAATCTCAAACATTTTTTGTTATTTTGATGTATTTAATTAAATATTAATATTCTACCAATACTTAGATTATCATCTACTATACTCGATGGAATTTTAAAATATTTAAACTAACAATTTTAAATTATTTATACTTGGAATTTTAGAATTTGTTTAATATTATTTTTTGTATGCCTAAGTGCTAATAACATATTTTTTTCTCTATAAAAAAGTGACAATTTTGTCTAAGGTACTACTTTAATTGCGGTCTTACATCATCCTAAAAATATCGAATTACACGTAGTCACAATTTCTTTTTTTTTAGTCATTTAATTAATGTTAAAATGTTAACAGCATACTTAGATATTCAAACAAAATTTAAAAAAAATAGTTATTTTATTGTAATTTAAAAAAAAAATTCACCTTTACGTAGGCATATTATATTTGTACAAATACACAGTTAAATCAAAATATTATTTACTTTTTAGACTAACTTTAAACTTTTAGTTTTTCACTAATCTATTTACTCCATTCAACGGTACGTACCTATTGAGTATTAACATAATATATAAATTAATAAAAAAAATATATGATGAGTAGCAAGTTTTGGCCTTTTGGGTGTTCTGGGTCCACCGAAAATCTCAAGAATCCCATTACGGCATTACCCAGAAATCTCATAGGTTCGTTACAATCAATAGCTTGACTCGGAAAGGGTCGACGTGTTCAATATCCCTAAATAAAAATATATTTTCAATAGGTACTGGTGAAGTATACTAAAATACGTAAGTCATAAAATTAAAACATCAATGGTAGATATGCACTTTTTCCTAAAATTAACAAAATATACATTTTAAATTTTAGATTTTGAAACTCGTCATTGTAAACATATTAAATCAATAGCAATCATATATAATCAATAATATATTCTATATTATAGCCCTTTTAATCATAAGAATAATATTATAGAAAAATATGAAACTGATACACTCCCAGCCTATTGTAATGGGATCATTCAAAAAATAATCCACTAGCTCAATCTAGTAGCTAATTATTAAAACAATGTGAAACTTGAAAGACTAACAATAGTATAATTTAATTATAACTTATAGACAATAAATATTGTCTTTGAAGTTAGTGGTAGGGATGAAAATATCAAAAGAAATTAAGTTACTATTTTAAAACATCAATAAAAAAAAAATCAAATTGCATGAGCAATCCAACTGGCAATGAGCAGTAATTATATTTTAACTATCCATTAATATGAAAAAAAACCAGGTCAAAATCAACACACAACTGTGTAGGTACAATATTGATACCAACGCGTGTAGAATTAGCCACCTATGTCTACACTCTACCTATTACTAACTGTGATAATAGGAAATTTGGTTAAGGAATAATAATAGGTGATGTGAAATTATATATATATAAATATATAATAAATTTAATGGGTTGCATTATAATAATGCTTATTACTTAAGGCTTGTTTTAAATGTTCTACCTTTTTGAATAAAACCAAACATTTTGTAGTGTCATTAGTGTCAATATAATCAAAAAACTAAATAAGACGAACATTTTAAATGGCTATAAATAGCAGACATATAAAAAAAAAGAGCCAAAATATTTTGAAAATTATATCTGTCAAGAAAATGCTAATAGGTATAATTACTTTGTAAAAATATCAAGTCTCACTGCAGTTATACACTTATACCATACTAACCATAGAATTTATATACTAGGTATACACTATAGGTAGCCAGGTAGGCTACCTATAAATATTTTAAAATTCCGTAGAGTATAGTAGATGATAATCTAAGTATTGGTATAGAATATTAATATACTTTTTGAAATAAAGATTTAACACAAAACTACTACAGGCATATAAGGCAATAAATCATAATTTTCTCGTACATAATCTATCGTGCAGGAGGATAGGGAGATTTTCCGAGTACAATTTAAAATATATGTGTAGTGTGTACGCAGTACGTAGTGCCCATGCTGCAGCAATGCAAGTTACAACTGCAGGTATTTATAATAATAATTTATAGATGAAATTAATAAAACTTTCTGACTGCAGCCTCCACTGTAATTACGGTCTGTATTTAGCAGTAGGTACCTAAGTAAAATTAATTAATATTTTTATCATAGGGATTATGCTTTCATTTCAAATTCATAACCGATAATAGCACTAATATATTATATATTTGTATGAGTAGTATATTTGACACTTATATCCAAATACATTATACATATAAAAGTGTATTTATAAAAAATATGTCTACAGCGATACCCACACCGCTTATCAAGTGTGTAGTAGTGCTTAAGTTGCATGGGTGCCCACCCTAACTGAAATGTACAATGTCCCTAAGCAACCTGCACATCCAAAATATGTGCTCGAGTAAATGGCTAAACAAATAATTTGCAAGTCAGGTATATTTGTGAAACTATTATTATTTGAGTGATACAGGAGGTGGATCGCGGATGGTCAACATTATCTACTTCACGGTGACGCGGACTGCGAGTCACTTCAGTCGTCGATTGTTATCGTTGTCCGGTCTTAATTGGTGTTGTGTAAGGCGAGGATAAACCATAGATTAATATTACTCTATGAGATAAACACAGGCACTATATTAAAAATTGAATTTACAATGGATACCTATTAGATTTAATTGCAAAGAAATACTAATATGAGTTACAGTTGGGGGCTAGGGCAACCCTCCCCCCCATTAATTGTGTTCATTTTAACCTATATTATAACATTATATTTAAAAAATGAGTTTAGAAAAACACTATAGTCCCCCCCCCCTATATCCCTCCATGTAAAATGACTGCAAATTGCGGTCTTATTAGCAATGAAAAATTCCACCTATACACTGATAATTTTTGACATTTTGTATTGTATTTTATTTTAGTTATGATCAATATAATATTTATTATACATTGAATATAATATTG
The DNA here is from genome assembly GCF_005508785.2 of Acyrthosiphon pisum. Classification (NCBI taxonomy): domain Eukaryota; kingdom Metazoa; phylum Arthropoda; class Insecta; order Hemiptera; family Aphididae; genus Acyrthosiphon; species Acyrthosiphon pisum. The sequence goes on from NC_042494.1 coordinate 27,226,295, forward strand.
GTGTACAGTATAGGTATACACAATCACACAAAATATATTTTTTAACTACGTTATCGAATATACCTAAATGAAGAATACAAGCTTTTACACTAGCGTGGGCACAGTTTACTCACTCTTTAATTCTTAGTTCATGATATCAACGTTTCCATGTTTTTTGGAGGTTTATGACTTCAGGGGGCCAATTCTTGAAATCGTGATAAACTTTGTCGCATGCGATAAAATTTTTATCGCATGAAAATAAATATTTGGTATTCTTGAATAAATTGTGGTATGACTTTAGTCGAACGAAAAACATTCGACTACCTATTTGTCGACTGGTAAAAAGTCGGTGACAAAGTTTAGTCGCATGATAATCGCACACGTTATCAATCATTTAAGAAATTATATTTATTTTTGAAATTCTTTAGTTGATAATAATTATTGATATATTTTAATCTATTTCTGTGATTGATATTGTTTTGAATTGTAATATTACTTTACATTAAGTTTTGTGCAATAATTCTCGTGATTCGTTTATAGTTATAAATAGCCAATAGGGGCCTTAACTTAATGACATATTGACCTAAAAATCTAAAATCTTTAAAGAATGCACACGAAAAAAATGTTAAAATGACTTATTAACACAAAAAAAAAATGACTTATAAATGATCTCAAAAATACCAAAAATTACTTTATAATGACTTAACATTTTTAAAAATGTACGTTTTATACAACCCATATATCGTAAATCGTAATATATATAGGTGCTAGCGCATAAAAAATGTTTACTCTCGAAAAACCCTTCAAAATTATTTTTTTTTTGCAATTTCAAATAAGTTGATAGAATTTTAGGCCATTTTTTCTGATTGACCGGGCCTAAAATAGTATCTGCCTACAGTTTATTAAATAACCGTTGATTGCGACAACAAACGATAAAGGTTATGAACATCAATAATCGACAAGCTAATGGAAACTCAATTATTAAAATGCACCAAAAACAGATTGACTATTCATTATAAACTATACTCTATAGACCTATTGGTAGGTTGGTTCTATACCTATTGGTATAGACCTATATAATGTAGGTAACATCTCTTATAAATTGAATTGTCTAACATTGTTTTGTCACCAAATATTTTGGTTTTAGACGCTTATTAAAATACAAGATTATCATTATAAACCAGAAAAATAGTTGGACATTTATTTTATAGAATTAACTCAAATATTATTTTATTTTAAAACGTTTGAGATTCATAGGTAAACAAGACCCCAATCAGCTGATCGAGTTTCGCTTCTATATTGTTCTATGATGATAAAGAGTGATACAAAATCACTATCACCACGGAATATAACAATCAGGCTATCATTACCGCGGGGATGGCGTCTTTATATAACTTGCTGCATGCTTATCAGTTATCTCAAAGTGGCAGTCAAATGTCATAAGCACGGTTATTAAGCATAACCATCATGGCTACATGAACATTCATGCGGCATGGACTAAACTTTTAACGTGGTCATAATATCAATGTTTTATGTGACAAATTCAATATTTAAATATTAAGATCGCTATGGTTATTACTTATTACTTGTTACCTACTTATTAGTTATTATTATAATCTTGTTTTAAATAAATCATTGTTAACGCCTAACGATATTAATTATTAGTTAATATGGAGGGTTTTAATTTAAAAAATACTTTTTTCTCGTGTATTACAATTATAGTATTAATATTGTCTATGCTCTTTTTCTATGAGCCCGCTCAAAACTTACTGTGTAGCTTCGCGATTTTTGAACGATTCTTAATTAACACACCGAGAGTGTGTTCTCTTTTCGATACAACTCGATTAAGTCGTTATAAAGGTGTTGATGGAGGCAAAATATATTTATCTATTCTGGGTATTGTATTTGACGTGACAGAGGGTAGAAGATTCTATGGACCCGGTGGTTCGTATAGTGGATTTTCTGGTAAGTAACTAGGTAGTAGGCACCTGTTAAAAATAAGTTTAAAGAATTTATTATTTATATTATTTTGTTTATTTTTGTGTGAAACAATATATTTTTAGGTCGTGATGCCAGTCGTTCATTTATAACTGGCTTATTTGACGAAGAAAACCTAACTGATCATGTCAGTGATATGGATCCAAATGATTTAATAGGACTGGATACTTGGATCAATACTTATAAGAAAAAATACAAAGAAATTGGTACTTGCATTTAATATTTTTATATCACCTACCAATTCAATATTAAGGGGATGTTGCGTGTGGATGAGAGAGAGAAATCAAATGCTGCGCTAACATCCTCTTAAGTACATTAATAAGCTTACCCAAGTTATGTTCTATTTATTTAATTTATATATTATATTATTCTTGTTTTAGGAAAATTAATTGGACGTTATTATGATTCATCTGGTAAAGAAACTGATTACAGTAAATTGGTGTTTGAAAAAATACAATCAAGTAAAATGGCTAAAGTAGCTAAAAATGAAGAAATGGCACGATATCCAAGTTGTAATATAGAATATGTTCAAGAAAATCAAAAAAGTAAAGTCTGGTGTACTAAATTGAGGTAAAGTCGATAGGAATAAAGACATTGTCTAATTATTTTAGATTTTAATACAATGTTGGTTTTTATATATATATAGTGGTGGCATTCAAAGAAATTGGATTGGAGTACCTCGTAAATTACAATCATTGGATGAAAATGGAAAATTATCTATACGCTGTGCATGTGTACAACTAGATACTCTAAGTAAAACTGAACTAATGCATATCAATGAGTATGAGGATTGTGATGTTAACGCGACAACTTGTTACGTCAAAATTAGTTAACCTGATTTGATCTACTAATATGTGTCATTTCTTGTTTTTGTTATGCCATATTGCTATTGTAGTATCATTCAAATGCAAAATGTTCTTTCTGTGATAAACTCCCATATAGTATCAAAATCGTTAACCCCAGTGAACAATAGGAAAAGTTATAGTATACCGTTGAATGATATTGTTTAGAATAAGTTTAATTAATGTGCCTACAAACTATACTATGTACCAATTATATTATGATATTTACAATCTTTATATACAAAAATATTCCTAGGAAAAAGTTACTTAATGATTTGTGTGTTGTTATTTTATAACACATCTTGATTATAACTTATAAATTATAATATTATAATAATTATTGGCTTAAAAAATGTAATAGTCATACAAACAATGATAAAATAATAAAGTTTTTTTTAAATTTTATACAAAATATAAAAAAAATATTGAACATTAAACCAGCTGTTAATATTGTTATAATGGATTATGTCTTGAGGATTTATATTATGAAAACTATTTACACATATTTAATCTGTCCCTAAACTAATAAAAAAATTGGAATTTAGTAACTTTTAATTAAAAATGTTTACTAGATATTTTAACCACAATTAGTTTATAATAATAAATGTAGCTCACAACATAATATTAAATATGTATATATATTATAATGATGTTTTGCCAAGCCAAATTATGTTTAAGCTACCTTTTATTTTATATATTTTTATTTAACATAATCGATCTGTACAAATTAGCACAGTAAGTTTATAATTTATATGATAAGATTAGTATTTATAACATATAAGCAACGATTATTAATATTAGTATTTATAATCAATGTTTGAAGTTATGATTAAAGTAGCCACTCATTAGTGAGTAGTACCTCTTGGCTGGTTGATTAATTTTTTTTAATTATTAAATATTTTTAGAAGCTTTAGATATTAAAGTTTTGAAAAAGGCCACTACACCACTTACTTTTTAACCTGTGATTATGATTTCCTGGGAGTGTAAGGATGGAAAGATCATTTATGAGCGGATTAGGATGAGTTTGGAATCATTCATTGAAGCATGTGTAGAAGATATATTGTGCTTCCTAGTTCCTCTTATATTATTTGGTATAAGCTACCTACATAAATATTTACAGTTAACGTATGTAGTACTACTCTGCGTAATCTACAGTGTAAATAGTCACTATTATTAAAGTTTTGAGTTTGAAATTAAACTATTATAATTTTTTATAAACACTTATATAATATTGAATACATATTTAATAATTATACAGTATTAATAAGTAGGTTATAAATTTGATATTTTATTATTTTAAAATATATCTATGAAGTTCCATCAATGGATGGCCACTTCGCACAAGTCCCCGTCTGAAATATTGGAAATTTAATTTAATTTTGTCTAATATTTCTTATCAGTCAACATCACTTGTGTTTATCGTAAAAAAAATAGTACTTTACAGATAGTACTATATTATTATTAGATTACAAATAAAAATAATAAATAGATCAAAGTAAGTGCCAACCTAGTATTAAAACTTGGAAATATTTAATTACTTATATAAAACAGAATATTAAATTATTACATAAATAAACACGTACCTACTACCTATTGAGCTTGATATAAATTACAGTAATACTAAAATGTATTGAATTCAGCAATAAAATTGCAAATTAATATTATGACGTTACTTTGTGTCGTGGTTTGTATATAATAATGATATAAATATATAATAATCTGACTGAAATTGGCAGTTCCATACTAATATATAAAATACAAAACACTTCTTAAATAGTTAAATGGTATAAAAAATCCAAGCATTTGCCAAATTTGCCAAATACAAATTATCATATATCATTGAATTCAAGTTTAATACAATCCATTATACATTTGACCCACTTGTAACCTACTATACAGCAGAGTGACATCCACTTACCCGCATTTTAAATTTTAAGTTTGATACATTTTATCGAAATGTGTATTATATTTTAATGCTTTTTGACCAAACAAATAAAAATGTATTGTTATATATTATACATATATAAAAAAAATACAATTTAAGGAAATCGCTACATGAGTTCGAGTGAATATCCATTGATGTTAAAATTTGATCTTCAAACGCTCATAAAAATTTAATTTGACTTTCCGGTAAACATTTTATTTTGATAAAGGTAGACATTATTAAATTATCAAATCTTAGATAGTTAGATTTAAAAATAAATTTTTTTATGAATTTCTAACTCAAAATAATTTGTACATTTTCGTGATTTTTTCGTAATTGGTCAAAATCGAACTAAATGCTTATAAAAAAAATTGTGACTGTACTTGTACATTTTTCAATTTGCTATTGTAAGAATAGGTATATTAAGAGTCTCGTATTAAATTTCAAGCTTGTTGACTCAACGAATAAAATTAAAATTAATAAAAAATTAATGACTAAAAGCTGTAATAACTCATAATTGGTTTTCTTTAGGTCGGCAAAAAAAGACAATAAGGGGGGGGGGATTTAACCTCTAACCTCCCCCCCCTAAGCACGCCACTGGTAGATATATTGATCCGTGCTCAGAATACGTGTAAGAAATGATTAAGTTTGGTTATTACCGCGTATAAGTGTGTAACGTATTGGTATCGACGTACCTAACGTTAAAGAATGTGATTATTGCAGTTTTGTTTGATAAAATGTTCTCGTTGCCGCCATCATAGAGACCAAGATTATTATTGCCAAGTTAACTATCATAATAAATTTCATAAAAATATTATGTTAAATCTGACGTTTGAGGGTGTGAAATAATTTTTAATGCTTATTAGGTACCTATAATCCATAAGGGGAGGCATTAATGGGAATCCATATTTCCCTCCTAGCCCACGTTACAGCTTAATAAAAAAATAAAGTAACTTCATAAATATGAATTTTGAACATTGTATGACATTTTTGGGAGGGCTTAGCCCCTAGAGCCCCCCCCCCAATTTGCGCCTATGCCAGGTGACCTAAATATAATATAATCTCTGCTATATATAAGTAGGTAATATACTAATAAGTAATATGTATGTGACATGCGTATAACAAATACCTAGGTGGATATATAGAATTATAATTTATATAGGTGTACAGTAGGTACACCAGTGTCCAATGTCCATATGTATAAAATATAACTTATAAGTATAATTTATATACTATAGGTACGATATTTAAGTATAGGTATCTCAATATTATTTACCATATCCTTATTGCATGCATTTAAATTTATTTCTGAAGATATTTTTTGACAATGACAACCCAAGATTTAACTTAAACTATTTATCTTTAAATATATATGAATTATAAATTATAATCATGCAATATATCTTCTATTCTTTTTTTATGAACGATGTATCATGACGTACCTATATAAATAATAGTGACCAATATTTGAATGTGACTTCAAGACGCGTGCGTGTTGACGTGTTGTTCATAATATTAAGTTTGTATTTTAGATTAATAATAATATTATAATCTTGTAGATTCTTGCAATATAATATATTTATATATGCATTTAAACTTAAAAGCTTGCCAATAAGATTACAAATCATTTTAATATTTAATGTTGTTTTAACAACTATTCAGTCGTAAGTATAAGAGTTTAAGTACCTACGTTTAACTCGATGAAGTATAAATGTATATATCCACTATAATTTAGTTATTAGTTTACCAATGTAAAAAAAAAGAATCATCGATTCTTACAGAAATAGTTGCACTTAAAATAATGATAGGTAACCCATATAATAACATGGATAAAATTAATATGAACTGAAACAGATGAAATTATTATTTATTAAATATTATGATATAATATAATATATATGGTAAACAAAATATTAAAGGCATATTATTTTTAATTAATTCTATTTTGCATTTACTCGTTGGCCGCTAATGTTGGTATTCTTAATGGTATACCAACAGTAATACTAATACACTATACACTATACAGTAGTACATTATGAAAGTTGACAACAAAATTACGAATAAAATAGGTACAATGCCAAATTAAATTATAGTGTCAAATGAATCATAATTTATTTTCCAAGTTGTAAGTCTCAAATGTTTGGTGTGAATGATAATTCGATTTTCGGATTGAAATGTAATATAATAAATAATTATGTTTTTTATATACCTAAGCTTATAATTTATAATATTTTTTTACGTGTCAATATTTGTATTGCATTTTAATACCTCTTTGTATAAATATTAAGTTAATGTGGGCTAAAAATCTATGTAATTGAAGCTTTTTACAAAATATTAAAAAAAATTATATATTATACTGGCTATTAATGACATTTTACAATATATATCTAACCAAACCCAAAGCCGTATCTGGGGGGATCCAAGGGGTTCGGACCCCCCTGAAGGCTGAAATATATTATAAATATTTTACAAACGTTTAAATCAATTATTTAATTTTAACACCAAAATAAATATTTTTAGTATTAAATGACTAAAATTCCAATTAAATTGAATATTGACTGTTTTGTACTATATGAAAATATTATGGTCTGTAGGTTACAAATTATAATAATATACTTATAATTATTAATATTTGTTATGGACAATAGTGACGACGACCACTATCGTGCCGGTTGGCGGTTGATGGTCCGCGACGAATAACAACAACAACAACATTAAATTTGTGCAAATTAAAAATTGCATTATTGATTATAATAATTGACAGTCTGCCAGACTGTGAAAAATATGTCAGATCGTTTTTTACTTCAAATTTGTTAAAAATGATTCACCTATACATGTTTTGTACATCACACCGAAAAAAATTTCTGGATTCGGCCTTGTGCCTAGTTAATTAAGTAGGTATAGTTAATAGTAGTTATACCTTTTACCATATAGGACCAGTGGCGTAATTAGGAATTTGTCCTGGGGGGGAGGGGGGGATATACATTTTTTTGTATTTTTACGCCCCTGCATAGGACAATACGTCAATACCTATAATAGGTTATACATAAATCAATATTTAATGAATATTATTTTCCCATATGGCCATATCAACCCTCATATTATTTGTTCATTATTATAAAATTATGGACAACAATTATTTTAAATCAGTAGGTAGGTATAGCAGTGGCGTAATCTGGTCATGTTTGTAGAGGGGGATTGAAACATTTACCCCCAACAACCACTCCTACCACCCACCAAAAAAATGGCTTATATCATAAAAACCTCTTAGTTCAACCATTGTGATCAGTTAATCTTTATAATAGAAGTAGGAACAATAACAATATAGGAACATGTATAAAATATGTATTCATAGACGCATAGTGCGTACATATAAATAAATAATAACAAACTATTTATAAAGTTTTAAAATTTACTTTTTCGAATAGATTCGTGGAATAATCTGCGTAGACAAAAAGTAATAAAAATTGCAAACTTCAAAATGACAAAAAGTTATAATAACATTGGAACTAAGTCTGACCAACAAATTCTGATTGTACCATTGTACTTAACTCGTTGAAATATATAGATTTCCGAAAAAAAAATACCAAAAAACCCTTATATATTTATCCCATACTAATATATTATATAATAATAACTTAATATGTATATATATATATATACGCATATCTACGGGTGATATGAGGGTAATATCCCCCCCCCCCCCCCGAAGACCAAATTTTGTACACAATACAACATGTATGATGTATATAATAATATGAATATAATATGTGTATACTGAATGTCTATTAAAAATCGTATATCCCCCCTTGAAAAAATCCTAGATACACTACTATAATACCTCTGTGTACTTATTATTTATTGTATTATGCAATTTATATAAGTCTTTATATACAGATGCAATACCTAGTTATTGTTTGCACAATTAATTATTATATTTAAAGGCAATGGTACACAATAAAATGCGTTTAAGCATTTATTTTTTTTCTTTGCTATTATTTAAAATCATAATTGTAGGTTTATTATTTCTGTGTTGTAGCTATCTACAATATTTATATTTTATATAGGTATACTACATACTACATGTCTATATACATAACATTGTTATTGTAACCGCATTTGTATAATAATGGTAGTTCATACAATATATATATATATATATATATATATACCTAGTACCTACGTGGCTACGTATAGATTATAGGTACTACGTGTCTCTGTACTGTATAACAGTGGCGTAGCGAATCATGTTTTTCAGAAGCAATTGCTTCTGGTTTCTGCAGGGGGGTGGTGGTGGGTCATAACCTCATAAAGCCCATACACACGGTCAGTCTTTGAACTTTATTTTGGGTGCTACCCCAACCCCCTTATTTGAGCATATTATGAGTATCGTATACATCAGTTGGAGTTGGGTGGGGTATAGGTCATAAATAATTTGTTTGCTTCCATATGATTTAAAGTTCGCTACGCCACTGCTGTATAATATATATTAGGTATGTATAACCGCAATATAACCTATGTCTATAGGTATATTATGTATTGTGTTCAATGTACAGACAACTGTCAAGTGCAAAACACATAAATAATAGATATTAATATTTAATATAATAAATGCTTAACCTTATCGATGTTTGATAAACCGGCAAATGTGCGCATTAGTAATTAAATAATAATACTATTGGCAATTTTCACGCTAGTCTATGTTTGACGTTTATTTCGTTTTCATTGTGTACACGGTACACCCATTTCCTATAAAGGTATTTACCACGTGTATTATATTATTTATATTTATGATTACTAAATACTAAATATATTTGGTGATTTTTACCTTTTGATGATCTTAGATTATTTCTAAGTTCTAACACTCTTGCTACAGCTGTGTATCTATACTATAGTGTCCAAGTCCTTAAGGAAATTCCTGAAGTCTGGTTTGTTTTAAACAATCGAAATAGGAACATTTTTACTTCCTTATACGATGCCCTATTAATTATTATAATATGTATGTTATATATCCAATGTGCTATATATATTTTTTTAATCACCCAGTTTAGATACCCACATATATAATTTGCTCAAGTAGGTACACTAATTTTTTTCTATATTTTTTGTCTATAGATAACCGTCATTATTAAATTCCTATTGGCTATATTGTTTAAAAGCAACGATTGGAACGATTTTTTAAATCATGTGTTTAAACGTTTTTATACAAAATTTAATTTAATTCATTTTGATGTACCTACCTATCTACTTATATTAATTGTTAACATTCAAAACTTCGTTAAATAAGTGGTATACAGATAGGTAATTAATTTTTAATTTTGCTTGTGAAGGTAGCTGAATACTGATAGGTAGGTAGTCATTATTTACCTACTACTTATTATAGTGTTATAAGTATCAGCATTGATATTTGATTATAAATACAAGTATTTATAATCAATTTATGGTATTAGCTACTACCATAATAGTCTATAATAATGTAATAGTACCTACTATACCAACAGGACAATATATTATATCTATATCTTTAGGCCTGTAACCAGTAAATTAAATGAAGACTGCAAAATAAATAATAATAAATATTACAGTTCTGCCAGACAAATATTAAAATATAATAGTTTGAGTCAATGTAAAATACAATTATTTTTAAAGCAAACGTTCTCCAAAATGTTTAAACTTCAATAATTTAGTACAAAAACTGTAGACATCAGATGGTTTTTAAAATAGATTTTCAGACCCAAAAAATTTGCTCGTTTACTATAACTCTGTTACAATTATTGTTAAATGTTACCATATGAAACGAACTTATGATAAGTGAAACCCGCACCTTCTCACGTTGCGGCTAGACTACTAGCGCTGTGTAGGACTGTTCTGTGTTAACCGGGAGAACAAGGAACTAATAGTTCATTATTCTCCCGGTTAACACAACAATCATATAAAGCGCTAGTAGTTTAGCCGCAACGTGAGAAGCAGGCGGATTCAGAAAAACATTGATAAGACCTTTCCGTTCCTATTATTGTATATCTTAATTCGTGCCATAGCCCTAACGTTTAACGTTGCGGAGGAACACTGTAAAAAATAATATAGAATTTATAAAATATAATTATTTAATATACTGTCAAGATCTTCTAAGACCGTGATTTAATATAAGAATACAACGTTATCAGCGTCACTGATAAAAGTGTTACGGTGATAACACAAGATTCAAGACATAAAGACATATTAGACAATTAAATAATTCCAGATGGAAATATTTTGATGTCGAATTGCTTTTAATTCTTAGTTCTAAGTAGTAGTTTAGCCTCAATTGAGTGAAAATAATACACAAATTAATTTTAAATGAAGTCTTCATCAAACTGGCATAATATTATAATAATATACTAATTTGTTTCACCGACAGTAGTTTTGAATGTGGTGCACACCACTAATACATTAAGAGATATTTTTTTATTGAAATATTTATATCCTCTAGACCATTATGAGTAACTCTAGTCCTAATGTTGAGTCACTTTACAATAAGTCATTAAATCAGTTTTGTGATTCCATGAACGAAGACATCCTGAAAAATGTGTTAAAGTGGTTACCACCATCAATCAGTTTACAAATGATATGGAAGGTTAGAAATACTTAAGTAAAAAAAATTATATTTTAAAAATAAAATTGTCAATTGTTTTTTATAGATTTTACGTGTAAACGACGGTTGCGAAAAGTTTATCTATAATCATAAGCTCAAAGATAGTGAACTTTCTTCAATTAATCGGGGACGTGAAATTGCTCAAATGTCATTACAAAATTCAGGCTATGTAGCGCCTGTCTCTTATAGACAGATGAGTTCTGAAACTCATGAAGGATTTGCCACCATACAACAAGTGACTAACATATTTTTTTATTGTACCTATCTAATTATTGTAGTGTTGTGTTATTCTATTCCTCATAAACTAGGTCAGTATTTGGTACTCTGTACTTTGCATAGATTTAATTCCGGAGAAAAGTTATTTTTGGATAAAACATCTAATAAATAATAATTATCTAACATTACTTACTTATTATCTGGTTGCTAGTTGCACTGTGATCAAAAAATCCATACTTATTAATATCATCTATTAAGCATATATTTTCACACCAGATATTTAAGTCTCAACATACGTTATAATCAGGTCATTATAAGTAATTTATTTATTTATTTATTTATGTATAAAATCATCCACAGGAAAAAATAAGACCATAATATTGTGGTTAGGTACATCTACAAATATGTCTCTAATCATTTTATAACTTAAAATCAAAATAATATAAATTAAATAAATTATTGTGGAGGCCAAATTGTAGCAACTTCTTCTGAAAGATTTGAAATGAGTACCTATCTATGCATGCTTGAAATTCAATATCTAAAATAAGAATAGTTATCAAAATAAATACTTAAAATACTATCGAAACCAAATATTTGTATATAAAACTCTCCTAAAACCCATATGGACATATGGATTACAACTCTGGGGATCGGCCAAAAAATCAAATTTAAACAAAATTCGTGTCTTTGAGAATATTACTCTTAAAAAAATTACTAACGCTCCCTTCTTTGTCTTTAATTTAACTCTCCACCAAGATCTAGGTATTCTACCTGTTATAGCCGAAGTAAAACTTTTTACAAACGTTTTTTTGATAGACTAGAAAATCACCCTAATCCACTAATAAAACAGCTACATACCTTCTCATTGCCTGGAAATCCACAATGTAGACTCAAAAGGAAATGGTGTCGTGACCATTTACATTAAATACCTCTCCTTAATATTACCATTAACAAAACACCAATCTAAATGTCACTAATGGGTGGCATCTTATTCAAGAAATTAAGTAAAATATTATCAAATGTACAAATTTGTTCCTGATTCAGTTTAAATTAAAAAAATTTATATAATCTAATTTTGATATTCACTTAATATTATACAAGTATTTATTTAGTGGGATTTTTAAAATGTTTTACATTGAGATGTGTCCGATGTCCATAAATAGAGGTTTCACAGAATCAATAAAAATAATACATCCATTAAATTATTACATATTATATAAATACATTGTAGTTAAAACGTCATGAATATTTTTCAAAAACTACCAATTTCCACATATAGGACCTAACATACATTTATCATAGATGTTCTATACTTATTGTAGATTTTTGATAATTTAAACAAAATAAAGTTGGAGATTATTATTTGTCACAATGTCACCTAACCTAATCTTTCTTATTTCTTAATAACTTGAAGTTGAGTCGTTGAATATTTTAAGTCATAATATGAAAGTTATTTGTCATTAATCTAAAAAATAAAAATAGTATTTAAAAATATTTTATCATAAAAGAACTTTTATTTCCATGAAATATGTAAACCATGTTCTTAAAATATAAGATTAACATGTGGTGAGTTACATTAATTTTCTAACAAAATGTAATTATTAATATAATTTATGTATTTTCAATTTTTTGTTCAAATTAAGATTTATATCTTCTAATTTAAATTATTATTTTTATAATAAAACAGCAAAACTATTATTGCTTTTTTTGTGAACTTTGTAAAATTAAAGTCAAAACCTTATTAATTTTATTTTTGGAATTAGAAAAGTTAAACAGTTTTTTCTTGTTATCTCTGAATCACCTTTTTGTGGCTTACGTCGTTTCTCAAATAATTGTTCATTTATAGATAATACTTAAGTGTTTAACTTTTTTTAATTTAACTAAAAATGTTATGTCCATAGGCGTAAATAGCGTTTGGGATTTGGGGGGGCTATGGACATTTTTGGGAGGGCTTAGCCCTTATAGCCTCCCCTATTTGTGCTATTATAACTTATATCTCAAAAAAAATTTTAGAACTAAAAGTTTAATTGTTATTTTTAATATATTTTGAATTTTTTTAGACCAAATTTGTTGATTGTTTCAATTTTTCTAATTATTTCAACTTAACTTTGTTTTCAAAATTGGTAGATGTCACCAATTATCGAAGTCAGCTGTTCACTATTTTCCAGGTAATATATGAATAAAACAAAACTAAAACAGTTAGCAGTAGTTATATAAATTATACTACATACATAAAATATTTATTATTTATTTTTTTAGATTTGTGTACAAATTAATGGATTTAAATTTCCCCAACATTTGGCTGATGAATGGATAAAAATAGAAATAGAAGATGACAATGACAATATAAATGTTCATCATATTGAACAAGGTCTCAAATTAGGTTTGTAAAATTAGATTTTTTTTTTTTAATTTTGAAAATCTATTGAAATTGTGGTTGAAAAATAGGATTTTTTCTTGGTGATGCCGGCTGGTTCAGTGAATGTGCTCTAGTCTTATCGCATACATACAAAATAATAACTACAAAATGGATGTGTCCTGATCGAAATTTAGAATTGGTCAAAATTATTCAATGTCTAACCAAGTTAAAAAAATCTTGAATTACAAATTAACTCATTTAAAATAATAGTTGATTTAACAAAAATAATTTTTTATCTCTAGGTGGTTATTAGTAGTATCAAACTACCATAATTTTGATGAATCTAAAATAGTATTACAACATATGCTACAGACAATTGATATTATTGAAAAAATAGAAGGAAGAACATTGTGTATAGCGTATGCATATGTAGCCGTTTCACAATACTACTATGTATTAATGGAATTTAATGAGGTATGATACTTTTTAATTTTTTACGAACATTTAATTTTTTTTATATTTTTATAATAAATGTGATTATTTAGGCTTGGTCATGGGCAGTTAAAGCTGTCTATGAACTTCGGGATAAGAGTGCTGATATCTTGAAACTGCTGGTTATAAGTCATGCCATTAGGGTTTGTTCTGTTTTGAACAAACTGAGTACAGCAAAAAAATTGATAAATCAATTGCACACTTACGAAAAAGAAATTGATCAGAACATTCATGTTGATCTGTTATTGAATGAAGCATGCTACTCATTAAAAGCTGATTTAGCAAAAGATAGTATTAATAGTTACTATGTAAGAATTGTTTGTGATAGACTCATGATAAAAGAATACCATTAATTATATTATCATTATTACATTATAGATTGCATTAGACTCTAGAAGAAATTTATTTGGATATTACAATTTACATACTGCAATTGTTTTTGTTGATTATGCATATGCTCGATATGTTTGCGATTATTCAACAACTGACTTCAATGAAGCTATGTAAGACATAATATATTTTTTCATTGATGATCTAATAAAAAATTTTAACTTTATCCAACGATCATGACTACCTTTAGGCGAAGCATATTACAAGGCATATTTATTATGGAAAAAATTGGTTTACCAAATGACAATATGTTATTAGTGAATGCTGGACGGATAAAAGCATTGATACTAGAAGAAAAAGCATTGGACATAATGGATAGAGGTATCGATATTTACATTCATGATGGTATACGAGGTCTGTTCATTTATTTTTTATTATTTTATTATTTTATTATTTTATTATTTTTTGTTTATTTACTAATTTATATATTATCCTCTGACGGGTAAATGAACAATTGTTAACTGAAATACAAACACTACAAAACATTAAATCGATAAATGTGAAGATGAGAAGTCTTATACACATGGTTACTAATTATTAATTTACATTATTTTCACTAAGAATTATATTCTCTATTTTAAAAAAGTAATTAAAGTTGAAATTGAATTTATGGTCCTTATGACCTTATTACTACTATATGTCTAAGTACTAGCTAGGTTCAAATTTTCTATTTAATGGTCTTATTGTTTTAATAATTATAATGTCAAAGTGAAATGAAATATTAGCTGTAACATTGTAAGATGGGCATTTTAATTCCACAAACGCAAACATTTTTCCACCATCAGTTTGAATAGAAATAAAATATAAAATTTTTGAGGGATAAAATATCAGATAGAAAAGCAAGTTAACCAGAAATTCATCAACTAAACTTAAAGGTCAATTTCTGTTCAGCATCTAGACGCATCTGTCAGTGATCGCTTCATATCTAGGAGATGACCATGTTCAAACTCGGTAGTTAACACTAGATAATGCAGGAAAACTACTTCTATAGTTATATGAAAACTTAAAATGTGAAAAATACCTTCTTTGAATCTTATCTGAGCCGCCTATTAAATTTTTTTTGGGATGGGCACCACCATATTATAGAATAGGTATAACTTAAAAGAAATTAAATAATTTGAAATAAATTAGACTGTTAGAACCCCAAAAGTAACTTTTTAACTAAAAATTCTTCAAGCCATATATGACATAAAATGAGAGCTTAAATGTCAAAGTTATACCTAGGTCATTAACCACAAATACTATTTAAAAAGTTTTAAGTACTGAATTATATTAATTTTATTAACCATATACTGGAAAATTGCTAAGTACTTCTGTTGACAAATATAAACATAAAAACTAATTTAATGTTAAGGACTTAAGGACATGCTATTCTCAAAATATAATTTAATATTGCTTGTAGTTGATTAGTATTGTTATTACTTACTAGAACTACTTTTCTATTTCATATCAGCAAAGATTTATTTGCATGGCTAAAAAATATTAGTTATACATTAGTTTACAATTAATTAATAAATACTATAAACAAATTAAAACAGAATGTAACCTTTAGGTATTCCTGATCCACTACTTTACATATAGATAGTGAGTAGTTTCAAACTAGGGATTAATTAGATAAGTGTGATGAAAACTGTCCACCTAGACATATTTATCAAGTCTGTATTAAAATATTTCATGTTCCACTGAATCAAGTATTCCTATGATTGATTTTTAATTACTCAAACTCATCATACATTTTCAGTAATGCAATAATGCAATTATTTACATATAGATAATTAATTGAACACTAAGATATTAGTTACCATAGATTTACCAGAGATCAAGGCTGTACATGTATTTGTATATTTATTCACAATACACATTGGAATATTGTGTTTAATAAAATCAAAATGATTAAATAATTATTTTGTGCATATTTTAATGATTTTAAGTGCGTAAAACCGCTAGTTATGAATCTATGATAATTTATTTTCAA
The DNA here is from genome assembly GCF_005508785.2 of Acyrthosiphon pisum. Classification (NCBI taxonomy): domain Eukaryota; kingdom Metazoa; phylum Arthropoda; class Insecta; order Hemiptera; family Aphididae; genus Acyrthosiphon; species Acyrthosiphon pisum. Next base: position 27,243,101 of record NC_042494.1, read on the forward strand.
TATTGTACTTAATATGTTTTTTAATATGTTGATGATTAAGGAATGGTGTCAAATTGTCTTATAGAATGTATTAGAATTACCAAGAAACTGTAAACTTTATAAGTTTATAATCAACTCCTCATACATAATTTACTGTAGGTTATCATCCGGTCTTGTGTTAAAATTTGCTTTTGATGGCTATAAGTAGAGAATTATTTATGAAAACAATAAATTTAGTCAGGAAATGCCTATACTATGTCCATCGAGAGAATATGACCATTTCGCGCACACAACTATGGGTCGTTCTCTTATCATCTCCATTCTATTCTCAATCAGTTATCATTAGGGTTTGGATTTGAAGACAAATACCTTTTTATTTTGGATAAAGATAGGAAAATAATTCTTATATAAAAATGTGTTTCATTTAATTTCTATGCTAATGGGTAAACATTATTTTTGCTTTTTTGTCTTTTATATTTTGTGTTAAATTATCAATTGATCACAAAATTGTATTCATTTTTATGGTGCTTGGTAAAAGCTTGTGTGGACTACGCTTTTGTTGATGATATGTTTAAAAATACTTGTAATGACTAAAAAGTATTCGCATAGTCAAGTCACATGGGTGTGTTATTTTCTATGCACAAAAATATTTTAAATTCAAACCATCAATGGTCAATGCTTAACTGAACACAGTTTGTTCAAGTATTCTAGTGTAACAATATGGTTGTACATTTTTTTTCCCACACAAATTAGGCACTGGTGAAAAAAACCTATTACATTTTTTAATTGTTTTTTATTTATAAATTATAAATTTAAAATGCCTTATTTGCATTTTAAGTACTTTTTATTATTTATAATTTTATTGCCTTCTTTTTGAACCCTAGTTATTATAGATGGTGCTGCGTCAAGAACGGCTATCTTTAGTTTATGTGCATTTATATTTTCTTTGTGAAAGGAATATAGGTATTGTCTACCTCAAATATTCTCAATTTTTTTTTTTCATACCACTCTTGTGTATTATGAATCAGCATATTGCTTACCACCAATGATTAAAAATAGAACTATTCAACATTTTAATACATGTTTTATAATAACAATATTTAAAAATAATAATTTAGGTACATTTAACAGTATATTTAGTACCTATTTAGTATTTACACAAAACATAAAATAATATTAGATTCGTTACAACCATTTAAGTAAAAATATTAATTTATCAACTTTCCATACTGTCTGAAGACCACACAGTCTTCCATGTACCACAATTTGCAAACCAGTGGTTTACCACGTTAGAAAGAAAAACATAAATAGTAAAAATACTTGGTCAGATTTGTCAGCAATTGTGGTTGAATTATTAGAGTGCATTCTATTATAATATTTACTTATTAGTAGACCAGTTCAATTTATTATTAAAAACCTCAATAAAGTATGCATATTTTTAATAAGATACTTTATATATGTTTAGTATACATTAAAAAAATTAATGAAGCATTATTTGGATAGTTGAATTATAAATAAATGCCCTTAAGAATAAAATTATGTTTTTTTCAGATTTACAAGCTGATGGAATAAAGCGTTTGTTGGAAAGAATGAAGAAGAACATGTTAAATGAAGCCGAAGCCCTCCATTTAAAAGCGTTAAAAGTTTCTTTACAAGCAGTTGGAGTGAAAGCCCTGCTTACAGCAAAATCATACTGCAATCTAGGAAGACTTTATCAAAGCCAGGAAAAATATACGGTAATATTAAAAATCTTTTTATCTTTAAATTACTGAATTTTAAATTGTTAATGTTTACAGCAATCTGAACAAATGCATTTAAAAGCTATTGAAATCAAAGAATCAATTTTAGGTAAAGACAATCCTGAAGTGGCTCTATCTTTAGGTCACTTGGCTAGTTTGTACACATATCAGTTAAAAAAATATCAAGATGCCGAAGAACTTTATTTGCGTTCAAAAACTATATGTAAGTTAAACCAAATCTTATAATTTTATCAAAGTATCAAAATATATAAGGATCAAAATTATTTTAATCTAGATGAAACTACCTATGGTCGCCAGTACACAGGATTACTGTATGATTTCCAAGGATTAGTAGAAGTTTATCGTGAACTAAATAATACTGAAAAGTACAATCAATATAATGAAAATATATTAAGGTTTCATGAAACACGTGAAGCTTGGTTACATCAGGTACACACTGCAATTGATGAAAACTGTACTAAAGACGATTTAAGTTTAGAAAAATTTAAATGCATACTTAATGAATGCGCTTGTGACAAGTAATAAATTTAAATGTAAAAATAATTAGGAAACTAAAAAAAAAAATTCTATGTTTAAATATAGTATTGATTGATATTTAATTTTGTGTCTACAAAAGTAATATCAATAATATTTTATTCTGAGTGTTCAATATTGTATTTTTTTTATCATGTTAATATTGCTTGTGCATTACTATTATTTTTAAGCTAATAGAAATACAAAGTTGTATTTATAAATTTATGCTATCAGATAATTGTAAATTTGTTATTATTATTTGATAATCAAATTAATATCCTGTACAATATACTTGTGTCATTACTTAAGGTCATAGGACATTTACCTGAGGTCCTAATATGAGATTTTTAAGATAACTCATGACAAGTATATTTATTGATTATATTATAACCTATATTTTTTATATTCATCCAACAGTAATGTTTTTAAATTATAATATTTGTGTTTGGTCTACATACATAAAAATATTCTATATTGTTGAATTTCAGTGATGCATATATAATATTATTTTTTTAATAACATTTTTATGGTCATTAACAATATTTCAGAGTATAGTGGAATTATTTTTGATTTAGACTTACTTAATTATCTACAAACTGTAGTATCCAGTTTTGCAATTGATTAAATATTATCTATGAACAAATTAAAGTAATTCCGCATATTTTTAAAAAGAAATGCATAGTAGTTATTAAAAACATAATAATATGTGTTAATAATTTTAAAAATTAATTTTTTTTTTAATTTAATTTTGTTTAATTTTAATATTAATAATTAATTGATATATTTAATGTAATTGTTTAAATAATTAAATAAATTATTATAAGCAAGCAATAATGCGTATATAATTTGACAATTAATTTTGTCAAAAGACTATACTTGCATGCTAGTTGCATAGTACAATTTATATCATTATTTAATATGTATAGATAAGATGTATTTATGTACCCACTACCTATAACATTTTTAGAATAAATGTGTATTCTGATTACATAAAAATAAATTTAATGGTACCTAACTCGTTGTCTTTAATTATTAAGGGGATTTGATAACGTGATTTTC
>NC_042494.1:27246710-27262015 GCF_005508785.2 Acyrthosiphon pisum
TATGTCACGTGTGTGTTAGACGAAAACAGAAAATCACGGTATCGAATCCCCTTAAATGAATTTTATTCTAAATATGAAATATGTTTGAAATGTTTATATAATGCAAATATGTTAGAATGTAAACTGTTGACTCGTTTGGGAGGTATATCTAGCATATTATTATCAGAGCACAGCTTAAAATGAATGATTTATTTTGAATAGTTATCTTAGAATATTAGTATATACTCACATTTAAAAGGTTCTAAATTTGAACACATGTGTAATTAATATGTTATAATATTACAAACATCATCAATCTTCATTATATTCATCCATAGCGTCACAACAAACATGCATTTTATACACATATTGACATAATATGTATGTGCATTTTAATGCAATGTATTTTTCATTTGACTTGAAATCCACTGATTGCAATTACATCAATAAATTATCATAGAGACAACTAGTTTTTGACATAATTTTTACATATACAGGTTAGTAGTCACTGCTTATCGGGCTTACTTCGGGACCAGAGTATTTGAGTATTATAAGTCAAAAGGTGCAATAATTGAAATATTACATACTCATGCATCATAAATTCATAATAAACAAAATTAATTTTGCTATCTACTAATAAGTATTTATTAATATGTGTTTCAAATGTATGCTGTCCTTCATAAAGAAAAAAAATCATGAAAATTAATTATAATAAAAATAAAAAATGTGTTTTTTTTTCTTCAATAATGTCGATTTGTAATAACTTAAAATTATGTAAAATAAAATATTTCCAAAAACTTGAATACGTTTTGATGTTGTGAGTTGAGGAAATAGTATTAATTGTCAAAATATATGTTATGAAATCGGGTTAAGAAATCTTATACTATAGTGTATGTATTTACAAGTTACTCTTACTGTATTTTTGTTTAGAATCTTACAACTTTTGTTTCTTGCTCTTTCTGGACACTTGTTGACTGTGGTGTTCAGTTGATTTGAATGACATTTTTGAAGAACTTGATATAAGTACAAGTTAAAACTGGTCAAAAAAAAATGAAGGTAATTAAAAGAATACAGTTTATTATTTATAACCTAGTATCAACATTATTTGACGTCATACAATCAAATAAAAACTCATAACATTGTAGATACCCAAGTACTTTAATGGTATATACTATACATGGTGACGTACTCACAGGGGGGAATCGCCACTCCAACTGCCTATGGAGTAAGTACTAATAAATGTGCGTATTATAATTATCTATTTTTATTAAAGGCAATAAAACTATTTTTCAAGTTTTTACTGTTATTATTTGTCTTATGTTTTTTACACTTAAATTATTACTTAAAAAAAGAAGGACTTACTATAATATTTATTTTGTTTTCTTATATTGTATATTTGTAAATTACCTATAAAAGCTAAGATATAGCTGAGTTAAATATAATATTTTTCTTCATTTTCCTAATAGAGATATTTAATTTTTTTAATAAATTCATGATCATGGCTTAAATTTAAAATAAATATATTGTTATTAAACTTTCAAATGTTATACAATTTTAATGTTTATCGTTATTGTACTTTCAAACGTTATTTGATTTTTTCCGTTTATCTTTTTTATATTTTTAAACGTTATTTTAATTTTTTGGTTTCTGTTAAACAATTAACGTTAATTTTTTTTTTGTTAATTATATTGTTATTGTTGGTATAGATGGTAATGAACCACACCAATATATAATTACTTGGTTGGGGGGGGGGATGGGGTGGTACAAACAAATGGCAGAAATAATTTTTATTAAAATGAGTGGATTCAAATTGTTGTCAACCTAACCTGATGATTTTTACATTCTTTAATATCAAATTTTTTTTTATATCTCTTCTATGGCTTAGTTTAGATTACTTAATAGGTACCTTGCTATTTTGTACCTATTATAATTTATTGTTTATATAATATCACGCATTTTCTTTGTCTAGTTTAGTAGTGCACAGATATACAATACAATACATCTTGCAATATACCGTTGTATTATTAATATCTGTGTACTAGAGTTTTGACCAAAAGCACGCAACTATGTAGGGATATGCAGAGGAGACTTGTGCACCCCCAGTTTAAAACGTGCACCATCATAAAATAAAATACTCCATTTTATATTACTTCAATTTACCTATACTCGATGTATAGGATGACTGCAGTGTCGTGTAAGTTTCCACACCACCGATATGCTTGTTAAACGACATTACATCACATCGTCCATGTTGTTTAAAAGCATGAGGTATTACACGTGGCGCGTTTTTTTTATTGTGGTGTCCCCTGTAGGCCTAATCCACATCGCAAGCAAAAATACGCGAACGCCGATCGACTACAATATAATATTGTAATTTACATAGATCGGTACAGCGAAGACTGCTCTACTCTTGTATAACATTTTTCTTTATTAATTATACATCGATAAAACATATTTTAATATAAATAAATAAATATCAAATTTAACGTTGAATAGGTTTTAATTTAAAAAATTAAATTGTTTCGCAACACGGCATTCGCACATTTCGACTTACTATAGCGTTGAATTTTAGTGTATTTCAGCCTCTGGAAAGGCGAACTATAGGCTGCTGGTGCCGAGGGATTTATATTTTCCCCATAGAATTATAAGTCCATAAGAGAAGTAAAAATAATATAATATTATATAAAATAAATTATTAGGATAATATCCTCCGATCCTTATTTAAAATTCAACACTGTCCTAATATTATAACTATAACTAACTATATTATCATTACTAGGTATTATTATTATATTTATCATATTTTTATTATATATATTATAATTTATTTATTTTTATTTAGAGATTACCAAAGTCCTGTTTTTAAATCTCCTATTCACTATTTCTGTTGAATCTCTTTATTCAACCTGTTTTAAATGTCGTGAAAATCATTCATAAACATTTTTTTACGGTCCTGGAACAAAGTGTTGATTTTGTGTGTGTGTGTGACGCCGGCCGGCAATAGTGGGTGCTGTGTTTAGTGTGGATATAAAATTATGAGGGGACGAAAATATTAAGTAAATACATTTTATAAAATACTTAATACATAAAATCATCTTACTTGGTTTAGGCATCTATAGCTTAGCTTACTTATGCGCCGACTAAGACTTAGGTATATCAAAATAATTCTTTATCGTCACTTGGGACTTAATACATTTTTTATATAAAGCTTGATGGGTGTTAAGACATTGTAGGTGCATAAAAATATTTCATTCTTCAGATCTGTGGCCTGAGAGATTATAAAATCATTCGTTAATAATATTGCATTCATTGTTGATGTGCGTGCGTCTATGAATCTAAAACGTGTAATTATTTTATGGGGTGAAAATAAAAAGTTAAAAAAGTTAAAAAGAATAGGTAGGTATGTATAGGAAAACTTTTAAAAAATAAAAACCATAAAAGCAATCGGAAAAATATAAATATTATTAACGAAAGTAAAAACTAATGTATTATAATATTGTACAAATGTTATGTATTTTAATAAGAAAATTAATAACTAGCAACGTACTATAGAGCCAGTATATTATCTATTATTTATTATAATAATAAATATGAATAACTTTTTTGTGTACGTTTGTTTATATTGTGTTTGTGGCCACACACGATACAACAAATTATGATGTATAAATTGACATGGGTAGGTATGCACCTGAACCATAAATAAAGATCACTATTCACTGATAATTATAATTTTTTTCAATTCAAACACTGTGCATCGGACGATTGATTTTGAATAACCACGTGTAAAATTAGAAGTAGTAGTAGACACTGTCTCTTACTACTGTCTACTAGACAGTAGTAAGTAGTCTTAGTGTTTATATATATAAATACATAGTCACAGTCTCACAACAAATAAATAAACATTGAAAGTTTAATAAGTTTATGTTATTGATATATTTGTGCCTCGTGGGTATTTATTTATAATAATTATAATAACATACAACTGTTTAATTTTTTTTTAGGTTATTCATTATTATTTGAATACAATACAATTTAATTTGTCATAATATAGCATCTAATAGTTTATTCTACAAAAGCAAATATTATTTATCATTATAAAATCATGTTTGCTTAAAGTGATGTAAATTTATCACTTTAATATTCGAATATAAATTATTATGATTTAAAAATGTTCAATATGTTTCTAGTCTAAATATTAATAATATTTTAAAAATTAATTGATAATAATTTTGAATATAATATAAATAATGTATAATAAGACTTACATACTATTTTAATATATTAATAATAAGGTACCTATATAATTATATAATTATATATATTAATTTCACATTATTATATATACACGATTTTTTTTTATGCTCGTATCATTAACATTTTGTTGATTCAGACTGTTTTATAATTATTTATAAAGTGTACAAATAAGTAGTACATTAATAAAACCTTAACAATATATTGATTAATATAAAATTGAATAACTAAAAAAACTACTTTGTCATTACATTTCAACAAATATTTTATTTTTTTATTTAACTATCGTTAACTATAGTCCCTAGGTAATTAACTACTACAAATAGAATATAGGTATTTGCCAACCTACTAACTACTAACATATATTATTCAATTTATAAAAGTTTGATTATTCTACATCTAAGATTGGTGTCAGCCAAAATTCTTAACACAACGCTATTCGCTGTATGTAACTTAATTCCAAATTATCTTTAATTTATCAATCAATATAATTATTTTTCTACCTAGCATAAATTTGTCTAAACGTTTCTACGTATCTTGAAAATTTGTTTTTGGAATATAATGTTTTATGGTATGTAATAGGCAATAGGTACTATAGGTATTTAACGGTCTATTATTTCGAATCACAATCGTGCACACTATTAGTAGGTACCTACTACCTACACTTATATAAGTTAAGAATCATCAGTGAACAAAGTTTTGAATATTAAATTATTACCTACCTACGCAGATCAGAAAAACTATGATTGTTCCAGTAGGTAGGTGTTTTTTTTTAAACCGATAAAAGTGAATTATTTGGCCCCGATTTCAACCAATTCGATTTATCATTCGAGTACCTATTAGATTACGGTTAGAACTGCATAACTTGAGACTTCACATGTACAACTTTTGAAGGAGTGAAAGAGTGTTTTTTTTATATTTAAGAACGACTAGAATATAATTTATTTAGGTAGGTACTTATACTAACATGTTGAATACCTAGGCAACTATAGTCTATCGTTTATCACTAATTAGTATTGTACTTTTACAGCGTAGGTACTATATATAGTAACTTCGATATTGGAATATACAATATTGTTGTATTATTAGTCTAAAACAAAAAACTTAGATGAAAAGTTATTTTCAAACACGAATATCACTGATTGCTTACATTTAATACACTCAATACATTCATTGTACACATTTTGTACATTTGTAAAGTTTAGTAATTAGGTAAGATAACATAAGTTACCAGCTGAGGTACTATATAGGTATGGTCTAATCGGTACCTACCTAAATTTATTATTTATCAAAAAGCGTTAGGTCTCTATTGTAAGACTCATATTGTAGTACCTACGTATAAACATACTGTTAGTTAAAAAACACGATTAAAGATATGTTTAATCGTGTTAAAAACGTTTTTTTACAAAACTAGGTACCTAGTTTTTTTTTTTTATAATTATTAACCAATGATCAAAACCAATGATTTAGCTCTTAATTTTTTTTATACTTTATATTTTTAAAGCTATTAAATAAAGTTTTCATTGGAATTATTTAAGCATATTTAAATTTTAGCAAAATAAAACAAAAATGGTAAACCACCAACTATAGATTGGTATAACACAATATACCTATATTAACTGTTCATTCAATTTCAGATTTAATATTATTGTAAGACTTTTACTCCCCCAAAAATAACCACTAATTAAAGATGTTATATAATACTATTCTAATAATAATTAATAAAAAGAAAAATTGATTAAAAATTATGTACCTACTGATGTAGTGTACATTGTTATATGATCTTATCACGGTTATCTGCACCGGTAGATTACCGTCGTTCTTATTATTTGATATTACATTTTAATTTTTAACATTATGTAGGTACTTCAGCTTTCGATAGGTACTAAAACTTACAGTGCTATTGATTATTATTAATTATCAAAATACAAGTAAGAATTTAATGACGATTTGTTATAATTATTTTATTCGAGACTGAGATCATCGTAATTTATATAAGTATTCGCTGTCGTTGACCAAACAAAACAAATATATTTTCAGTTTAATAATCAACTTTGCAACTTTTCATATTTAAAATCTAAAAATGATTAAGAATAATTATAATAAAATGAATATATTATAAAAGCATTAATTACCTACTCTGTATAGTGTAATGTATTATTACGATAGTTACCTAGGCACAACTATTTTGTAACCAATTAAGCATAATTTCGAAATGACCGTTTGATTTTCACACACAAGCACTTTTTGAGTGTCAGCACTCATTTCATTAGGCGAATTAAAATTATGAATGCAATCTTTTAAATTAAAACAACTACTAACGTAAATACTAATTTTTAGATGACAGACGATATCAGCTGTTTACTCGCTTAAGGTTAACAAACCATTGGATATCAGCAAGTATAATATTATTATGACATTTCTATTAAACTTCAAACGTCTACGGATGCAACGGGACTGGTCAATCTCACTTGCGCTGGATCAGAGAGTATGTGCAGTCCGTTTATAGAAATCGGATCGTCGTCGTGTTCGTCACGCCAAGGTGTAGTCAGAATTTTTAATCTCTGGATAAATTGTTAATTTAAACGTTAGTGTTCAATTTCCATATAGGTAGGTGCGTGTACTTATAACACCTGTGACACTGATATTATTTGACAAAATTACTTGTAAATGCGTTCCCGATGTGTTGAAATATTGATAAAGGGCTACTGCTGGAATCATTGCGACACTGCTGCCAGCGATTATCCAACCGAGCACATTTGCCCAAGCCGGATACACGTAACCTTCGTAAGTCAACGGTTCGTAACCCAACAGTCCGTACACTATAATAAACTATTGCAAAAACAATTAAAACAAAGAATTCGTATGCAGAAGGGCTTTATTTTCAATCGCATAATATGAAACGTTTATGCCGGGTCGCATATTATACAAATTGATTAATTTGATGGTTCACTATAATTTAATGGACCGATCACTGGCCACTGCCCACTAGATACCTATGTGATTAAGTAATATTTAGCTCACTATTGATTCGTTAAATGCTTAGTGATTGTTTAATGTTTATGCGACCGGACAATGTTTTGCTTTACTCACAACTAAGAACAGAGGAGCAGCAAAACGCCAACAAAATCTCCAGTAAACGCCAGGACTATGGCCCATCATGTCTTTGATGTCGTCACAAAATCTATCGACACCTATAGATTACAATATTAAAACAAATTTATTATTGAAACACTGTTGATTTTTGTTAAGCTTTCGTCATTAAACATAAAATATTATTGTTTTATGTACAACCATACAATTATACATTCATGCGGCGCTCATAATTCATAAATAATAATAATATGTAAAATGTTTTGTTATACTCATATGCATACATTATACATAGTATATGATATCTATTAGTATTATGTATAGACTACAGTATATTATTATAATAGATTTTCAACGTTCTCAACATATAGGCCACGAATCTTTGTGTATGGGTCGCTAACAAATTATGTAAAATGTTTTTATTTTAAAAATATATATATAATATCTAGTTAAAAAAATTTCCTTTTTTTTTATCGACACTAATGAGGAGGTAAGTTTTGAACATGGTATTATAGAACTCAGTTGTCAAAATTATTTAAATTGGCGTTGTTATGTAAAAACACTTGTAGCTACCTCTCTAGAAAGGAGCCTATCTAGGTATCGGGGTCTTATTGATACGTTTTCCCGGTGTGGTATCTTATAGCTACCAGGTATTAATGTTAACATTTTGTACATAGATCTATTAACTAAGTTTAAAATACACTATTTGAAAATAATAATGGTACAAAGAATGCAGTGAGCCCAGTTAAACATTACTATTGTACTTGAGTACCTATAGTTCCGTCAATTCGCCTCTCAATAAGATGTAATCTAATTGGAAAACTGTTCATCCGTACTTCTATCCCTCAGCCCTCTATTGTGCAACTCGGAAAACTACCCACTATACACACGCCTAACTGTGTTAAAACAAACAATGAACAGATTTATCGATGTTCCGATTGAAGTACATCCAAAAGACTACTTAGTTTGAACATAATATATTTTATATTCTGGTTTTACGAATAAATCTTTTCGTAAAAAAGCTTGTTTTTTTCTGGTGTATTAGCCGATTAGCGTTTAAATAATATTTACTTTATGGTTGAAACACAATGAGCACTAAACCTATACTGTGCTTTGTTAAAAATATATGTTCGTACCGTAGATCCACGATACGGCAATAGTTTCAAATAACACGGCGATGAGCATCGAGTAACCGGCGGCGTAACGATCGAGTAAATTAAAGAAGTAAAATCCTCCTTGAGCACATGATGCGAGACCGACCACAAAATAGAGAAGAAACAATAACGCCACAAACACTTCCCGATTGCGTCTGATCAATGGAAATTCGTCACTCATCGCAGTTATGATTGCTTCCGATCCTCCAAACTGAAACGGATCATAATAGTAATTATACTTAAGTAATATACTCACACACTTATAATAATATATTATATTATAATGTCTGTAAATTGTAATAATATCCTTAATACTTAACCATTAACTGATTCAGCTCGTACAATATTAATCATGATTGACGACTATGTGAAAAATATTTAAGTACCTACTGTATTGTTGTTATTACAATTTGTTATCGTACCGAACTGTCGAGGCCTAGGTTGAGTAACATCATGAAGAATATCAAAGCCCAAAACACTGATCCTGGCATGGCTGCTATGGCTGCAGGATAAACGATAAACACTAGCCCAGGTCCTTCGGTTGCCACATGTTGAATTTGTCGACCAGAAACATGAGACATATAACCCAGGACAGTGAAAATAACGAAACCGGATAAAAAGCTCGTGATCGAATTGCACATAATTGCCAAATATGCATCTCTAAACAATCATATATATAAAACACACATAATATAGTATTATATTAGTAATATTCATGGATAGTGGACAATGGACATCATAATATTATAATTTATAGAACATAGGATGGCCAATAACCGTGGCTCCCGTATTACTGTAAAACGCAAAACATTTTTACTGATATAGTAACAATTAACAGGTAGAGACAAAATTAACCATGCAACATTTAATCTGACATTGTTGTACGTGGGACGTACATGAAAGTTGTTAAGTAGTTTTTGTGTATAAAGTTCTATATTACCGTCAAACATCTGATTTTATAATTGATAGACATTTTTCATTAAATATTGGAAAATAACTTTCCAAATATTATGTATTTTAATGTTTATAAAAATCAAGAGAAGTAACACTTACCTCAAAACGTTGTTATGATATTTGTTATATGAAGCATATGCTAATAATACTCCAAATCCAGGACCCAGTGAAAAGAATACTTGTGTAGCCGCATCAACCCAAACCTAACACAAATTAATGCTATTAAAGACAAAAAAATGTAATCTACATTTTCAACGACAAATTAAAATGATAGAATTGTATCGAATAATCTTAATGTAAATGAAATTAAAATATAAGAATTTTTATCGTAACAAAAAATGTATAACTCAAAAAGAAAATTTTAATATACAATTTAAAAAGCCTAAATTATAACACAAATTTGCGACGAAATTAAGTCATCAACTAGTAAAATATTTTGGTCACTTTTTACTGATTTTACTCATATAAAATAAAATACAAAAGTATATAATTTGAACCCTATATAGGTACTTATTATCATAAATTATCTTAGATCTAAACATTCAAAATATTACAAAAAAATAATAATTTTCAGCAATACTTAGGTATGAAATAAATCTTTCATTTCATACAATCGATGTGCAGATCGATGTACCTACATTATTTTCCAATTTTTAAAGTCTAAACACTTAAATAAAATCTATAAATTAATTACCTACTCAAATATAAATATATTTTTAGTGTGGAATTCAAGTACTTGGCTAAAATACGAAAGTAAATTTAAATTCCCTATTACAATGAATACACTTACATATTTTTAACTCGACTATAATATATTTTATATAATATTATATATAGCAACGAAACTTTGAAATTTGTTCGAAGAAAAACGCTAGACTTCATACTTGTATAATATAATATATTTACTTATATGCGGCACGTACGGTGTTATGTTTATATTATGTATAATGCGACTATATACTTAGACACGACACACAATATAAAATAATATATAATATCGTGATATATCTGGTACGTGAGTGTGTGTGTGTTGTGTGTACCTACATACATTATAGTGTCTGATTTATTTTGATGTCAGTGGTTCATAATAAAATTCAGTTAGTATGAGTAAGGTACGCATTTCAAATTGTCGAAAGGTTTAGTGTACGTATAATGCATGTATACATAGGCCACTGCTTATAGTGGTCAATATGAGATTCAGCAAGAAAATGAAATCTCATTTTGACACGACAATTCCATTTCCTCAATGGGGGTGTTCATAATGGACACTACTTTATGCATCGCAATGTTAGGGGAATACGTAAACAGCTGTATAATTTCCATCATAAAAATATGTGGTGAATATAATATTATTAGTATATATGATGTGCCATGTGGAGGTTTTTGATGTGAAATTGTTTTTATTTTTTTCAAATTCTAGTTTTCAACTAGTAAGATGTTTGCGGAGTTGGATTGACTATCTATTCAGTATTTAAATCGGTTAATAATACTAAGTATAAATTGTTAATATTAAGTCAAAAATAATCGATTACAAGTATAATAAAAGTGTGGTACAATTAAAGAGTCAAAGTCTAATAAGCAGAATAATTGTATAGCTGAAAACGGATAATTAATTATAATAATGTATTTATAGGCACTTTCGAATATTTGGTTTTTATAGTTGGGCACTTATCCGGAATCTAGATTTAATGTTGATATATTATACCTCATCCTTTTTATCCTTTAATTATGCATTTACCAAAACTCTGATTTTTGCAATTTTCAAGTTCACTCATAAAGATCATATTATTTTCAAAACACTTAGATATACATATTGAGTACCATTTAACGAGTATACTGCTGTACTTCTGTAGCAGTACAGAACCATTTGTATTTTTAATGTAATTTGATATCTTAGACGCTAACTCTTCCAAACCTTTTTCCATAGACTGTTTACAGACCTATACTTTATACTTTACATTTAGAATAAATAAATAATCTTACCTCTGGTTTTGCAATCATGGAAAAGTTTGGATACAAGTAATAGCGAACGCCTTGTGCCGAACCAGGTAAAGTGATTCCTCTGATGAGTAAGAAAATTAATACTACGTATGGAAACAATGCAGTAAACCAAACAACCTAGGGTAAAAATATTGTTTTATGAATTATTAGAATGTACCTATATATAAAAAATAAAAATAATCAAAATGTCAAACTTTTCCTGAAGTAGATATTCCTTTCCATAAACTAAAGTAGCATATAAGGTAAACCAAAAACAAACATCCTGCCATATCCCATTTAATATATCCTAAATCATGAATACCTTCGCTGTGGTTTAATTCAAGCACTCTACGTCTGAAAAGTAAACCATTTTTATATTGTATATTAAGTTAAAATAAATTAGGTAGCTACTTACAACCAGTACTCCGAAGAAGCAGATGCTAAGCGGGAATCATTTGCTAATACTGTAACGTTGTCTATTGAGTTTAAGCTTGAATCATTTGACCATATCGTTAACTAATGTTTATTAAAAATGCATGTAAAAAGATATGCGTTAATCAAAAATACTTTTAATAATCATAAACGTCGATTACGGTATAAATATTTAATAATAGTAATTAATATACCATTATAATTTATAAGAATAGTATTTTCATTTTTATCTTTAATAATCATAGTTTAACAAAACTTAATGAAATTGTTGTACTCAAATTGAACAGGTACACCCACATTTTTTAACAATTAACTAAATATTTACAAATAGATTTAGAAAGAACAGAAAGAGTTTTTAAATAAGTATACGTAAATAGATTTAGAGAAATAAAAACAATTTACCGGTTGACAGAAATCTGTATTCCAGTCGTTGTCACAGGTGGTCCAAGGTAAAATGTTCGTAAACGAAGCCAGAAAAAATCGTAATGCCCATGCTATGATTACGTTGTAATAGAAGTCTACATAAAACGCAATCAAGACGACCGAGTAACCAATACCTAAATTATTCATAAATTAAATTCGGATTGTTGAAAATGTTGTCTTAATGTTCAATAAACTGTCAAAATAATGAAAACTTACCTTTGAACAGTGGAACCAGCCTACCCCAGCATGTTATTGCGCCAGTTTGATAAAATTGCCCGAGGGCCAATTCCATATAGAACAAAGGAATTCCACCAACCAACAACATGGTACAATAAGGTATTAAAAAAGCCCCTTGAAAAAAAAACATAAATATTAAAAATGATAAAAAAAAAATACTTGAGTGTTTTCATTTTCTTATTTTTACCTTAAAATAAAAATATTACTATATATAATAGAATACAACATGCACGGTAAACATGTTAATTCAATATTTACAAAAAATCTTAAAGGTTTAAAATTAAAGCATAATGATTAATGAGTAAAGATTATATAATGATAAAGTTCATAATATTATTATATACCTATCTCGTATTTGATTTTCAATAACAACTTTTCAGTACTCGCGATATCCAATTATCTTTCAATAGTATTATTCTCACACACGTTTTAAAATACAAGTTTGATGAAAATAAATTAATATATTTATATTATATTATTACATGCCGTGAGTCGTAATTATTATTGCAGTGATGAGTTCTACAGCTATAATAATAGTATCAAATAGGTAGACTGCAGGTAGATCTGGCGAGCCACATTCATTTTTATTAATATTAATTTCCAATTATGATTTAAATATTTATACACATATTTTATTTTTTAAAAGCTTTACTGACACAATTTGTCATCTAAAATTCTAAACTATTGATGATTTGTATGAATATAGACTACATAATATATAGGTTCATATATTTATTGAATGCAGTGGAATTAGAACGGATATCAAATATGACAAAAATCATTAAATAATAACTGTTTAATATAATTAACAACAATTATTTCATAATTAAATATACCGCCTATACAGGTGCTACAGACTACAACTATATCATTACTAGTATTACTTCTACCTACCTATTTATTTATTTAATTTTATCTCAATTATTAAGATTACATCTTTTGCAAAATTTCTTTTTCTAAAGAGTTGTATTGATCGAAATAACATAAGCAGAATAATATTTAAAAAAATGAAGTTGAGGAATAAGACATTTCAAATTTTTTTTTAATATTCATACTTATTTTCAATGATACATTTCAGACGTTTTATCACCTATAAATTGTATTATATTTTTAATATATTTTTTATAATAATATTGGTTTTTGGGCTTGTTCGTTTACTGTCGTACTCACAGGTAAATAAATGAGTAAAATTACATGTGCCGAAAATAATTTGATTTGTATACCTTATACATTACCTATATAGATAATGTAAATCCAGAATGTAAAGGCCCTTTGATCTGTATGACAAAGTGGTTTGAAATTCAATATAGTACATCATACATTATTATTAAAGACATTTTAGGTGTAAAACGAGTTATAGAAGTAAAGGAAACTTCATAATAATTAAGGTTAAATCAGTAATGATAAATGGAAGATGACAAAGTGCATGTGAATATTACATTAAAACTAATAACTATTAACGCTATAATAATATCATCATCCGGTTTAGTATAGTAAAATTTATCGAATCAATTAACTAACTGAATTTAGTGTATAGTTTATATGAAATAAAGTAATTTATTAAATATAAAGATCGAGAAAGTCGCTATACTCACTACTATAAAGTTAAAGTAGATGTCGACTGTCTATTGTCACTGTAATTTTGCTAAATTCGAATCCAATACATCCAATACATTTTGTTAAATACATTTAAATATTTTGAATATTTCATTATGCAAAGAATATAATAATATACGTAGCGGCAAAAAGTCCTTACGAAATTTTTTGAATTATTTTTGAAACACAACTAAAATCTTAACTTTTTGTTTAATTAGGTATCGTTAAAAATTATATATTTTTATATTTATACTACACATATCAAAAAAAATTGTGCACAAGTTGTTTTGAGATTTTTAGGTTGCTATGAGGAACATTGAATTGAATTATTAAACTTTACCTAAAGTGAACATTTTAACTACAGAATAGTTTACATATTTGAGTGATTTGACAAATTTCTTAAAAATTTGAACAAATTAAAACTTGGGGGCAGGAAGCAACAATAAGACATCTCCGAATAATAAAAATTTAAGGAGGTAATAAAAAATGTTTTAAAAGTTAACAAAAATATATTTAAACTTTAACTAGTTCGGAGATATCTTGTTGTTATACTAAAATAATTGAATAAAACCAGAAATCTCCATTTATAAAATATGTATCTCTGTATTTTACAATCGGATTCGGGATTTGTCCGGCTATTGCACAAAACGAAGCAGTTTTTAGATTCTGAACGAAGTGATGAATGTATTGATTTTACAATGATGTGTGTTTTTTTTTTTTTTTTTTTTTTTTTTTTTTTTGTGTCTGACGACAACTTTTGGAGCAGTAAAAATGCTTCGATTTTCAAAAGTTGTACCTTTTCTGAAAGGAAAGTGAATCTAGTTGGTACTTTGGGGGGTCAAAAGTGAAAATTTCCCAATACTTTTCAAAAGCGGCAGGAAAAACCTTAAAAAAATAACGGAAAAACGCGAATTTTTACGCAAAACCAATTTTTGACAAAAACGAATACTTAATTTTACTGTAACTCAAAAAATAATTATTGTAAGCACTTGAAATTTGCAACAGATGTTTATATTAGCGTTGTCTATACAGGGTTAAATTTTCAAAGTGTTTCGACTTTTTTTGAGCTATTTATAGACAAATGAAATTTTCAATTTTTCTAAGTATTTTTTTTTAAAATAACGATAAAAAATTTTTGGTTGGACAGAAAACTTTGAAAATTTAATACAAGGTTTCTTATAAGTTGTTCTCACAGTGATAAAAAAA
>NC_042494.1:27262221-27266418 GCF_005508785.2 Acyrthosiphon pisum
ACAAGGCTCCTAACATATTTTTACAATAGCAGTTGCAAAATAAAAGGAATACATTGTCACAATTTTTATTTATAAGCATTTAAAGTTCAAATTTTGACAACATATTATGTAAAAATCACGAAAATTCGTAAATTATTTTATGCTAGAAATTCATAAAAAATTTTCCTTTTATATCTAAGATTTCAAAATTTAATACAAGGCTCATAATATATTTTTACAATAGCAATTGAAAAATAAAAGAAATATATAGTCACGATTTTTTTTTTATAAGCATTTAAAGTTCAAATTTTGACTAAATACGTAAAAATTACGGCAATGTTCAAATTATCTTAGACAGAAATTCATAAAAGTTTTTCTTTTTAATTCTAAGATTTGGAAATTTAATACAAGGCTCCTAACATATTTTTACAATAGCAGTTGCAAAATAAAAGGAATACATTGTCACAATTTTTATTTATAAGCATTTAAAGTTCAAATTTATACGAAATATGTCAAAATTGCGAAAATTTGCAAGTAATTTAGTGGTTGAAAAATCGTAAAAATTTTTTCTTTTATAACTAAGTTTTTAAAATTTGGTACAAGGTTCTCCATAAGTTTTTCTTTAAAAATAATATATCCTAGACTGACAAATCATCTCCGTTCAGAATCGTTTTTCGTATACAATGATATAATATCATTGGATTCAAATTTAATTCCATCCATTACAGTAACCCACTTGTAACCTACTGTACAGCAGAGCGACATCCACGACTTACCCGCCTTTTTTTTTCTTAATAATGTGCACTCAAAAAATAATTTGAATTTTTAACCAAAATATGGAGATGTCTTGTCGGGGCACCTAGGTCTTAAATTAATTATAAACTTTAAATAAAAATTATGAATGCGTATTTTCAATATGTTTTAAATTTTAATTGCTATAAGAAAAACGTAGAGAAACCTGTATTAAATATTTAAGCCTAGGCATTTATTAATAACAAAATTGCTTAGAAAATTACTGTGGAATTTTTCTTTTGACCCCAACAAGCATCGACAAGACCTAATATTTTCTGAGTTTTCTACCACATCAAGTGCTTCAAGGACACAAAAAATTAAGATAACTAAAAATTTAAAAACACATCATTGTATACCTAACTAATACATTCTTCTAAAAAATTAATTATTTAATTATTTAAGTATCGAAAAAAAATTTCATATGTGATTGATTACTAAGCTGTCCCTGAAATTCGTAATCGTTATTGTTGATGACGTAGTCATATGAAATGTAATTGTTATTTTGTTACATGTCACATCATTTTAATATTTTATTAACAACAATTTTAGTATACCTACTTGAGAACTAGTTGTAATAAAATTAGGAATAAAGATAAGTAGTGCAGTGACTTTCTGTAATAATCAAATCACTATAAATTTAATAATAATACAATTTTATAGTAAATGTGTTTGTAGATTATATAGTACAGATTTGTACAAATTAATTTTCCGAGACTATTACGTTCTACAAAGAAGTATTATCTGCCGGAATTTCATTTCTTAAATACAATAATTCCACGCCGGTAAGAGGTTTATATCATAATATTGAAAGTGCCTTATACCTTATACCTACAACCTACATGGTGTAAGAAAGTCAATGGAATCACTTATGAGCAGAATATAGGTACGGATAGTAATTGTTCAATAGATTATTTTTCATTTCCTACCAAGAAGAATCAGACGGATATCAAACTCAGGGTTTTATTTATTATATTATATTATGAACGCATTATTCCAATAACTTATAATTTTAAATCTAAAAACCCAAAATTAATTTTATTTTTCAAAGAATAAAATTGGAATCAAGTCAATAAATTAAAAAATATTGAGTCCAATAATTCTATATTATGGTTCTATTCTTAAAACAGTTATACCTACATTTGGTACTGTATTACCTGTGAGTGAACATGCAAGAATACAAATTACAAATGCATTGAAATATGCATTATTTAACTTGCAAATAAAAAACAAATAAAACATTATTTTTACTGTGTAGAATCAAAGTGATTTTATAATTTTTTTTTTTTTATTGCTAATAATAGTAATAATAGTAATACGCTACAACGGTTTTGGTTATTATAGCGTACAGTAAGTTATGTACATACAAACCTACACTTAGTTATGTGATTACATTTTTGTTTAATATATTACTAAATTAAATTATATAATCCTGACGTTTTCAAAAATTGTAATACTTTGATGTTCAATAATTTCTTATTCGATAACATTTTTTTTTTTTTTGATCTCAATTTACATGTATTTATAGCCTTTATACAGTTTAAATGTATTTTTGAGTTTAAGTTTAAATTTCTTAGTAATTATAAATTATAATTGTAAAAAAAACGCAAATAAATTTACAACAAATCATCAACATTTTAATGTGATTATATGTAAAAATCTGGGTAGATATTACCAACATAAAAATGTTAAATATATTTTGGAAGTTCTAATTTACCGTTTTACAGACTGGGGGCAATTTTAAACTCTGCCTGTATGGATATATACCTATCCGTAAAGCTTACCAATATATGTATTATAGTGCTGTATAATCTGAAAACCGTGATTAAGTTTACACCTTTTGATTCTCGATATGCCTAAAGATGTATAATATATACGTATAGACTCTGCGATTTATCTGCAGTAATGAACCATTTCCGTGTGTTCGAACATTATTTCCTGTCGGTAACAAAATTTTCTCATTTCCCGTAGGAAGTTCCCTTTGATCAGCTATATACGAGCCACTACTGATCTGTATACGAATCACTGACTGCAAGAGTTTTGCATATAATTTCCATGTACTCTGCCGCCAATTTTTTTCTTCGATTTTTCGAAAAAATATAATCACAAAATATTACGATTTTGCTGGGTTTTTGTTTATTGCCGCCCTTTGTATAATTTTCCACCTTCCCCGTTCGGTGCATAGTATATAATATAATGAATAAAACGAATAAAATACGTCCACACGTGCACGGGTACATCGTGTCCGACTACTTACGGTTAAAAACATCAATAATGGTTATACTATATTATTATTTTCCAGAGAGGGTTCCCTACGGCCCTAACCTATACTCGTATAATAAAATCCCATACGCTGTATCTTTTCGTAATTCTGGTGCAAGTGAAATGCACAAAGTGGACCAAAAGTCATGGTCTGACAAGCACATTATGGATATGTCATGTACCACGCTGTTCATAAATCACTTTTGTCACATGTATTACTCAGGGCGCCTATTGTTTTAAAATATTTCCGGTATACTTACCCACTTTATACTCACTACTACGGGTTGTATTAGCTAATTTTGGCGGGAGGAAATAAAAATGATGTGACGGCTAATTATCGTATATTCGTTGAAAAATAAAAAATGTGCTGAGTAATAACACTCTCGTTACGGCCTGCACCCTTTCAATGATGTGAAAAACTAACGCCTTTACCTACATGGAAAAAAATAATTTGGTTATAATAAATAGTTGGAAATATTTTGGTTGGCCTAACATACACAAGATTACACCAACTTAGACTTTACATTGAGAATACTAAAAGTAAATAGTTGGTACATATACATATATAAACTAGCTATTATCAAATAAGTGCAATAACTAGTTTGCAAGTTAAAGCTAGGTTAAAAAATTAATTCTTTTAAACTTTACTAGTAAATTAATTTTCTAATTTTACTATCTACATAAAGAATCCATATTGTAACAGCTTAGATATTTCCTTATTAATTAATTTGAAAAATAATAAGTCGAGTTAAAATCTTACTTAGGTATATATTATCTATAAATGCAGTTAAAACTAATTATAGCTAATCATTTTTTGTTTAATTACTGTATATAAAATTATTTTTAATATAAAAAAAACAAACAAAATGTTTTTGTTTAATATTCCTTGATTTAATAATTTAGACACAAATGGCTAATTACGTAAACAGCTGCTAGTGTGAAATAAGAAGGATGCCGTATAGGATGCATTTTTAACAAACTATTTAGTTGTAACAAAAAAGAAATTGAAAGATACACAATCATCAATCACTATGTGTGAAACTAGGTGGTGATTAAAAAAAAAGAGATTGAACTGCTTCTTATTGACAGAGTTAAGTTTGCTTAACCAAAAAATGTACAGTTGAATATATTGTTTGTTAAAAATTAACTTATAGATTAACGTTCTTA
>NC_042494.1:27267041-27268590 GCF_005508785.2 Acyrthosiphon pisum
GATGACGAATGAATTTAGCAAACAAACCTTAATTACTAAAACGAGTATAATATTTAAAAAAAAAAGTAACTATGCGGAAGTATACCTACAACTAAACCGAATACTCCACGATACAACAGTTTCATGTACCTAACAATATATATACGAGTTCAGTCGTTTTTTTTTATTTGATACAAAACCAAAACTGTAGGTATATACGGTGATGATGAGATTGATATGTGATGACGTGATATGTACAAGCGTTTTGGTGGGTTTTATTAGTAAAACGTCAATCTAGTTTTGAATAAAAAAAATCAAACTGATGCCAATAAAATAACATGTAAAGTAATGTCTCTTCTTTGAATACGCATAACAATGTACACCTGACGAATAAAATATATGTATATGTAGGTATTGTATGTTTTTAAGGGGGAGAGAATGATCGTTAAGCCTATTACCCACATTAACTAATAAATTATTTTCGGTTTTAATAATAATTATGATAGAGTGACTCTGTGTGGACGGATTAATTGGAAAATTATGTACACTGGTGTCGCTTATAGTGTGTACATAAAAACAAATAAGTCATAAATCATATATTTGTCTCAAAAAACAAATTCACTATTTCCATCATTTTCAAAAATCATGATACACACCTACACACATACCACTAACACAAGTTTAAAATTGTCATTTAAATCTTTAATTGTGTACCTACGGCTTACTGTACGGTTTTAGATTATTAATTAAGTTCTTATAATTATAGGTATATAAAATATTTTCAATTCTGAATAGTTGCAATTTTACAATAAAACTGATTGAAATGAATAGATTTACTTTCCTAATTTAAAAAATTTTAAATTAAACTAAATAATGGAAATAAAAAAATACTTCATTTTTAATATTTCATATTTCATAAATGAATAAATTCACTAATGAAAAAAATTACCTTCCTCTTGTCTGTACAACTAAAAAGTAAAAAGTAATGGTTTTATTATTTGAAAATACTCAATCGCATAAACTTTTTCATCTTGATAAATAATAATAATGAAAGAGGTGTAAATGCATTTTAACATTTCAAAACCTTTTTACTGAAATGCGCCCGTCAATGAAATACGTGTTGGAGAAGGCGATCAAGAGAGAAAATTGTCATCAGTTCCGGTGCACTCGCCCTACTGATGTTCATTCTTCTTTTTATTTTATATTACATCTTAAACGGTTCAGATTTTACTTCCCCTTCTCCGAGTATTTTATACTTAACCGTTCCAAGATTCGCGGAAAGAAGCTTACAATAAAGAGCCCCTCTTTTTCACCCAGGCCACAAAAGTAAGGGTTTCCGTTCAATTTTTATTATTCCATTTTAACAAGCAAAATAATGTTTCATATTCATATAGTATCTGTTGATAAATTAAACATTCGTTGAAACGTGAGTTGTAATTTTCATAATAGCTGTCTATAAAACATGATTTTATATTTTTATATAAGTACATTTTAAAATAACTTACTCTACATACACAAATGTAAATTCCTAAGGCTTCAAAAAAATACAATCTTTGTTGAGTTTTCCTTT
>NC_042494.1:27270576-27273230 GCF_005508785.2 Acyrthosiphon pisum
CCTATTATAGTGAAACTTCCATATTACGAAGTCTCATGGAGCATAAAAAAAATTCCTATCATGGAGAGTTTTGTTAAATAGAATTGAATAAATTTTGTTCTCAAAAATATTTCGTTAAACGGAAAATTTTGTTAAATGCAAGTTTCACTATATTAATAAAAGTTATAAATTTTTGTTGGATTAAGTTGTTATATTTAGTACTTACCTACAATGTTCACGGTTTATTCATTTATTTGTATGCGTATTACCTAATGTAATAAAAAAATCAAAGAATTGTAATGGGAGTATGGGACCTATTGATTCGGCAACAACAGGTACCAATTAAACCTTTGGCCTTTTGTTTTCTTTTTATACACAGTATAAATGATTTTGATATTGAAATTCAGCATACTAATTTGAATATACAAATAAAATACACAATTATAATTGAGTCTTACGATTCTATCAAATTCCGACAATTTAAATGGTGTCTCACCTAGATTTACCCATCCTTATGTTTACCAAATAATTATTGTTTTAATGATAATATTAAGATTTTAACAAATGGCCGTATTTATTTCTCCAATTATTTAAAAAAATTGGTAGGTTCTTAAAAATGTTTAATTTTGATTTTCGACCCATTTATTAATTAATTTGCCTCTATAAAAGAAATATGTATAGATTTAAAAATATAACCCTTTTAGTATACAAATCATGACTCAGGTATTCAATTTAGTTCCATATGCTGGTGCTAAGCTATTTAATTTATTTTCACTAAGAAACCAATTTCAATAATTATTTTTTATTCAAAAATAAGTTTGTATTACTTACATTCTTAAACATGTGTTTTACAGTTCTAAAATGTAATAATTATAATAATTAGTGGGGTTCCCCTAGGAAAAAAATTAATAACAGAGAAGTATTTAGACGTTTTTAATAGAATTGGAGACCATCCTGCCCCTCTTCAACAAAATATACATTAGTTAAGTATAGTTATACATTTCATATAGGTATACCATTTAAAAAAATTACAAAGCTTACAACAAAATAATAATTATAATATTTATATATAAAGCAAACGAGGGGGGGGGGGCATTGGACACTTGTTACTTGTTAGCCCAGCTGCAGTCGTGTATGCTGACGCCGACTACAGGCAATTGAATATAATGTCCAGTGTAGTACTGTATACAGTACCATGTATCATAATATTAAATAATATATTATACCATATAAACTGGCGTATAGGTAGTCAGACACACCAAAATATATTATCTACACTATTTCTGCAGTGGTGTAGTCAGGATTATGATGTGGTTAAGTATAAAATATTAAACTAGGTTTTATAATTTTCGTATACAAATAAAATAAATAATACATTTATTAGGTGAAGGAAATCCAATGGGGGAAAAATAATTTTATACAATGTAAACTTTAGGTCATTTTATAAATTGTACTTTTACAAAATTATGTTATGAAAATTAACTGGCGTTATATACTTACTAATATTCTTAAATCTGCTACCTTTTTAAACATGTCAATTATTCCTTATTTCTTCTATTATTTATATAATTTTTTTTAAGTAAATATTTCTTATTTTGTATATTTGGATCATTGCTTAACAAATAATCTATATCTTATAATTTTTCATTAATTTAAACTATACGATAGAAATAAATAATATAATAAAAAATATTAAACGATTAGCTGTTAGGTAATAGCCAATACATAGTGAGTACCGTAGGGATAAAAATTCAGCAACCATAAAATAATTTCTAAATCTAAATATACATTATTGTTCAGTTAAATTAAATTTATTGAATTTTAAACATATTAGATTCTATTAATATTGTATTTGTATATATTTCAATATTTGATGATACTACCCTTTTATGAAAAATGTGATTTATTTTTTACTATTTATTTAATTTCTCCAAAATATTTACGTAACTAACGGTCATTTAATTTTTTATTTAAAATGAATTAAAAGTACTTTTAAATTAATAATAATATTTGGAAATATATACAACATTTTAACCAGTGTATCGGAATTTAATACTTTCAAACGATATTGAGTGGTACAACATTTCTGTCTTTTACATTTTGTATGTAAGCTGTATAACCATATGTCCATATTATTTTTACAGATAAATTTAGAAGATCGGTTAAAAGTGATTTCCAAAATTTCATACTTTCGCACTATTTAATTAAACTTGTGTTATTCCCTGTTTATTTAACGGCTATTCGATAACATTTCATGGTTGTTTAATTAAAAAATGTATAAGTTTCGAAATAGGTAATTAGTTAGTCACGGAGTATTACGTACATGTTCAACAATATTAAATGAGTACGTGGATGGAGCGTATCTGTTAGATTATTTGTGTAATTCAATTATAAACGCAATAAACTGGCGTTCAGGGCGTCGATATTGCTCATGTTTTCATTAATTTTCGCTTGGAAATGATATAAATTGATAATTTATAATGATATTTTCGATTAAAATAATATAAGATAATTAACTTCCTTACTCATGTGATGTGACATATTTTAAAATGTCAAATGAAATACAAACAAATAATACCAGTACTAAAATTTAAAAAATATTCCGTGTACATGCTATAGCTAATTTATATTGTAAATAAATACATTGATAAAATATTATTAAAATTAAATTAGAT
>NC_042494.1:27273330-27276084 GCF_005508785.2 Acyrthosiphon pisum
AACAATTAACTAAATATTTACAAATAGATTTAGAAAGAACAGAAAGAGTTTTTAAATAAGTATACGTAAATAGATTTAGAGAAATAAAAACAATTTACCGGTTGACAGAAATCTGTATTCCAGTCGTTGTCACAGGTGGTCCAAGGTAAAATGTTCGTAAACGAAGCCAGAAAAAATCGTAATGCCCATGCTATGATTACGTTGTAATAGAAGTCTACATAAAACGCAATCAAGACGACCGAGTAACCAATACCTAAATTATTCATAAATTAAATTCGGATTGTTGAAAATGTTGTCTTAATGTTCAATAAACTGTCAAAATAATGAAAACTTACCTTTGAACAGTGGAACCAGCCTACCCCAGCATGTTATTGCGCCAGTTTGATAAAATTGCCCGAGGGCCAATTCCATATAGAACAAAGGAATTCCACCAACCAACAACATGGTACAATAAGGTATTAAAAAAGCCCCTTGAAAAAAAATATGAATATTAAAAATGATAAAAAAAAATACTTGAGTGTTTTCATTTTCTTATTTTTACCTTAAAATAAAAATATCACTACATATAATAGAATGCAACATGCACGGTAAACATGTTAATTCAATATTTACAAAAATCTTAAAGGTTTAAAATTAAAGCATAATGATTAATGAGTAAAGATTATATAATGATAAAGTTCATAATATTATTATATACCTATCTCGTATTTGATTTTCAATAACAACTTTTCAGTACTCGCGATATCCAATTGTCTTTTCAATAGTATTATTCTCACACACGTTTTAAAATACAAGTTTGATGAAAATAAATTAATATATTTATATTGTATTATTACATGCCGTGAGTCGTAATTATTATTGCAGTGATGAGGTCTACAGCTATAATAATAGTATCAAATAGGTAGACTGCAGGTAGATCTAGCGAGCCACATTCATTTTTATTAATATTAATGTAATTATGATTTAAATATTTATACACATATTTTATTTTTTAAAAGTTTTACTGACACAATTTGTCATCTAAAATTCTAGACTATTGATGATTTGTATGAATATAGACTACATAATATATAGGTTCATATATTTATTGAATGCAGTGGAATTAGAACGGATATCAAATATGACAAAAATCATTAAATAATAACTGTTTAATATAATTAACAACAATTATTTCATAATTAAATATACCGCCTATACAGGTGCTACAGACTACAACTATATCATTACTAGTATTACTTCTACCTGCCTATTTATTTATTTAATTTTATCTCAATTATTAAGATTACATCTTTTGCAAAATTTCTTTTTCTAAAGAGTTGTATTGATCGAAATAACATAAGCAGAATAATATTTAAAAAAATGAAGTTGAGGAATAAGACATTTCAAATTTTTTTTTAATATTTATACTTATTTTCAATGATACATTTCAGACGTTTTATCACCTATAAATTGTATTATATTTTTAATATATTTTTTATAATAATATTGGTTTTTGGGCTTGTTCGTTTACTGTCCGTACTCACAGGTAAATAAATGAGTAAAATTTATTACATGTGCCGAAAATAATTTGATTTGTATACCTTATACATTACCTATATAGATAATGTAAATCCAGAATGTAAAGGCCCTTTGATCTGTATGACAAAGTGGTTTGAAATTCAATATAGTACATCATACATTATTATTAAAGACATTTTAGGTGTAAAACGAGTTATAGAAGTAAAGGAAACTTCGTAATAATTAAGGTTAAATCAGTAATGATAAATGGAAGATGACAAAGTGCATGTGAATATTACATTAAAACTAATAACTATTAACGCTATAATAATATCATCATCCGGTTTAGTAGTAAAATTTGTCGAATCAATTAACTAACTGAATTTAGTGTATAGTTTATATGAAATAAAGTAATTTATTAAATATAAAGATCGAGAAAGTCGCTATACTCACTACTATAAAGTTAAAGTAGATGTAGACTGTCGAGTAGGTCACTGTAATAACTGGTACTGTCTATTGTCACTGTAATTTTGCTAAATTCGAATCCAATACATCCAATACAGTTTGTTAAATTCATTTAAATATTTTGAATATTTCATTATGCAAAGAATATAATAATATACGTAGCGGCAAAAAGTCCTTACGAATAATATTTTTTGAATTATTTTTGAAACAACTAAAATCTCAACTTTTTGTTTAATTAGGTATCGTTAAAAATTATATATTTTTATATTTATACTACACATATCAAAAAAAATTGTGCATAAGTTGTTTTGAGATTTTTAGGTTGCTATGAGGAACATTGAATTGAATTATTAAACTTTACCTAAAGTGAACAATTTAACTACAGAATAGTTTACATATTTGAGTGATTTGACAAATTTCTTAAAAATTTGAACAAATTAAAACTTGGGGGCAGGAAGCAACAATAAGACATCTCCGAATAATAAAAATTTAAGGAGGTAATAAAAAATGTTTTAAAAGTTAACAAAAATATATTTAAACTTTAACTAGTTCGGAGATATCTTGTTGTTATACTAAAATAATTGAATAAAACCAGAAATCTCCATTTATAAAATATGTATCTCTGTATTTTACAATCGGATTCGGGATTTGTCCGGCTATTGCACAAAACGAAGCAGTTTTTTTTCTTAATAATGTGCACTCAAAAAAATAATTTGAATTTTTAACCAAAATATGGAGATGTCTTGTCGGGGCACCTAGGTCTTAAATTAATTATAAACTTTAAATAAAAAT
>NC_042494.1:27278243-27305040 GCF_005508785.2 Acyrthosiphon pisum
CATGCAAAAAAATAATTTGGTTATAGTAAATAGTTGGAAATATTTTGGTTGGCCTAACATACACAAGATTACACCAACTTAGACTTTACATTGAGAATACTAAAAGTAAATAGTTGGTACATATACATATATAAACTAGCTGTTATCAAATAAGTGCAATAACTAGTTTGCAAGTTAAAGCTAGGTTAAAAAATTAATTCTTTTAAACTTTACTAGTAAATTAATTTTCTAATTTTACTATTTACATAAAGAATCCATATTGTAACAGCTTAGATATTTCCAATTAATTTGAAAAATAATAAGTCGAGTTAAAATCATACTTAGGTATATATTATCTATAAATGCAGTTAAAACTAATTATAGCTAATCATTTTTTGTTTAATTACTGTAAATAAAATTATTTTTAATATAAAAAAAACAAACAAAATGTTTTTGTTTAATATTCCTTGATTTAATAATTTAGACACAAATGGCTAATTACGTAAACAGCTGCTAGTGTGAAATAAGGATGCCGTATAGGATGCATTTTTAACAAACTATTTAGTTGTAACAAAAAAGAAATTGAAAGATACACAATCATCAATCACTATGTGTGAAACTAGGTGGTGATTAAAAAAAAAGAGATTGAACTGCTTCTTATTGACAGAATTAAGTTTGCTTAACCAAAAAATGTACAGTTGAATATATTGTTTGTTAAAAATTAACTTATAGATTAACGTTCTTAACGTTGATTTAACTTAACTAGCTCAAGTTAAGTATTTTCATTAACTTTCCCAACTTTAGCTATTATTATAATATTGTATTATACGAGTCGTGGCATATACTGCACGTCATCAGAAGAGTTAAAAGTAAATCAGACCATGAAATATAATATTTATTATATATCGTGAATAAATCGAGAGCAGACGACAGACGTGTACCTATAGGTATTGGTGATTTTAATTTTAACCTGCAATACCTAACGTTCAAAACAGGCAAAACTGCATACAATAGGCTGTAAATACATCATATATTATACATTATTGTGTCGTGAAAACGATTATCTTGAACACGTGCAAATTAACGAAATATACAACGTTGGGTAGTAAAACAATAAAAAAAAAAAACATTACAATTAACAAAACACACGTTTATATACGGATGATGAAAATACGAATCATAAGTACGATGACGAATGAATTTAGCAAACAAACCTTAATTACTAAAACGAGTATAATATTCAAAAAAAAAAGTAACTATGCGGAAGTATACCTACAACTAAACCGAATACTCCACGATACAACAGTTTCATGTACCTAACAATATATATATATATACGAGTTCAGTCGTTTTTTTTTATTTGATACAAAACCAAAACTGTAGGTATGTACGATGATGATGAGATTGATATGTGATGACATGATATGTACAAGCGTTTTGGTGGGTTTTATTAGTAAAACGTCAATCTAGTTTTGAATAAAAAAAAATCAAACTGATGTCAATAAAATAACATGTAAGGTAATGTCTCTTCTTTGAATACGCATAACAATGTACACCTGACGAATAAAATATAGGTATATGTAGGTATTGTATGTTTTTAAGGGGGAGAGAATGATCGTTAAGCCTATTACCCACATTAACTAATAAATTATTTTCGGTTTTAATAATAATTATGATAGAGTGACTCTGTGTGGACGGATTAATTGGAAAATTATGTACACTGGTGTCGCTTATAGTGTGTACATAAAAACAAATAAGTCATAAATCATATATTTGTCTCAAAAAACAAATTCACTATTTCCATCATTTTCAAAAATCATGATACACACCTACACACATACCACTAACACAAGTTTAAAATTGTCATTTAAATCTTTAATTGTGTACCTACGGTTTACTGTACGGTTTTAGATTATTAATTAAATTCTTATAATTATAGGTATATAAAATATTTTCAATTCTGAATAGTTGCAAAAAATTTTAAATTAAACTAAATAATGGAAATAAAAATATACTTCATTTTTAATATTTCATATTTCATAAATGAATAAATTCACTAATGAAAAAAATTACCTTCCTCTTGTCTGTACAACTAAAAAGTAAAAAGTAATGGTTTTATTATTTGAAAATACTCAATCGCATAAACTTTTTCATCTTGATAAATAATAATAATGAAAGAGGTGTAAATGTATTTTAACATTTCAAAACCTTTTTACTGAAATGCGCCCGTCAATGAAATACGTGTTGGAGAAGGCGATCAAGAGAGAAAATTGTCATCAGTTCCGGTGCACTCGCCCTACTGATGTTCATTCTTCTTTTTATTTTATATTACATCTTAAACGGTTCAGATTTTACTTCCCCTTCTCCGAGTATTTTATACTTAACCGTTCCAAGATTCGCGGAAAGAAGCTTACATTAAAGAGCCCCTCTTTTTCACCCAGGCCACAAAAGTAAGGGTTTCCGTTCAATTTTTATTATTCCATTTTAACAAGCAAAATAATGTTTCATATTCATATAGTATCTGTTGATAAATTAAACATTCGTTGAAACGTGAGTTGTAATTTTCATAATAGCTGTCTATAAAACTTGATTTTATATTTTTATATAAGTACATTTTAAAATAACTTACTCTACAATACACAAATGTAAATTCCTAAGGCTTCAAAAAATACAATCTTTGTTGAGTTTTCCTTTCACAAAAAAATTATTACACCAGACATCACCAAATAGTTCATTTTTATTTAAATTTGAGAATTATTTAGCAATAAAAGATAATTTTTATTATTAGGTAACAATATTGAATATATTATTATGTTTTATAAAATATTATTTTCAATCCACCTTAGAAAATATTGATATTATTACAGATTGCATGTTTTAATTAACTTAAATTATATTTATCACCCAAGTTGTTTTAGTCCAAATATTCAAACATTATATTATACTTTTCAGTTTTTATATAGAAATCACACTGATACCTACGTAAAAAGTTCTTAGTCGATCTTATACCATTTACAATTAACTTATTAAAGAAAACAAAAAGACCAAATTTTAGAATTGAAATCTAAGAATAACACTGAAGCTGTATAGCGACTGGTGACTGGAATAATATAGGTAAGATGAACTACATACTCGTAATTTCATTGAAGTCTCATACATTTAATTAGACTCAGGCTATAGCTTATAGTTATAATTATTATTTCTTGCTTAAGATGTAATTATTTTTTCCGTTGTATATAGGTACATAATTAATAATTATATAATATAAATTATAATTAATTCCTATATGCGTACCAAATATATAGCTTTATATAATTCACACAGTTTCGACAATAAGACTCATGTTTTGAGGGTATAGCATTTTAAGTATATTTACTTATTTCCAGATAACATCGCACAAAATTACCAATACATTCGACACTATTATAAATTGTATTACTACATAAGGTACAATCTTTCATTTTAAAATCACACAGTGCCGTAGTCACGTATTATTAGGGCACGTGTCCCCCACCTGAAAATATCATTTTTTTTTAGGTAACTATTGGCTATGTAAATTATAATAACAACATCAGGTATCTATGAATCATGATCCTATGTATCTATGAATTATGATATCTACATTATAAATTATCATCTCTACCACGGTTATAGATAATGTTTCACATCAGCTGCAGTTGTCTTAAAAAGTTTAACTGTTTAAGTAAGTAATTAGTATATAGAGATTTTGATTATGCTAGCGAAATTGCAGTAAGGTGTCTTTCCTACACAGTTCAAGAATAGTAGGAACTCAAAATAACAAAGGTAATTATAATATTCAATAATGATTGTTACACTTAATACATGGTTTTCATTTTTTTTTATCCATATTTTAATGACTCAATTTCTTCTTGTATAATGTGAGGGTTAAGTCAAACTCAGACATTTTAACTTCACTGTCTTGTTTATTACCTTCTAAAGTATGCAGTAGGTTATTTTATCATGTTAAGTTAGCTTATAATTTTTGTAAATATAATTAAAATGAAACTGTATATGCAATATGCAGCCATATTAAAAGGAGAATTCAAGTTATGCAAAATAAAATGGAAAACGGTAAAAAAACAGCGCTAACTAACCCACTAAGCAGTGGCATATTTTGGTGTCCTCCATGTCTGGACACCCCGCGACTTAACAAAAAAGTCCTAATATATTGGACATTGGTGTTAACATTTATTTTGTAGTATATTAGTATACTATTTTTATTTTATTACAAAATAAATGGTATTTTTATATAAACGGAAAAACTAAAATTAATTTGATTAGATTCGACGACACAGAGACTTATCTACAATTTATCAGGGATATCCAGAAATTATTTGAATTTCACCGGGTCATTACGATGATAAAAATACTTGCAAGCCGCAGCATACTAGTATTTATAATCAATGATTGTACAATTATGGTATTATTTGTCAATTTGTCTTTCATTTTTTCGTCTACCGTCGTGCTGTACATACCACCGTCCGCCACTGTTTCAGGTGATTACTGAATAACGTAAGTACTTGTTTATTCAAATAAATTAAATAATTATTGACACATTAGGGACGAACACTACTATAGGACAATAAAATAAAATAATTGGAAAACAATATAATCCTGAAATATATCTTTCTTAAGTTAAAACAATAAAAAAAAATGGACAACTATAGGTAACTGCTGTACAGTTTATGTGGCGAATTGTTGAGTGTACCTCGTCATTGATAGGGTCACTGCAATGGATATCATTCAATTGGTGTAGGTACCTATCACGAGTATCGCCGTATACGATTATACGAAAATAACGATTATGAGCGGAGATGGTTGAACTTTTTGGTATCCGTGGTTAGTGGTTACCTAGGATTTTAACTCCTGTAAATTCCTAAGAACGATCCTATGAAGGAATATCCCGTTCCTAGAAATTCCCAACAATGACAGGATCGGGAATTCCTGGGAATTCCAAAAACTGTGAAAAAATTACAATTTTTTCAGTTATTATTTTTTGTTTTCATAATATTATACAGTGACATAATATTTTAATTTATGTATTTTTATATTAGGTAAAATCTTATGTCATAAATACGTGATAGTAACCGACAAAATAATCGATTAGCGATAAGTGATAGCAAATATTTTTTGTGGGAACGTGAAAATAATAAATGTTTTCTTCGTCAGTTATTACACCAAGCCAAGAAAAAAATTTTAAATTTAGTTCACCATTCAATCATTAAATCAATTTGATTATTTTATAATTTATTAGAACAGTATTGTGCTTCTACTACAAATATTTAGTAGATACAATTATACAAAATGTTATTAGTGGGGTTCCCCTAGGAAAAAAATTAATAACAGAGAAGTATTTAGACGTTTTTAATAGAATTGGAGACCATCCTGCCCCTCTTCAACAAAATATACATTAGTTAAGTATAGTTATACATTTCATATAGGTATACCATTTAAAAAAATTACAAAGCTTACAACAAAATAATAATTATAATATTTATATATAAAGCAAACGAGGGGGGGGGGGCATTGGACACTTGCTACTTGTTAGCCCAGCTGCAGTCGTGTATGCTGACGCCGATTACAGGCAATTGAATATAATGTCCAGTGTAGTACTGTATACAGTACCATGTATCATAATATTAAATAATATATTATACCATATAAACTGGCGTATAGGTAGTCAGACACACCAAAATATATTATCTACACTATTTCTGCAGTGGTGTAGTCAGGATTATGATGTGGTTAAGTATAAAATATTAAACTAGGTTTTATAATTTTCGTATACAAATAAAATAAATAATAAATTTATTAGATGAAGGAAATCCAATGGAGGGGGGGTAAACACTCAACCCCCCCCCCTGGTTACGCCACTATATTATATCTGTATAATATACGCATGTTCAAAAAAGCTCACCTCCGCCGTTCTTATAGCACAGGTATGGAAATCGCCATACGTTGGCCAAGTCCACGGCGAATCCTATGACTGACATCAGGAAATCCGTTTTGTTTGACCACTGTTCCCTGCCCGGTCGCCTACGCCGCTCCAGCGGGTCAGCCGGCGGCGTGTTGGCTCCGGCACCGCCGTCCTCGTCGTCCGTGGCCATATCACGCGATCACCCCCCCCAATCTGCGTCTCCGAACTATCCGCCCGCGGCTGTCCTGCAGAATACAAATTTTGACTTATCGTATCGCAGACAATATAATATAAACTACGAACGCGAATATTGAAATTATTAAATCCGTGGGCTGGCAATTGATTTTTATTTTTTACGTCGATGAACGATTTCCGATTGCGGTGCGCACCGCAATAATTGAACAATGTATACAATATACATTACACATAATAATAATACAATACGTTTTTTTTTCAACCACGAGAGGGTATACAACAGTAATAAGTAATAATATAATAATATATGCGGCGGGATGATACATGAAGGCTTTAGCCAGCGTGATTGAACTGTCGTCGACACATTATATTATGAGTAAGTATACTGGACCCGGTGCCCCCGTTCACTGCAATTTAATTAACCAGCAATTATCAAACAACAAAGCCCTTTGCCAAAATAGGAAAACATAAAGCCTATTGTACACAAACGCACAACGCATATTATTATGTTTGTTCGTTTTACATTCATTAAGTTCGACGTGGTAGCTGTTATACCTATCTACATTACCTAATACACCGAACAGAAAAATATTATAATAATAATATAATATGGTATAAACACGGACGATATGAGAGTGTCCGACTAAATCAGTTATTGAGTGGTTCCTCAACGCGTTTTATTGACACACAAAAAAAAATGTTATGTGCTAATCAAACGTAAAAATAGTGGATTTGACCACCGCTGTAATTTACAATATATATTATATACCTATATATATCAGTGAATCGATGAATTTTAAGGTATCATGATATAAATATATTATGTAGTTTTATAAATAATACAAGAACCTGAGGATAAAATATGTAATGCGTGTATAAAGAAGTATTTCTCTGATTTCTGAAGAATGTTTTTACTTCAGTAAATCCAAAGTCCGTGTTACCGACAAAAGTAGTAGAACTATTGCGATTGAAAAATATTGTTAGGCTTTCTTTTGTCAACATTTGTATAATATTACTTATTGATACACTGATGCACACATTACGTAAAAGATAACGATATTTCTAATACATCGAACGATCGAACCAACTAAAGTTATAACATGGTAAACTTATGAATATTACAATCAAATTTAACAAATACTTAAAACACAAATAAAACAATTAACGAGATACAATGTGAACAATTATTATGAAAATTCATACACATTTTAAGAATTAAACATTATTTTTTTTTAAATCGAGAGATTTTCCAAATTCCAAAAATATTTTATGAGTAATAAATTAAAATAAAATAAATTTTTATAATATGATTTTTGTTCATTGTTTTTGGGTTTATCTACCCAAATATTTTTAAAAATATATTCTGTTCTGTTTCATATTACAATTATAGTTACTGTGAATTTTAAAATAACTAACAAGCAATACAATACAAAACAAATCTAATTTAATTTTAATAATATCTAATATTGAAACTATTTTATCAATGTATTTATTTACAATATAAATTAGTTATAACATGTACACGGAATATTTTTTAAATTTTAGTACTGGTATTATTTGTTTGTATTTCATTTGACATTTTAAAATATGTCACATCACATGAGTAAGGAAGTTAATTATCTTATATTATTTTAATCGAAAATATCATTATAAATTATCAATTTATATCATTTCCAAGCGAAAATTAATGAAAACATGAGCAATATCGACGCCCTGAACGCCAGTTTATTGCGTTTATAATTGAATTACACAAATAATCTAACAGATACGCTCCATCCACGTACTCATTTAATATTGTTGAACATGTACGTAATACTCCGTGACTAACTAATTACCTATTTCGAAACTTATACATTTTTTAATTAAACAACCATGAAATGTTATCGAATAGCCGTTAAATAAACAGGGAATAACACAAGTTTAATTAAATAGTGCGAAAGTATGAAATTTTGGAAATCACTTTTAACCGATTTTCTAAATTTATCTGTAAAAATAATATGGACATAATATGGTTATACAGCTTACATACAAAATGTAAAAGACAGAAATGTTGTACCACTCAATATCGTTTGAAAGTATTAAATTCCGATACACTGGTTAAAATGTTGTATATATTTCCAAATATTATTATTAATTTAAAAGTACTTTTAATTCATTTTAAATAAAAAATTAAATGACCGTTAGTTACGTAAATATTTTGGAGAAATTAAATAAATAGTAAAAAATAAAATCACATTTTTCATAAAAAGGGTAGTATCATCAAATATTGAAATATATACAAATACAATATTAATAGAATCTAATATATTTAAAATTCAATAAATTTAATTTTACTGAATAATAATGTATATTTAGATTTAGAAATTATTTTATGGTTGCTGAATTTTTATCCCTAAGGTACTCACTATGTATTGGCTATTACCTAACAGCTAATCGTTTAATATTTTTTATTATATTATTTATTTCTATCGTATAGTTTAAATTAATAAAAAATTATAAGATATAGATTATTTGTTAAGCAATGATCCAAATATACAAAATAAGAAATATTTACTTAAAAAAAATTATATAAATAATAGAAGAAATAAGGAATAATTGACATGTTTAAAAAGGTAGCAGATTTAAGAATATTAGTAAGTATATAACGCCAGTTAATTTTCATAACATAATTTTGTAAAAGTACAATTTATAAAATGACCTAAAGTTTACATTGTATAAAATTATTTTTCATCAACAAAATATAAAATTTATTATTAAATATCCTGAGTTTCTTTTGATATGATAAATAAAACTGATAGGTACTAACTGATATCTTAATATAAATTATCATGTAGTCTTACAATATTGTTATGCAAATACTTAATTCATATAATATTAATTGTATTGTTATATAATATGCATAATGCAAATTGCATTTGAATAATGGACGTATTATATAGACGTAAAATCATAAGTAAAGTAGGCAAGTGCATATATCAACTTTATTTTATTTAAACGTATAAAATGTATAATATTATACCTGGTGCCTTTCGGCTGGTTGGATACCCGGCCCCGAAGCATCAGCACACCCGCGTAAATTGGACGTCGTATGATTGTGAAGATTAAATAAGGCGCGCGATCTGACAAAATAATATTGTCGGTGGTTTCGTGCATTTTCACAACGCGTCGACCAATCGGAGCTGTATCATCTGCGGCGCTTGCGTGTTGTTTCGCTAACATTTTAGGCTGACGGGATTTTTTTTTTTTTTTTTACAGAGCAAAATTACACGTATACAAATAATTTTTAACTGTGGAAACAATAACATAACATTGGATTCGTTCAGTTTTCCGATATTTTCCGACAAAAACAATAGTCTGTTGCATTTTTGACAAGTTTTTCAATTTTAAGGTAATCTTCCATTTTAGAATCTTAACCATATTAGAATATATTTATCTATTCTATACCTATATTACAATAGTATAATATTAACGCTATTGGCGTTATTATATTTTATTTCAATATTAAATAAAAAGTATTTGACTATAAATTAAGTATTTATGATATATTATAATATTATAACTAAGGATATTATATTATACAGTACCTACATTTAATTACAATAGGTAAATATCATTATTAGAAGCTATATCTTAATAATATTGTTTTTGCGTTACACGGATCAGCAATATTGGTGAATTGAATAAAATCATAAACCTCTCTTCAAAGTTCAAAGTTCAATTATATTGTTTATGTTTTTATAAATGAGTGTAAAATTATATATGTATAATATATAATCAAAATTTTAAATTCATAAATACTAATAAACTTATCTTAATTATTATAAGTTATAGACGATAGTTATAGTGTTACAACTAATTAATAACTCATAATCACAATATCTGTTTTCTATAAAGTTAGTTACTTATTAGTTATTACCTATACCAATTATAACCTATAAGTTATAATAATATAATATAGTAATTATGCCCATTATGGAGTAGTAATCCTATACTTAAAAAATGACAACCACAGTTAAATTATCTATTTAAATAAGTATTTTAATCTCAAGATTTCAAGTTGATGATAGAACAATAAATTGTCAATCTATTAAATTAGAAGGTTAAGGTACCTACCTAATGAATTTTAGATCAATCCAACTACGTGTTAATAATATATTTCATAATAGCCAACTTAACATAATATCGACCTACGAGTATAATAATTGTTGGTAAATAATTGTATCATTCAATATACAAATAAGCATTGCTTTATTCAAAAATTGGTCAAAAATTAATAATAATCAGCGTTTTACACACCAATTGAAAAAATCACAAATTTATATTTTAAATTTGTGTTAAGTTTTCAATTTAATAATCAATGTAGGTCAGTGACATATTTATTTATACATTTATGATGATGTGGTATTGTGGTGTGGCCGTGTGGACGAACGTATATATGTGTCCACTGTCCACTGTCCACTACGGCGCTATGATATACCATAAAGACATAAATAGCTACGTAGGTTGTAGGTAATGGATACTTATAC
This sequence comes from Acyrthosiphon pisum, assembly GCF_005508785.2. Taxonomy (NCBI): domain Eukaryota; kingdom Metazoa; phylum Arthropoda; class Insecta; order Hemiptera; family Aphididae; genus Acyrthosiphon; species Acyrthosiphon pisum. Next base: position 27,288,882 of record NC_042494.1, read on the forward strand.
GTACTATACGTCTATACGTTGTAGGCAACTATATACAACATAAATGAAACTGTTTAAGCTTGTATACTTTCCCGGTCCAAATAAAAGAAAATTGAAAAAGCTCACATTATAAAACTAGCTGATATTATAAAACAAATTTCACGCCAACTCAGAACAGCAGAAAATAGACGTTTAATGATTTTGATTTTTTGTATCAGCAATCGAAATTTGGATTTCATCTGACTGAACAATATTTTGAAAGTATGAACATTAAGTAATACGTTTATTATAATTTAAAGAACCGTGCTAATGTAATATTAATTAGGTATACGTATAAAGTATAGTAGGTATATGAATATTTTATAAATAATAACATTAACACGTTTAATGTTATAATATATTATACAATATCTATGTCAATAAATTTATTTTACGTGTCTATAATATTGTATAGCGTTCAATGCTAACTAATTTTAAGAAATATATATGTTATAAAATATTTGTAACATCCAACATTTTCTTAGACAAATAAAACTAAAATAAAATTAGCATTTAGTTTTTAAATTCTAGTCAGATTTCAAATGGTTCCTATTAATACAATAGGTATTAAATTAAAATGTACCTATATGTCATAAATATGTTTTACATTCGAATTATTAACTATGGATAACATTGTTTAAATACATTATTTTATAATACAAAAAAAATGTTCGATTGAATTTCGATCAACATATTAATTTTCCCTTTCGATTTCATTGAGAACTTTTTAGGTTCGTAGAATATAAAATGTGGGACGAATACTACCTACTCTACGAAATCGAAATGTAGTAATACATTAATATGTATTATGTATATCGTACATTTTGTTTGTAGGTTAGTGTCATAAATGTTGCTCAGATTTGAAGGCAAATTCATTTTTTTTCGATAATTGTATAACATTAATTTTTTTAATTAAATTGTGTTTCATTTAATTTCTGAGATAATGGGTGAACATTTTTTTGCTATTTTTGCTTATTTTCTTTTTCTGATTTGTATGCGTTTAAATATCAATTTACCTACCTGATAGTTTTCTGTACATATCAACGGAACAAATCGATAAAAGGTTATGAAGAAGACGCATAGTCGATGTTACGTTTAAAATTAGTTTTAATGAGATTTAATATCGGAAATATCGATAAAGTATTTGTTACGGCAAGTTAATTTATCGTTTTTGTACATAGTAGTAAATTTTTTTTTTAATACAAACTAGTTAATTTAACTGAAATCGATTACATATTTTATTAAATTTTGTAATACCTTTTTTATATAAATTAAATGATTTTTTTTGGCCTTTTTTTCACATTTTAAATGCTTTTTTTTATTGATTATATTGCCTTTGAATCAGCAGTGCTCGAAATGAGAAAAATTAAATGGAGGAGCTCGATCCAACTATTCAAAAACTGAGTTCCAAGTACAATATTATTTAACACAGACTCGTGGGGGGCTTTGTCTAAGTTCCTAAATTTTGAATATTACATTTCAGCTTAGTCATAATATTTTAGCTTTATTATACTCTAAATAATATAATATACGATATACCTAATATGTAACTATGTAACATATAAGTGATCATGGATTTATATTCACCCAATTTATCCCATTTACACTTCATACATTCAGTCACTTAAAAAATACATTTTTATATTAACATAATTACCGTTTTGATAGCAATACTTACATGTTTCAGTAGAAAATAAAAATCATTATTATTTTCAGTGATATAATTTGTGGTTCGGATGCATATTTTGTTAATTGCCAAAACTGGTCCAGAGATATTAATTATGATAATACATTAGTTTATGTGTATATATCTGTGTACTACTGAACTAGACAAAGAACAAGCGTAATATAATATAAACAAACTGTAATAAAAAGTAACAATAGGTAGTCTAAACGAAAGAAAAGATAATTACCGTCAATCGAAGTGACTTGAAACGATTTTGACATACTTCTTAGTATTATGAGCTTAAAAAAATCGCACTGGGCTACAAAAATAGTATTTATTTCCGTATAGGTACGTCTAATGAGTAGAATAAAAACTTCAATTGAGTTTTATGATAAAAACTCGCTTAAAAAAAAAATAAAAAACACATGTTCAAGTCACCTCAAATTTTAGGTGACTTGTAACAACTATGAAAATTCAACGTAAAATTCAATTCAAGAGCATTAGAGTTGACTTGCAACAAAATATTTATAAATATTTACATTCTTAAAATTTTAGTGAAATCAGAACTTACCTATCTTACTTACTTTTAATGTTAATAAAAAAATAAGCGATTGAAGTTTTTTTTACCATAATTACCAAATGAAGTAAGAGGGACTTTTTTTGAAAATATCATTAAATTAAGCATGCAAAAACACACATTTAGAAACAAAAAAATTTCAAAAAATCACTTAGAAGCTAAACTGCATTTTATGCATTGTATGCGTTTTTATGATGTTACAAGTCACCCTTAGATTTTTTTTTAAATAAAACTAAAGCTATACAATTAGGAATCAATGTTTTTAATTTTTTAATTTCAATATTCTTCTTTTGAAGTATCCTCTAATGTATATAAAATATAAAAACCCCTAAACTCGACACCTATCACTAAAATCCAAAGCACTTTTGAAAGCAATGATAAAATCGCTGTGATCATGAAAAATGTTTGGCTATTTTTTTCGGAGGTAATGATTAGACCAATCGCATGGTTGAAGATAACATTTATAGTCATAAATATAAAAACATATTTTTAATGGAGGTACAATTAAATTATATTAAATACCCTGATAGATATCTTGAAATGTTTAAACAAAAACCAAATTGTTACATCTCACCTCGTAGTTCCAAGTCACCTCGATTGATGGTAGCTAATTGTAAAGTTGTAAAGTTCATTAATATCATCGACAACATTTAAATCAATATTTTAATAAAAATTATTTTGGATATTAGTTTTTGCTGTCCCCTCATCGAAGAAAAAAATAGTTGGGTATAAAATAGTTAAGGACCTTCGTCCCCCTGCGCCAGACACTCCCCACCAATTCAAGCACTGATTATAAGTAAATATTGCATTGGTATTGTAAGTACATTTGACAAGTAAGTGAAGTATCAAGTAGGTACCCCTGGTGGCTGGTACCCTTAAGTTATTACCGAATTCTCGTAGAACAAAAAATTAAAATGGTCGTTTCACACATCAATAATTAACTTATAGCTAAACATAAACCGATAAACCAGAGAATATATCTGGTTAGATCAGACAGAATATAAAATTTCAGAAAAAATATCCGGTTAACTGACAACAAATTTTGATTTTTTTATAAAAACAGGTTTAGCATAAATATTCTCGTTTTTGATGATTTTCAAAGCTTTCTGGGATAATTTTGAAATGGACTGATAATTTTGTACTTTTGACTCCTCAATGTACAATCTAAATCCAATTTGTTACCTACCGAAAACCATATTAAAAAAGATTGAATCATATATTTTTCAAATACAAACAGTATCTTCAGACACAAAAAAAAACACACACATAATTACTTATAAAATAATTAAATTCACAGATCCTCTCAGAATCTAAAAACAATTTAAAATAAGTATTAGTTATTGCTAGGAAATAATTATTTACTTAAGTTTTTAATTTATATATTTTTATATTTAGTCACCACTAACTTGCCATTAATAAATTACCTACTATGTTACCTAATAGTTGATACCTAGGTACTAATTAATTTAATGAATGAGGTGTAGTTTGCTATTTTATGTTTTGGTTATTTGGAATAGTTCGTTTAATTGTTTCTTTAGTATGTATTGTGTTAGGACATCAGTATTATACATAATTATACGTGACTTTCACACGTACGACGTACCTACTTAGTACTTGGTTCATATACAGGGTGATTTTTTAATCATACTAATCCTATATTTATGCTTAAAGTATGCATCATCTGAATTTTTAAATACACTTTAAGACCATATTTTTAAATCCTTGAGATTTTTGTACCACCGGAATGATCCGATGAGCATACATTTTCTGTTATGCACTTGTAAGACGGCGACAACCATCATCTATGTAGCGTTCCCTTAATTCAACTTACCGGCTACCGTATTAATAATAAGTCCACACTGACAAACCGTCTTCGCTCAGGATCGTTTTACGTATACAAATACAATGGTATAAGATATATCATTTAATTCAAATTTAATACCATCCATTATACAGTTACCCCCATACTCCACTTGTAACCAACTGTACAGCAGAGCGACATCCATTTACCCGCTTTTTTTATAAAACTATTTTTAAGAATTATTAATATCCTTAGTATAAATATTTTAATAACTCAGAAACTAATACAGTGGTAAATGTAATCACTTTGGTACGGGACATAACTGATAACATAATCCGATTAATAACACTAAACAAAAGTTGAAAAAATAATAAAACATATTATACTTTAAATACTGATAATAAATTAAATAATAGGTAGTATTTTTAAATTATAATGTAATGTTGCATCAAATTTAATACACACATAATAATTTAAAAATACTACCTATTATTTAATTTATTATTAGTATTTAAAGTATGTAGGTAATAGCATTGATTATATTATAATAATAGTATTATATAATCAATGGTAATAGGTATTTACAAAATTTAAAATTGTTTAAAAAAAATATGTAAATACATATTAATTACTATTAACTTAAGCAATGTTTTTTTTTGTACCGTTAAAAGATCATTGATAAACTGTTCGTATTTGTAATGTAGTTCAAAATTTGACGAGTGATGTTGTACCACAGATATATCTGTGTGTTGTACATCTCTTCGTAATATAGTGCCTCTCTCATTTCAAAAGAACTTAGAGGTTTTTCAGTATTCGTTTGTGGCCCGAGCTCATGATGGAGGCAATACAATTTTCTATAATCTATACTCATTTTATTGCAAGGTCTTCTGCTTGACGCAATATTGGATCATTGCACGAGCATAATTTTTTCTAATAAACCATAATGATAATACTGATTCATTGATTCAACCTGTTCTTCTTTCCCACTGCGTATCCTCTTTATGCTTGGATTTTTATTTAGTGTTGCTGAATTTTCTTTTTCAAATCACTTTTTTAATAACTTACACAATAACGGTTGAGAAATGTGTAGTTTTATAGCTGTTTCTCGCTGTTCCATCTTTGGTAAACTGTCGTAGCGTTGTAGTATTGTAATTTTTTCATTAATTGTTATTTGTTAAGTCTTTTCTTTTTCGTTTTTCTCTCATTTTTACACACAGGTGACACCGATACATACATACATGCATACCTACTAGCCGACGGACAACGACTGTCTTGATTGTGTACGTCGTACGAACTAAAGGTAGATAACAATATGTATAGACATTTTTATCTTTATGATGAGCCATTTGACGAAAACTTTGATCGTGTGTTAAATATATTTCGTACATATAATGTTGTTTTTATGACCTCGAACTGATAACATTATGCGGCGTATTGATTACAAAAACCGACATAATTACACGCCATATAACTCTATAAGTATTAAGTATACATCCGGCCTGTGATTATAATAAGTGTAGGTATTATATTAACTGTGATTATAATAAACTACGACCACTGTATATAGTTAGAATTCTGATTTAGATACATAAACATTTTTTAAGAAAATCATCCGTTAAATAATTTATAATACAAAAGTAGGGTTTTCATTTGAAAAATAGAAGTTTGTATTGCCACAGCTACTCTTTAAGTAGTACAACAAATATCAGAAATTTTAAAATATGGTCTTTAGGTATACTTGAAAATTCTAAAAATCTAAAATTTGAATAAACGTACAATTAAAGTGAAAAATGAGGGTGAGCGTGCTTAAAAAACCAACCTGTATATAGGTTTAGGTACCATAAAATATATTAACTGATACATCAGTTCACTTTTCACTGATGTTTAATATTAACTAAAAGCCCGTTGCTTTGAAAATTTCTTATTTTAGACTTAAGTTACTTGGAGAATAGCTCATTCGGAAGCAGAATCTGTGGCGTATAACATATATGTAACATATTTTCAATAGTTCTATATAACATTATATTTACCTATGTCCTATTCCTATAATAAGTATATACTCGTATATTAAAATATATATTGACTTTATTAATCTGTATACATCTATTATATAATATGTACATAATATAATAAAAAAAACATCATACGTCACTGAAGGTGCTCGCCTGAAAATAGGATTCGTTTGAATCTTTAACTGTATTATAAAATAGTCTAAAATGTCGTATTTGGCTCAACTTCTACAGCACTTCCATATTCCATCTGATATTTTGTCAATTTTTTCTCATGTGTTGTTTCTTGTGTGTATGAAATATGAATGGTGAATATTCTTATTAACAATACTTTGGTTTACCATATGTAATATTGAACTATAACTACAACTACGTACCTATCACGTATTCACTATTGAACTATTCACGTATGATGTATCTATGTACTTATATTGTTTATATCACAACTCATAATCAACTAAAATAGGTAATATTTATTTTATAAACGGACGTAGCACGTTGAATAAAAATGACAGTATACCTAACAGCAGTGGCGTATTTACGGGCCGGGGTATGGGGGATAAAGTTCAAATTTCGTCAAAACCACAGTTAATTTGTGGTTCAAAACTTATAAAATATTAAATGTGTATAACTAAGGCTAGACAATTTAATAAAAGGTCTTTCATACAAATAGTTCATACTATTCATACTTTTACCGAACAATTATAGATAATTTAGATAATTGGTATGCAAATACAATGTTTTTTCATAAATGAATTCATCTGGTAAGACGACTAAGACGTATATGAAATGTTCAAATGTACGTCTTGCTTACTATGGTTGACAGTTGAAACTTGATAAATATATATTTTTTTAAGTAATAATAATACGGACAATGAGGGGGGCTTCAGATTGTTAGCCTCCCCTGCGGACGCCACTGGCTGTAAGTCTCTTACAGATTACCGATCGCTATTGTAACTGCGTAGTCATTATACCTACCTACAATCTACATATAGACGTATGGTATGTATTTATAACTATTATCAAACATATAGGTACCATTATACCAATATATTAAACATGCTGGGGGGACGGAGTGGCCGAGCGGTCTAAGGCGTCGGTTGTGACGCAGCCGACGCCGGCTCGATTCCTTGGTCACGGGCGGCATTTTTCTTCGGGCAAGTCACGGTGTCCGGAGAACAAGTTCCGGCATCCCCCACTCGGGCATGGCAGATACCTATACGGGTGCCCAATCAAAAATTCTGCCAAACCCAACACACACGTGTCCCACCCCCCTACCGACATTAAAAACGTACAAAACCAATACAACTAATGGCCATAGATGCCGGGCATAAGATCAAAAAAAAAAAAAAATAAAATAAACAGGTTGGAGGCCAAAAATTACGATGCATCTATAATAAAAAGAATAATTTGATCTTCATTGACAGCTATGCAGTGGCGGATATATCCTAATTCTGAGGGGGGGTAAATTTCAAATCCACAGAGGTAATGACGTTCAACCCCTCCCATTGTTTTATATTATAATAATGTATAGTGATGGTGAAAATCCCAAGGGGAGGGGGGGCGGTCCACCAATTATATCACCTAATTATCTCCCACCGATTATCACCACTGCAGCTATGTATACATTTATGTCTCATGGTCAAGGTGTACACTTTCAAATTTAATCTAAGGTTATGAATTTTTATAATGCTATTGTGTACCTATGATTTATTTTGTTGTATTAAGTTTGATAAATATATTATTCAAAGTTATTCGTACAAATGAACCATAATAAAATCTATTTATTTAAAAAATGGGAAATAGCCAATAGGTAACCTTTCTGGCGCTCTGCTGCACTATAAGTTTCAAGCACGATTAAATATAATATAATATGTGTTTGATTGTGATTTCGAGTGTACCTAATCATTGAGTAAGGCACTGTAATGTTTATTGTAGGTACTAAATTTGAATTCAATAATATCATTGCATACGAAAAACGAGTGAAGACAGTCTGGGCATAAATCTAGTTTAGGGCTCACGCGAATTTTTCAATTTTTTTTTCGGAAACCTATGCATCACATCGAGTTATGAGCGATGGTGCAGAAATTAATTATCGCAAATCATTAATTTTTATGTTATAGCCTACAAGTTACGAAGTCCAAGATTTTTTGTGTTTTACGCATGCGCACAGCGCTAGAATTCAACACATTCGTCGCGATCTCTCCGTTCAGAATCGAAAATGTGTATTGACCGTTTGTAGTATTGTGGTGATTGGTGAATGATGATGTCATGATGTTAAGGTAGTAGGTAATACTTTGATACCTAATACTTACTACCTTTGTAGTAAGAATAAGTTAGTAGGTAAGTACAAACGCGAAAGGGTATATTATAATATAAGACATGAGTTGGGTCGTGGATGTATTTAAATTATTTTTCGATAGCCTTTAAAATTTCTTAATTTGTAGACATAGGCCAACTGCACATAGACGCCACTGAGTCGATATTCAGTTTTTCGAAAAACGCGCTAATGACTTAGAAATATAATATAATATAGCAAAGTTCACCTATTATAATTATATAATATTATACCTAATTAATATTGCGTTTGAACCCGAGTGTGCCCCATTGCTCCCACCTTCTCAAATTTATACATTTTAATAGCCAGTGAACGGTGTACACGTATGAGGTTTTATTATTTTTTCGCATAGTATTATTGATGTAATAATATTTATTGACATAAAGTCAAAATAAATACGACGTTGGCATGTTACCTACCATATTGTATGTTGTACACAGACCATAGAATAAGTTGACAATGTTTTATCAGCTGGTCGAGCCACAGTTCACCAGGTTTAAAAGATAATACATAATATTATGATTGTTATCTTTGTTACAACTGTTACAAATTGTAGCACTTTAGTATAATACCCATAATATTGTTGGTGCCAGGTTTTCTACCACCACAAGTCGTGTTTACATTCGGGCATCGTTAATTAATAATTATTATTATATTATTATACTAATATACTATAATATTACTATTATAATTTAGTGATTAGTCCAGTCTGTCGTGGCTCTGTTGAATATTTAAGATAGACATTAATTATTATTTGTTTAAATTTGTTGTTATTAAAGCGCATTATACATAATATTAAACTCGTAATTATTACCTGCCTACCGGTTTTATAGTAGTCGCAGCCGAGATATTCTAATTACAATAACTCGGACTATTTCAATTTGCAATACAACAGGTAACGTCATGTACCTATAATATACGCGTTACATTGCCAACATTTGCGACTTGTGTTGTCGGTGAATTTGGAAAATGGGTACATCGCAGTGAGTGGCCGGGGTAGCTAACATTTCTATAATATGCTTTCATTGTTGTTGTAGATAAAGTTGGTTTTGAAGTTAGCCTTTTTACCATGAGCGATAACGATCCGTGCGAATGTTTTTGGAATCATGAGCTATCTATGCAACGACTGCTGTCACTGGTAAGTAAACAATGCACTGTCATTTAAAAACATTACTTTTAAATGTAACTGTTCAAGTACTTCCTATATTATAATAAACAAACATTGGCCGATAACAAATTGTACCTAATACCTATACACTTAGATAATTTATTTTTGATTTATCTCACATTAAATAGGCTATTAGTTAATATTATGATTTTAAATATATAAGATTCTATCAATATACACATACTTATCTGTAATATTGTAATAATATGAATTCCAACTTAATATTTAATATTGTTATATGTTAATACAAAACAATATGTTATGACTCATGATACTTAAATTTATTGTTTTAACATAATTTATGTTCTAAATAGGTACTTGATTTATGTACACATAAAAACTCTATTTTTTTTAAACAATTCATTTGTTTCCCTATGCTTAATGAAATATAGTCCATAGATATTCTAGTACAATTAATAATAAAATACTTTTGTCATAAATATTGCTGAATATAAATAGATACATACCTAAGTAGTTATGATTATTGAGGTCACAGATGGAATGTTCAATTTATTCATAATTACTAAGTTCAACTGTGCAAGATATTTTTTGTTGTTAGTGATGTATATAAAGATCATAATATGGCCTGTCACTGATATATTTTCTACTCTTGATCCCCGAACTACAAGTTTTCATCAAAACATTTCTCTACTTTTACTGGCAAATTGATACTTAAAACTCTACAAAAATCTGTCAAGTATACTATCCGAGCAATAAAGCGATAAAATATCCTAACTTATCATAAACATTTATGAATGAAGTAAATAATATTCAAGGCAGTAAATTGTGACCTAATGAAGACTGAAATAATATTTTACCAAGATAAGTTTATAAATTATTAACTTATAATGGTGACCGTCAATATTGAGCTGCCTAAAATAATATTGATTTTCAACCTGTTAGTAGAAAGACCGTTCATACTTTTAATGATTATTCAATTTTGGTTTTTGACTACTTCTATAATGTAAATAAGTAAATATTTAATTTATTTCAATACTACAGGTATGTTTAAGGCCTGTGTCACACTTGTAGATATTTTCTGTGGAATTTCCGCAATATCAAAACATGCAAAAAATGTTTGCCCGCTCTGAATTTCCGCTCTAGTATAATATGTACATGTATTTAAAACAGCATGTTTTGATATCTGCTAAGTCCGCGGCTCGATTTTTCACCACAGATATTCCACAAGTGTGATATTAGCTTAAATTGAAAATTATCCATACTTATAATTAAGTAATAAAAAAAAATTGTTGTAGCTACGTCAGTCACAGTCGGCATGCACAGATATTGATTGCTTGGAACCAGGTAAATTTAGATTTTAAGTTAGATGATTTGCTAAAAACTTTATATTTGTTGCATTAGAAAATATTATAAGAAATGTTCAGTTTTTAATTTTAATTTTTAAATGTTTTTTTATCAAGCAATTCATTTATTCTTAATATTTATTTGTACACAATTTAATGAAATGTTGTGTTTATTTTAAAAATAACAGAAAATACTAAATACCAGTTAATTTTTATGAGAAAACGTTGTTTTTGATATTTGGTATTCTTGCACAAACAACTATAATTAATTTAAAATTATTATGTATTTAGTAATACAGTAGACCTATATGGCTGTACTTATTCTGTTTGATAATGTTTATGAATATTGTATAACTAGGGTCTATGAATTATAATATAAAATTTAATTTTTATAGTGCAAAGATTGGATGGACCATTGGCATCAAACAGTGAAGATACTAATTTCATCTTATTAACCGGAATTTGGGTTGTTGTTGCTTTGGCTTTGTACTTTATGCGTCCTAATCCGGCTCGTGCACAAGAGGAAACTATAAAAAAATTACCATTTGGTGGATCTGACAATAGTGGATCAGATGTATGGATTACATCAAAACTTATTAAGAATATTTCAAATATTAATAAGAATATTTTTATTTTCAGGATCCACCATCGCCACCTCCTCCATCAATGGGCGCCCAGTGATGATATAATATTTTGACGATACATTCTACAAGAATTTTGAGCTCGCTCAATCTAAAATTCCCTTCCATTATTCCACAGATAATCATTATAATCACATAGATTTAAGAACTTAAAATTTTAATTAAAGTTTCCCACTTGACTGACAAAATCCACTGCACTAAAGTGAAACAACTATTCATTGTTTTTATATAACAAAAAAATATATATACCTTAACTTTAAACATGATAAAATGTTATTATATACGCACACATAAGATAATACGTTTTCTTTATCGTCAATATGACTAGAGACCAGAATAATTGTATGCATCATCATATTAATACTGCGTGTATGCACAACTATGAGGGTTTTAATGTGGGCTTTTTAAATCAAGCTGATTCTATAGAGGAAGTTTTATTTTGTTATTAAAGCATATAATTTGTATATTTTATATACTTTTAATAAAAAAATCTTTCCTTGGTCATCTTTAAAATAAAAACGGGGATTATTAAGTTGATCAACAGTTGATTTTAAATAATCACAAAAATCTTTTTGATAATCGAAATTTATATTTTTTTTTTTGCTTGACATAGTTTTGTTTTCAACACTGTATTTATAATAACTATGCTCCTTACAGATAAAAAGTAACATTGTTACTTTGAGGGTTTATATCTTTGATTAAACCCACTGAACTAAGTATAATAAAAATATAAAATTAATACATGTATAATTTTTGGGTTAAAATTCTAAACATTTTTAAATGAATACAAAATATGTGATTTACTTAAAGTTTTTATTACAGAGATAATTTGATTATCTGTCTATTATACAGTCAGACTATATAGTCTACTGAAGATATTCTGTATTAAAATACTCTGTAGCATAGACTTTTAAAAAAAAATTATTAACTTCTTTTTTATTTTGGTCCAAATTTTTAATGTATATACTCAATACTGCATATTTTGTCATTTGATTATTTTTAACATTTTTTTAGTGCATATAATTCCGGTCTCTAATTATGACAAACAATGAAGTTATATTGGTGATGTGTGTTAGTTGAGTGGAAAATATTATTAATTATTATACATTATAATATTATATATTACTTTTATCATATGCAATAACAAGGAGAGAAAATGTACAGAAATGTATTTAGTATTTGAGTGTGTGAATTGATTGATTTATTATAGCTGTTTTATTTTTAATTTAAATCTTATTTTATTGTTATTTTGTTAAATTAATATTTTAATATATTTACAAGAACCGATAATGCATAATATTGTTAATATTTCATGGGAATGAATTAAAATTGTCCATAATATATATTCAATTAAGTTTTTACATTTTCTTAAACTAATGTTTAAAAACAAAACTGGAAAGTCACTCTGTTGTATAGTAGGTGTGTTGAGTGCACCCAAGCCCAGATTAATGATTCATTGAGCCCCGGAACACCCAACACTTTGAGCCCCCTTTTACACTCATATTTCAAACAGTGTTTCAACATTTTCATTAAAAAAAAATTGAATTACTATTTTTACAGTTAACTATAAATTTAGATTTTGAGCGGATGTAAATGTAATGACTAATGATTTTATAATAATGATTTTTTTTTGCGTATATCTACATTTTTATTGTAGAAAAAATGCTTTTGATCTTAAATTTTGATTATGGTTACTGATAGCAAATTAGATCTAGTTGGTATTTTAAAGGGGTCAAAATAGAAAATTATCAGTACTTATCAAAATAAAAGGGAAAATAAGTAACCACTCTGGCCTCTTATGTACATAGGGTGTAGAGTGTACCTCGTCATTGAGTCACTATAATATATGTTAAATAAACTTAAATTTGAATTCAATGTTAAATCATTGTATATTTGTATACGAAAAATGATTCTGAGCAAAGTCTTGATAAGCATCAGCCTTTATTACTAATTTATTACTAACTATAGGTATCTTATAAACTATGATATTATATTCAGTGTTGGGTAAGTTACTTTACTCGTTACTAAGAGATAAATGTAATTAAGTTACTTTACTCGTTACTCAAATAAAATTGTAATGAAATTACTTTACTTTTCAAATAGAAAAGCAACTCATTATTTTCTCGTTACAAAAATATAATTTTTTTTAAATTTCTTGGCAATAATCTTCTGCAGGCAAATTGAACAAGCAAATTATTTATTAAACCTGTATAGTTAATAGGATCATATAAAATTTAGTCTTCCACACAAGCTATATTCATAGGAAACCTATTTAAAGGAATAATAAATTTAATTAACTGTTCTCGTGATTTACGGTGCAATTAGACATTTCAAATATTAAAACCATTGAAAACTGAATTGTGCCGAGTTAAGATTGGTAAACATAATAATACCCGCATTATACATATATTTTTTTTCAATTCGCAATAGATATTTAGGTACATAATAATTCGAAACTGTAACGCGTTATTCTATAGAAATTACTTTTCAAAAGTAATTTTCATTACATTTTCGTTACTTTGGAAATAATTCTAATGAAATTAGGTAACGCATTACAAGCAAAGTAACACCGTTACAGTAACGCATTACTTTCGTTACGTTACTACCCAACACTTATTATATTTATATTACTATTAAACAAAATATTTTTTACTAGATAATAGTTATACAGCAGGTTAAATAATTTTTTGCTGAAAACATTGCATTAGTAAATGTCATCGTGTACCTACATAAGATATTACAACATAGGTACATACTTACGAGTATAGCATACAAATTACAAATTAGCAACTGTGTATGTGATATTGCGAGTTGGTACATATTATTCTGAAAATTGAAATGTACAATACTATTTAGCATCTGCACGGTCGTTTTACTCGTTACCTATGTATACTATCATTTTTTTTAGAAGCAAGGCAGGAAGAAAACTTGTTTTTGAAGATATCACGAGCATGGTGCAATAATAACAATCATCAAAATAATATAAATTATGAATATAATATCTTACAACAACGTCGCAATGATATCGACAAAAGTACCAAAATGAATAAACTTCACGCTTCTATATAATAAATAATATAACAATAATAATAATAATATTCTAGAAACTTGAGTAGGTACTAGGTAGTAGGTACCTACAACCTACTATATATTATGGTAGGTAGTAGGTACCTACAACCTACTATATATTATGGTAGTTGGAAAAAAATTGTCATAAGTATATAAATTAAAGCAATAATGCGATGAGCATGTTAAATTTACTTAAATATAAATAATTTATAATAATATACTATTATAGACACCTAAATTGAATATAAAGATATTAGAAATAAATTTATTATTATAATTGTATATTAAAAACTGTATCTAAGACAATTACACACATTGCACGTTAATATCTAAGTTTAATAATTTAAGTAGGTATTTAAGTAAGAATTAAGAAAATAATATAAGTTATGGATAAATATTAGTCTTATGTTATGAGCGATTGATTTTGACAATTTATTGGCTGTTGGACTGTTGAAGTTACAAATTTAGACCCTGAAAAAATAACACTACTTATAATTAAAAAGTATGTGTTACATATATAATATTATATATTCGCGAGATTTCAATGTCAGTCTATGTATGATTAAAAGAGAAACATAAATAGGTATTCAATTTTTATTCATAGTAAATTTATATATTGTTAATTTTTAAATCAATTATAAATCTATATAAATATAAATGAATGTTCGTCTGTCTGTGTGTGTGTCCTTTATACATTCCTAAATGGCTAGTCCGATGTTGATGCAATTTGGTACAGAGATAGACCAGATCTCTGGGCAGAAAATAAGTTAATTTAAAAAGGGAGAGGATCAACCTCGAGAGGTGCACAAACAGGGATTTTGAGATTTCCGATGGAAATTGTTGTTTATAAATGGTTGCCATGGGTTATTTTGTAAATAAAAATGTATACAATGGATAGTAAAATATTTTTGTTCTTTAGTCAAAAAGCTTAAATTCAATTTCAGGTCACTCTTATAAATTTTTTTTAAAGCAGTCACAAATAAAACGAAATTACTAGTTACAATATTTCCATACGCTATAAATTAATTTTATATAGCGTTTTGGGGTTTACTAATAATACATAAAAATGGAACCAATTGAATTCAATGAAAATATATATATTTGTGCTAAATTAATACAATTTACAGTAGGTACCTATTTAATTTACTTTTTATATGAAATTACAATCATCCAATCTCATTCAATCTACAATAATTTGATAATTTTATTAAGGTTTGTCATTTTATAACTGTATAATAAATGATGGGTAATATTGAACAAAATGGCAAAATGTCAAAATGTGGTATTATGTTAAATTAATAATTTTAATCATACAGATCTACCTAACATTATTTATATTTAAATAAACAAAAAAATTAAACACAATGTTTCAAAAATTATTAATTAATATATAATAAATTGTTATAGTATTTATAAATTATTGATATAAATAAACACACCTATTATAATTATTAATTAGTAATAGGAATAAATCCATGTATAAACTAATAAACTATTAAACTACAATTTACAAACGAACAAAAATTAAAGAGTACAATGTTTTTCCGGTAGTCGAGTTCTAGTAAAGG
>NC_042494.1:27305090-27317614 GCF_005508785.2 Acyrthosiphon pisum
TTTAATCATACAGATCTACCTAACATTATTTATATTTAAACGATTTATAATATGTTTACTTACCTACCTGTTACATATTATATTATGTATAGTATACACTTTTGAATTTCAATACATATTCTTATATGTAAAATTAGGTATTTAAAATAATTATATAAATATATAACGAACATATTATATAAAATATACATGGTATATCTGATATGAATATACCTATACAATATAATATAATATAATGCACATATTAGTATTATATGTATTATAAATATAAAATATGTTTGAATGCTGCAGGCACGATTTAATTAATTTAATGTTGTACATCATCGTGATAATTTAAAAGATTATTTCAAATATTTTTACAAAATATACTGGAATATTTATCAAAAGTGCAACTTATACATAATAATATACCTCTTATATAGGTAGGTAGGTACATTATAAAACTCTAATAAAACTGTAATGACATTTATTCTTATTTTCTTGAACACAATGTTTCAAAAATTATTAATTAATATATAATAAATTGTTATAGTATTTATAAATTATTGATATAAATAAACACACCTATTATAATTATTAATTAGTAATAGGAATAAATCCATGTATAAACTAATAAACTATTAAACTACAATTTACAAACGAACAAAAATTAAAGAGTACAATGTTTTTACGGTAGTCGAGTTCTAGTAAAGGTCAAAAGCAAATGGAGTTAAATACCAAATCATGTGTTGCCGTTCGTAGCTTAACTTTGAAACAAAGCTTGGCGTCTTACAATAGCATTCAGTAGCAGCATGATCTCTCTCTGTACTCAAAGTGATAATTAACATCCTGCAAATGTATTTTAATTAATTATAACTTGTAATCTTTAGTTCAATGAAATTTACCTTCAAATAATCGATCAAGTCTACAAAATGTTGTTACAACTTGTGTGATTTTTTGGTTTGTACTCTCTAAACGATTATTAGTTCTGTTTCCTAAATATGCATGGATAATTCATAATTATAAATTTTAACAGTTTTGACTTGAGTTAAATACTTAATGTCTTATATTTTGAAATTATACAACCCATTCCTCTTTAATTGTAGGCCAATTTTTTTTAAAATACTAAATAGTCTATAACACTTGTAACTTTGGTGTATTTTAATTCTATGATTAACAGCTTCATTTTTTGCATACACCAATTCTGGTAATCGGAAAAAAAGACCAAGGAAAAAAAAACCAAGGAAAAAAAGACCAAGAAAAAAAGACCAAGGAAAAAAAGACCAACAGAAAAAAAGACCAAGGAAAAAAAGGACAATTTACAATTTTTGAAAACTACATTTTAAAACCGAGAATAATCATTTTAGTTATTTTGTTGTAATTTTATAATTAATATGTACATTATAATATATTTTTTGGATATTATACACAGTATACACACATAAACAGTATACACACATAAATACAAATCTTCATCTCTATATTATTATATTAAATACATATAACTTGTGGTATAATAATATAGAGTAAAATAAATTTTTATTACTGGAAATTCCCTATGCAGAGATCACAGTGACATTTTCACACTTAATCATAAAATATAACTAGTGGTAAAATATAAAGTAAATATTATATTAAATACAATATAATTTGTGGTATGATATAGAGTAAAATAAATTTTTATTACTGGAAATTCCCTATGCAGAGATCACAGTGACATTTTCATACGTTTATGCTATTATTTTAGTGAACAACATTTAGTCTGTTGACAGTCACTGAAGTGTTAAAGTGTTTTAAATAATATAAAAATTTGAAATGGAAGTTTTTAAATCCAACAAAGGCGGTGACAAAATGCCTTTTGAAGGCTACACATATACAGTTAAGTACGTTGGTGTAAATCATATTACATGGAGATGTTCAAAAAGAAATAGTACAAATTGTCCTGCAATACTAAAGACTAGTATCTTGAAAACAAACCATTCTGTGACAATAGGACATAATCACTTTGCGAACAAATCCGAAGTAAATGCCATGATAGCTGTATCAAAAATGAAATTAGCTGCAAAGACATATTGTGCAAATCCAGTCGAGATTTATGCTCAAGGTGTTTCTGAGTTAGACGAACGTTCTAAGTCAATGATGCCGCTTGAAGAAACCACTAAAAGAACACTAAGAAATCAAAGATCAAAAGACAATCCTGTGGATCCTGTTAGTCTTAATGATTTAATGATTGAAAGTAAGTACTAAAGTCTAAAATCAAGATATAAATTATAAATATAAAATAAAATAGGTTTAATAATAATAGTACTGACTTTAATGATGCAGGTGGGTAAATCAAATGTTGTAGTCACACAAATAAAGCATGTTTGTACTCCTAATGTTAATATTATAACATAATAATATTGTACTTTATATTTATTAAGATGATTGGTGTACAACTGGAAAACCATTCCACAAACGTTTACTGCTTGCTGACAATGGAATAGGTGCCACTGAAAGAATAATTATATTTTCAACAGATGAAGGATTAAATAATTTAGCATGTGCATCAACCTGGTACATGGATGGGAACTTTGCCCTTGCACCAAAACAATTTCAACAACTTTACGTTATACGAGTGCAAGTAAATAATGTTTCTACTACAGCAGTTTATTGTTTATTGCAAAGAAAAAGCATGTCAACCTATGAATCAATGCTAAACACAATACTAAAAAAGTGTGAAGAAAACAATTTGTGTATAGATCCAGTAATTGTACATGTGGATTTTGAAAGGGCCATGATTCTAGCAATTAAAAATGTTTTAGGAGATCATATAACAATAAAAGGTTGTTTTTACCATCTTACTCAATCAGTTCATCGTAAGATTCAAGAGTTAGGTTTAGAAAATTTCAACATTAACTGTTTACAGTGTTACCAGTGTTACAATACTATATGTACAATACAGTACTACAACAAAATAACTAAAATGATTATTCTCGGTTTTAAAATGTAGTTTTCAAAAATTGTAAATTGTCCTTTTTTTCCTTGGTCTTTTTTTCTGTTGGTCTTTTTTTCCTTGGTCTTTTTTTC
This sequence comes from Acyrthosiphon pisum, assembly GCF_005508785.2. Lineage (NCBI taxonomy): Eukaryota > Metazoa > Arthropoda > Insecta > Hemiptera > Aphididae > Acyrthosiphon > Acyrthosiphon pisum. The sequence goes on from NC_042494.1 coordinate 27,308,139, forward strand.
TTGGTCTTTTTTTCCTTGGTCTTTTTTTCCGGGATTCACCAATTCTTGTGCCAGTTGTAGGCAAAGTGTTCTTTGTCTTAAAATAATAAACCCAAATCAAAATGCATGCGTACTATATTGTACATAATATTTAAAGTAAAACCTGTAGTTATATTCCTTTTTTCTGTAGTTATCTCCAGTGATAATGATCTCATACAATAGAATATACAAATTGAAATTTTAGATTAAGGAAACTGTGCGTACATGATTGTGTTCAGTAACAATTAACAATAGAAGTAATTACTAACTTATCTCCTATATTCTATAACATTAGATCACACACATATCATCACAGGGCCATTCAAACGATATGAACTAAATGTATTAATGTATCAGCAAATTATTTAGATTATTCAAAAATTTTAAAAAATATATGTTATACCTAGTCAGTGCCTCATAAGTTATTATTTTATTGTTACTTACCTTTGATTTGGGCTTATCTCATTAGACTTAATTTTATATTGACATTCCTGAACACATGATTTACATGAGAATATTCCAATTCTGGATTCAAATTCCTCTCCAACCTTTTTATTTTGGCACCTTCGATTGTCCAGTGTCCTTGTGTTGAATTTAGATAAATTGCAGTTTTCACTGTTTTCAAATTTTTTATGGCCACTTCTAAAAGTACCAAACTACAAATCACCTTTTTTTTAATATTTCACAATTAGATTGAGTATCTTTGGCCATAACTTATGATTATAATATTATATTCATTATTAAAAATATGATTGACACAACACTTCAGTACTATACTCAAATATAATAAAAGTTAAAACAGACTATAACAGACTATATATCTATGTACTGACTTGAAAATAGGAAAACAATTTTTACAAGAATAATTTTCTTATCTGTGGGGTTATCCACTGAGGAATATATCCGGTTTGAGATGTATATTTTATAAATAATAATTTATCTTAAAATACACATCCGATTTAAGAGTTTAAGACATTATATATGACCCAAATTAAAACGTAATATTTTTATGTATTTATTTTTCAAGAAAATAATAGGCCAACTAAAAATGTATATTTTATATGATAACATAATAATTAATAAATATAAATAATTAAATTATTTGCATAAATTATATACATAATAATTAATCTTAAACTTAAATTAAGGCGGTAAAAATTTGCAATGATAAGATAATGATAAGAATTTATCAATATTTAGACCAATCACAGTGAGAGCATCGGATACAAAAACAAAAAAAATTAAAATATCCCCCAACTTGTTAGTTGTTGTGCAACACCCATCGAGGTATATAAACACCTCGATGGCAACACCTTAGATCATATACAATCATGGATAGAGTCATACGAACAATTTATGAAGCCAACATAACTGTAGGACCTCAGTGATATGCGCATGCGCTTGGTCTCTTATCATTAATGTTTGGCGCAAAGTGCTGCAGACGCGAGACGCGCAGTTAAGATAAACAGTCACGCAAGCGCAGATGTCACAGGTCCTATAGTTCCTATAGTTATGTTGGCTTCAACTCATTTTATACGCGTAATATGCTATGACTCCATCCATATTGTATATCATCTAAGTGCAATACCGTCCACCACAAGTCATTTTAATAAATGTGCTTGTCAGTTATCACTCAGTGAAATCAAGTTTTATCAAAATAATAAATATAGTTATTTAGACCTTATACTTATAGACGGAACATGTAGTAGTTACTCATGTTGACGATATGCTGCGTCCCACGAAGCACCGAAGCACATCACACAATATGCGCACTAGCAACGCACGATAAAAATCCATATCAATATATTGTACAAATATTGTACGATTGCTGTTATCATTCCACCTGTTGGCTGTTGTTTTATTTTTTGAACTTTTTGTCGTTTGATTTTTATATTTTAAAAAACGATTAAGAAATCTTTTCGAGTCTTTTATTATATTCATTTTTCTGGTAGTCAAGCAACATGGGTTACAACAATAGTTATTGTGTGGACATTTAAAAAAATAATTTTGTTTCGAAGAATGGGCAACACTGCATCTCAACTTCTCATGACCGTACCAGCACACTGGGTAGGATAAGGATGTTCCGTCTATAAGTATAACTGTATAAGGTTATTTAGCATACTATCACAGAATAGATGAAATCTATTCTGTGATACTATCATGTGGCATTTAGGTAATTTTAAGTAATTTTAAATTTACAAGTCTATTCAATATTCATCATTCATCATATTATATAATATTTTTCCTAACTACTAAGCATAATGAAACTCAGTATTTTCACTTTAAATATATGGTATTAACTATTTTGCTATTTTGTTTTTTGCTTTATTACTTAGGTACTTATTATATTATTTTGATGAAAAACAAATATAATTTTAGGGGTTTGAAACTTACATCCAAAGATCGTAATGCTCGAGTAAGGGCATTAGCTGACAGTTTAACAAACAATGGATATGATGTTGTGTGCTTACAGGAACTATGGTGTGAAGATGATTACAAACATCTTAAAGCATCTTGTGACAATGTATTTAAATACATACATTATTTCCACAGGTATTACATTGGATAAAATGCTTAAACTGTTAATTAATACCTAATTTAAAATAGTTTAGATAACAGTTAAATGCATCAACAAATGATTAAGACAAATGGAACATTTGTGATGGTCAGTCAAAACAGTCCCGTTTGACCTAAGAAGATGTAACACTGGTATTTGTTGTCTCCTTACAAGTGTGTAACATGGTAAATTTACGCTCAGTAGATCATGTTTATCTTTGTTAGTTTAAAAATTTGAGTGTATCGACCTATTATATAACTTGATGGTAAGAACAGTATCTGTGTTTGTATGTTGGTTTTTCACGATAATTTAGTTTTTAAGAGAATTATGATCGTTTATAATTTATGCTAAATTATATACTCAAAGCTTGCTAAGAAATTGCTAACAGTGGCGTGTTGATGGTATTATTTTGAAGCAATTTCTCCTTCAAAATTGTTGGTCGGTTTGTGGCCCCCTACCACAAAATACATTTTTGCTCCTCACCATAAATGAGTTCAACACGCCACTGATTGCTAACTATCGTAAAAACCCAAAATACAAATACGGATTGTGTTCTTGTCATCAAGTTTCATAATAGGTTGATTCACTCAAATTTTTTAACTAACAAAGAAATTGTTCTGCCGAGTGTAAATGTATCATGTTACGCATATGTAAGATAGAGACAACAAATTCCAGTGTTAAATCATCTCAATGTAAATTCCTTAAGAATTTTTTGAACACTTTATACTGTATACTATTGTAGATCATACATATAAACTGTTTGAAAACACTCGAAATGTTACTGGTTGTCACAAATTTTACTTTCCAAGATTAATAAATTATAATGTAATTAGGTTTTTATAGCATTTCATCAACAGATCACGGACGTAATTCGATTGACTTACATTTCCTAATTATTGCAAAATGTGTATAGCGTATATTAGCTTATATAGTTTTCATAGATCTTCCAAAGTATAATATGGAGATAACTATCATAAAAATGGTTAAAAGTCGCTTACGATATATACCTATATTATATTTATGATTCATCATATAAATATGAATTTCAATCAATTAGTTCCCAACATTTTGATACCAGTTACTAACATTTTTGCTGTAACTTAAGACAAAGTCTTCTTTAGCCCTGTCTTTGACAAACTATACTCCGTTTGGATTAAGATTGAACCGGCGGCTCGACCAAAACACGTTTTTTTCGCGCATTTCGGACATTGGTGGGAGCATATGCACAGCGGTCAGTACCGGCGCCGACGATCGATGACGGCCAGCGATGACTATCGGCCAATCACAGAACACATAGCCATCGCATAGGGGTCAGGCACTGTTCGGCGGCTCAGTTTGCATGCAAGAAGCCGGTTCAATCTTAACCTGAACGGAGTATATCAAAACAGGAAATTTACAGCCAACACATATCTATTCTCCCTTCACATTATCTATTTTCTCTCAACTCATGCACCAACTTAAAGAAAATCCATACAATCTCCTTTATAGACCATAATTCATATAATTTTTTTTCTGCCCTATCATTTGCAATTCAAGAACTGCACTTTTTTGAATCTTCCACACACGTAGTACATCTTACCAGATCACAATCTCCTCTGGTTATTTCCTTCATAACAAAGACAGGATTTTAATTATTATTTTCAAAAATTCCTTTGATTATAATTTATTATTAGTACTTAATACTAGTATACCATAAAAATTGTTATGCTAAAATATTTCATAAATAAAAGCAGTAAGCCACAAAAAAATGAAAATCTAAAGTTTAATTTGATATTTAATATTATTATTTTTTTTTTAAGTGGCATGTTAGGATCAGGAATGTGCATCATGTCACGTTATCCAATAATTGATCACCTTTACCATTCATTTATTTTGAATGGTTATTTACATATGTTTTGGCACGGAGATTGGTTTGGTGGAAAAGGCATTGGCCTATGCCGTATTAATGTCGAAGGCTTTATTGTAGATGTATACACTACACATGTAATTTATGTTTTTTTAATTATTGTTAAATAAGAAACTACATTTTATAAACGATTAATATTCAAATTAAAAATAAACCACTTTTTAAGATTTCTTTACTTCAATAATATTATAGTACCTAATTAAAAACAATTCAAATTGTGGCATGCCAAAAAGCATTTTTTAAGACATTTATTCATATTTTTAGATAAATAGCTTACATTTAAAATGTATAATATAGTCTATAATCAGTAATTATAACTTAAAATATTTTTTATGGGATCATGGTTTGAGTTACATTTTACTACCTATGGGGTATGGCCTATACCCTATACCCTATGACACAGCTTAAAACTGGTGTGTAGTAAAATTCTAATATTTTGTTTCAACTTTAAAAAAAGTTTGGCATGTCATAGTTTGTACTGTTGAATAGTACTTGGTACTCAAATCAAAAATATGTATGTGATTTTTTTAATTTTATCTTAATTTCAGTTGCATGCTTGTTATAATGCATCAAACGATAAATACACAAATCACAGAATAATACAAGCTTTTGAAACTGCAAATTTGATTCGTGTTACATCGTCTGGATCTGATTTAGCAGTTTTAGCTGGTGATCTTAATTCTAATCCAAATGACATTTGTTATAAGTTAATATGTTTGGGTGCAAACATGATTGACTCTTATTCATCGGTAATTAAAAAAAAAACATGTATTTATAGATCCAATATTAAACCACTGTGGTATAATATTTAAAAAAAAACTGTTATAACTACAGACTATAGTAAACTCTTGACTATCCACAGAATTATAGGAATTATATAAAAAAAATATATCAATGATTAATAAACATGTGTAAATGGACCTGTACAAACTTTAATGTTAAACGGAAACTGTCATCTCTAGGGTTAATTTCGGAATCGGTATAGTCTGGTCACAAAAATGAGATATTTTAGTGAACAAGTAATAAAAACTTTTAGTTGTAGGAATATTTTGTTTATTAAGTCATTGTTGTATGTCGCTTATGTAGGTCCCATACTATTGATTAAAAATGTTTAAAGCATTCATGTGTTGATTTGTGTCTTTTTTCGGATTAACCACATTTGCCACGGTACTCAAATTTATAGATTCTATGGATAATTGGGTGTTTACTGTACAATAATAATAATAATTAAAGTTGATTATCATAATAATTATATTATATTATATTATATTTTAGTGTTTAAACAATAGTATTGAGTATACTTACAGTCATCCTGAAAATTCATACAAAGATGCTAATGAAATAAATGACCGTATTGATTATATACTGTACAAATCTAATGAAAAGAATTTAGTAAGTTTATTTTTTATTTCTTATCCATTTGTATTTTGTACCCATGAATATGAAAATATCAAAGATAAACATAGTATAGAAAATTAAAATTGTTGTGTAACGTTCTTGTGTTGTAACTACTTACTTGTATATTGTTTAGACTTTACTTTTTGCATATTTGAACCAACTTGGCTGAATATAACTTATGAGGTATAAAATATCTAATATGTAAGTATAGGTGCAATTAGTGTGGCTTGATGGACATGCCCCCCCCCCCCAGTTTTATTCGTAACCCCACCCCCCAGTTTTTTAATCATATTTAAGTTTAACATGTTGACTGCCATGGTCATCTTTAATTCTAAAATTGTATACCTTTTTGACTTTCGGTGCCCATAGTTGATCATTACTACCACGCCACATGACCACCGGCGACCGCAAGTTAATATTATGGTTTTTTATTATTAATTTTTCCATGGTGCTAAAATAAAAAGGCACCGTGGCTTAGCGGGAATCATTACATTTTTTTTAATGTAATAAACATACTTTATACATTTTTTTTTTCAAATACATTAGTATATACAAATTAGGAATGACACTAAAATATATACTTGGCGTACCAATGACACATATCGTTTGATACGTTTGACCGTCGGTGGTCACATGGCAGACAATGTGATAAAATATAAATTATCAATGTCTATGCTGTTTACAATTCTAGCCCTCCAGAAAAAATTTTTTGCGCCTATGATGTTCACATAATTGCCAATTGGTATCATTAAATGTAAAAAAATTTACTAAAATTGAACATTTCTATGTTATAAAATAATATAATGCTACATTTTTTTTTAGTGTTGAACCTTAAAGGCTTAATCTAATCATAAATAATATAGACACAATGAAAAAAATATATGTATAGATTTTATTAATGAAAAGTTATACAAAATATTTAGGTTGTTGTAAAGGAACATAGACATTCATTGCCACATCGCGTTCCTGGACAAGATTTTAGTTACTCAGATCATGAACCAATTGAAGCTGTGTTTGAAATATCAAGAAATACATTAAGTATTGAAAGAAATATTACAAAGAATTCCGGTAAGAAAATCTTTTATATTTTTAGAAAATATTTATATTTAATTTTTATTGTATTTTCAGGTTTGATATTTGAAAACGAATTTCTAAGCATTTTAAATACTTCTCTGAACATCTGTAATGAAAAATCTGTAATAAACCCATTAATATCATGGCATCTTATAATATGTATATTAATTTGTATAATACTGAGTATGTATTTGCAACTTGTCTCTTATACTAATACCATTGTTATTATTATTTTACTTATTTTCTTTATCATGTATGTTTATAACTTAGTTATAAAATGGACAGAAAAAAATTGTGTTCGTGGATTTTGTAATCATGTTGAAACTATATTTTCTAATCAATAAGACAGATTTTTTCTTTCATAATATACTGGGTGCAACAGATAGAACTGACAGATGTTATTTAACTAGCTATGTTATATATTTTATTCTAATCAATTCTTTTAAAATTAAATTATGATTATTGTTAATTACCCACATTTAAAAAATAAATGTTATAAGAACAAAAGAACAAAGTATGTTATAACTTATATAATTACACAGTCAGTTATTTCTGTTACATTCTGTTAGGATTATAAGATTATAATTTTAGGATTATTAACATTTATGACGCCCAATGACGTCACATGTCTTTTTTCAATTACTTATAACTTATTAACAATTATCATAAAAAAACCATACATTTAATTTTAATATCTTATTAAATATGTACAACTTTACGAAGACACAAAATAAAAAATACAATATTATTTCAACAAAATAAAACATTCCATCCCCCCGTTCTAAAGATAATAATTAGAAGCGTTACGCTCAAAATATAAAAAATTAGAAGAAGCGCTCCATCCCCCTGTGTTCCTCCCCCCATTTCAAGCACTGTAGTTAACTCAATATAATGTTTTTCAAGACAACATTTCAGTTTTAATTTAAATATTAAATTGTATTACAATAGCTAGGTTCAATAATTAATAAAGCTAGGTTTAAATAATGTTAACAGTAGGTATATTTTATATTTATTATAATATATTTATTTTATATTTTATATTCATTCTATTATAGTTAATATTGATTGAATAATAGATACCATTATACTTATATTAGTTATTTATACCAATTACTTATATAATACATGTGCATCAACAAAGTATTACCTATATATATTCAATATTTTTTAGTGTTAATTGTTTGCTTTTACTAACATTAATTTCATGTTTTAGTAAATTAATAAATATATTTTAAAATATAATTATCAATTGTTATATTATTAGATAATTCTCTTTCTATATTTACAATAGCCAAATTACTGAATCTGTTTTGGATCATAGTGGACCCAGTGGCGTATTTACGGGGGGGGATATGGGGGATAGATCCCCCCTTGACCTTTTTTGTTTGTAAAATTAAGTTTACTTATTTTCTGTATTTTTCAATATGATACTACTTTTAAGTTTTAAGTAGGTACCTATATCTGTTTTCTAAATGTTCTAGCCTTGGTAATTTGTCCGCTTTGATGGTAGGTACTATACGCCACTAGGCGTTTGTGGCATAAATATCGGAAAATAAAAACATATATCTTTATGGTGGTATGGCATACTATATTTTTGAATTCTCTGCTAATTATTTTTCATGCATGAGTATAAACCTGATAAATAGTCGGTAAATAAAACAAAATTACCATGAAGACTGTAGATTTACCATAGGGCATGGGTTTATTTTTAGTGACTGAAAACATTGTATTCACCTCTGGGTTACATGCTTTAGATGTTTGTGATGAAGAGGTTTATCCAAATATTCATGAACTCTTGAAAATATTTTGTACTTTGCCTGTATCAACTGCTTTACACCTGAACGATGTTTTTCAAGTTTTTATTAAGTATTAATAATACTAATAGTATGTTTATTCGTTTGTTACGAATAATTGCTAATACCTACGGTATAAAAGTTAAAATCGAATTTCCGTATAATATCCTATCTATTTCACGTACATCATCAAATATAAATATGTCAAACATGAACTAATCTTCTTAGTTCATGATGTCGTCAAATATTACCGCTCAAGATAAGAAGTCGTCAGATATCAAGTTGCTATCCAAGACTGAAACGATGCAAATGGTTTTTGACGATCTTCGGTCGAATAGACCAAAACCGCTCGAGAGTTGTGACTTCCATAGATTGCCGCTGCACAATAGATGTATATCATTACTTAATATGGCCTTGAGTGCAAGTTCCGCGGCCGAAGCACCTACAGAAGTCGGTTGGATATCCATGCTCGACTTGATGGTACCGGCTGTCGATGATCACCGGTCAAATATGCTGAAACCGTCGGAAAGCAGCGATGTCCATAGTTTGCCGGTGAACCAGGGGCGGCTCCAGAGCCTTGGTTAGGGGGGGGCCAAGTTATAATTTCACAAAGTCCATTTACCCAGCAGGTACATCGTATACACCGTCATACCTCTATGGCCAATATAGTCCATATGACAATATTATAATAATTTAATATACATGTTTTATAAATATGGGCTTGGGGGGG
>NC_042494.1:27319794-27321809 GCF_005508785.2 Acyrthosiphon pisum
GTAACCAACAACGGCAATAGTGCCGCGGGGACGGACCTGGCGGTAACCACAGTCACGGCGCGTTCACTGTGGAACCGGACGAAGCGGTTCGTCAGGCGTATGTTCTGTTGTGGCGCGATCGACCGCACAGACGAATATATTCGTATATACCCTATAGGGTTTATAAATTTTTAATAAAAGTTAAAAATGTATATCATTCGATTCTAACTTATATTGGAAATACTGTATAAATTATTAACACTATAGTCTATAATTTAGTTTTCGGTTGGAAAAAAATTAAGTAAGTTAGCCTTGTATAAACAAATTAATTTAATTTAACTTAATTTTTTTATATGTCTTATAAAATATTTTTAGACTAAAATCTTTGCTCCTTGTGTGAAAATAGTTCGCCACGCCACTGCGGCTCTACTTGCTATGCAACACCACCTCAAGTTGGTCATAGGGTAACCGCTGTATATCCACTCTTAACTACGGCCTTAAATTTTAATTTTATATCGACTATTCAATTTAAATTGTGGTATACGTATAACACGTATAAATGTATTAAGAGTGGATATACGACGGTTACCCTGTGACCACCAACTTTAGGTGGTGTTGCATCATAGGCACAATTTCAACTTGCATGGGGAGCTGAATATATTAAAGGCAAGCAGACCATTGCAATATAGCATTTTAAAATTGTATGTCCAAGGTTTTTTTTTGGGGGGGGGGGAGGGGCTACGGCTAAGTTTGCGCCTAAATATTGCACAGCAGGTCGAGTGATATTTTCGATTTTTTTGTCCGAGCGCAACGTAGCCAGCGAGTGTCAACGCGGGCATCACTAACGAGTAACGTGGTATACGTACTGACACTTTGGCTCACATTATTACCATTGAAAGTTTTTGGGGCAAAATAAAATGACGGAATAAAAAACAGTGGGGTACCTACCTACCAATGTTAGCATTAACAGCTACTAAAAACCAAAAAAATAGTAGTAGTGAATAAACTGGGAAGGATAATTTATTGATTATTCTATGGACAAAGTTTAATTAAGCATACTATTAATAGGTACATACAATTAAAACTAAAAGCTAGGAATATTGTATCCACGCTTATATTATATTCTAAGTTGTTAAATTAAGGGGGCTGCAGCAGGTTTTTTCAAAAATCAAAACTAATGTAGATTTGACCAATCTAGACATTAATTTTGTTTGTTATTGTGTTTTTAAATATATTTAAATTCCGTATCATAAAATAAGCCTTAAGGGGGCGGGAGGGGCTCCAGTCAATGAAAAAAAGTAACTTTTAGACCAATAAGCTAGACAAATCTGGAAGAATTTGGTTTGACAGATTTTAATTTTGAAAACGGATTCTGATTGATCAACAAGTTTACTAGGGAATGATCAAGGCGATTTTGAATATTCCAATTATTGTCAGTGTCATAATAAATAATATAAATACAAAAATATCTAATTTTTAGGATATTTTAAATTCTGAGTGGAACGTTGAATGTATTGATTTTACAATGATGTGTGTTTTTATTTTAATTTTTTAATTTTTACATTCTGAGTGGAACGATATACTGTACAATGATGTGTTTTTTTTTTTTTTTGTGTTTGTGTACACGATAAGTAGTCGAAATAATGCTTCGATTTTCAAATTTTATTTGTTGATTGAAAATGCTTGAAAATTTAATAAAAGGCTCCTAGTATATTGTTTCAAAAGCAGATGAAAAATATTAAAAATCCTTAGTCACAGTTTTTTTTATAAGCATTTAAAGTTTAAAAATTGACAAAATATGGAAAAATCACGAAAATTAGCAAATTATTTTGAGTTAAGAATTCGTAAAAATTTTTCTGTTTAAATCTAAGATTTGAAAATGTAATACAAGATTCCTCATCATATTGTCTAACTTTATCAAAAAAAAAATATCTATAAGAAAGTCAAATTAAATTTTTATGATCGTTTGAAATTCAAATTTTTACAACACTGGATATCACTCGATTTCTCATGTAGCGATTTCCTTATTTTTGTTG
>NC_042494.1:27323706-27326096 GCF_005508785.2 Acyrthosiphon pisum
CTTTGGAATATAAAATTAAAACCCAATGTTGTCATTCAAAAAATTAAAAAACTTAAAAAATTATAAGGATAAAAAATATTTTAAAATATAATTTTTTAAGAAAAACATTGTTTTATAAGCGACTTGAAACTATGTAAAAAAATATTTTCAAAAAAATGTACACTTTCTGAAATAATGAGTGTTCTATGATAAAAGAATCACCCGGTATATATATATATGTATAGTTGAATAAAATAAATACTAAATACTAATACTAAACATAAAATAAAATAATACAATTTAATCAATGATAGATAGTAAAATGTAAACAATTTTTTTTATCTAAATAAGTAATAACCCATATTGGCTATTGCCCGGTTGCTAAATTTTGTGAATTTAATACAATTACGTCATGTAACTGGAACCTGGTTAGGACTATTCAGAAGTTATCGTAGCTACGCTATAACTCAATAACTTTTATGGTACCTATTACCTATAGGCTATAGGTATATAAATTGTACTTTGAACGAGTACTTAATTAGTACCTAATTAATTAGCAATGACAAAACTGTAATTAGTACAGTGAATAGGTAACATTTTGCGGGGTTCCCCGTGGTTTATGCCACTCTGCCAAGTGCTAACGTAGGTTGTTCATACTTAATGATGTTTACATTTAATCGAGTTATAATAGTTGATAAGTATTTATAAATTGTAATAAATTTCATATCTATGCCCATAACTTAAAAATTAAAATATTGTAAAAAAACCAACGTACAAACACGTATAATATTCATATCTTCAAATTTAATGGGTCAAGGCGTCAGGTCAATATTGATTTTAAGTTATAAGTGGTTCTGCTAAACACAAATGGTTCATTAGGTACCTACGTCCATTAGACGGAGATAACACTTGTGAATGAGACAGGACGTACTCTTAATACAATTCTCAGTTCTATAAGTCAAGGGACGAGACATTTCTAAATCTGACAGTCAGCAGTCTGGTACTATAATTAGTATAATAATTGCATATTTGCACTTCAAATTCTTAAAAATGAATTGCTTCAAGACGTAAAAAATGTTATAGTTGTTCTTGCATAATTGCATGGAGCAGACCTGTTTATTTAGACCTTACAATATATTATATTGAGGCTATAAGTTATTTAGTTATTACTTATTGCAACAAATTGGATGGTTGAAAATACATTGAAAACGTAATACTATTTAGTTATAGTTGTACTACATCTGAGGACCGAGCCACCGAGGCTTATTACTATTCAATTTGTATTATAGTGCCATTACTTTAGTTATTACTCATTACTTATTAATCATTACTAACTCGCATGAAAAAAATCATATAAGGAAATTATATTGTTTCTAGGATATGATTATAATTATTATGAAAAAAAATAATATGCGGTAAATATTAGATTAAAAATCGGAGAATATACAATTAACATAATAATATTGTGTCTTGGGTACTATTTCTTAACACGCAAATTGGGTCCTATATTTTTGTATTTATTTTACTTTTAATAGGATGTTACGTGTTTGCAACTATATAAAACGTAATCTATCTTTAATAATACATAACTAGAGATAGGATTTTGATGACCAAGTAAAATGGCTAGGTAGGTGTGTACAAAAATTATAAAAAATTGTACGTTTAATAATATGAATAATGCCGCAAAAATATGAAAAAATGACGTTCAAAATAAAAATTAAGATTAATATGTATACATTCTGAACTAATGTTAGTACTTGATTTTGGAAAAATTTTCCGCTCGACTCGTCAAAATTTAAACTTGTAAGTTGTATTTACGAGAACTCGACTTGAATCGAGTACTCGTTTGAATCGTTTCACTATTCATAAAAGTGAAATACTAGTCTATAAAAATAGTGTTTTATTCACAATATCCATCAGGTAACGCGTTATACATCAACAACAAACCGTGGTGGTGGTACTATCATAGATATATAATAGTATACTTTAGAAGTTTCAAGTACCCACAAATAATATTATACAATCATTACAATCACAACAAAATAAATAAAATATTTATTCCAGGTTTTTAATATGTAATTTCGTCCAAATTTGAACTTAAAATTACTATAAAAATAAACTGTGCTTATGTATTTCTTAGAATTTTTGGCAACAGAATTAAATATTTACGTGGAATCTTGTTTTAAATTTTCAATCCTTAGATATAAAAGTTGAACATTTTATAAATTTTTAACTACAAAATAATTATTCAATTTTAAATTTGATAAATTTTGTCAACATTTTAACTTCAAATGCTTATAAAAAAAAATTGTGCCTAAGTATTTTTAATATTTTTCAACTGATATTGTAACAATATATCAGGAGCTTTGTATTAAATTTTTACACTTTTTGGCCCAACAGATAAAACTTTA
>NC_042494.1:27326535-27383077 GCF_005508785.2 Acyrthosiphon pisum
TTCGTCATAAAATATTCTGTGAATAATTCTCTAACTAATTCTTTCGCATCGCTTGGTGACCTACTGGGAATTCTACGAATTGGTAAGAACGATGCTTCGTTATTGTGGTTTTGACGCCATGACCCTGGAATAATTTCACCATCTTTTTCCGAGTCAAATGTTCCTTGTGGACAATAATTGGAAGACGAAGTTTTACTTTTTCTTAAAAAATTGTGCAGCAATGCACAGGCCATTGTTATATTGGTCACTTTTCGGGATTGAGTAATGCCAAAGGCATTCTCTACCACTCTTCGTGCCCTAGATAATCTATAATTGAATAATCTTTTTTCATAGCCCTTGTCATAAACACCAGAATACGGCTTCATCATATGCTTATTTAGAGCAAATGCGCTATCCACTACGAATAAATATGGTAACATATTGGTCTTGGCAGGAAGCGGTTCATCTGCTGGAAGCATAAACTGTTCATGCTCAAATTTTTTCCATAAATCTGTGTTTCGATATACACCACAATGTTCACGATTTTTGGCCCAACAAATAAAACTTTATTGTTATTTATAGAAAAAAAACTAAAAAAATTGAATACTGACAATGTCCGTAAACAGGTCAAAAAGAGTCAAAATATTTTCAAAATGTCACGGTATATAGAAAATGATAATATAAACATTCAGTAAAACTTTCATGCATCGACAGTGGTTCGTTTTTGGTTTACAACAAAATAAGAAAATCGCTACATGAGAAATCGAATGAATATCCAATGTTATAAAATATGAACATCAAACGCTCATAAAAATTTAATTTGACTTTCTTATAGATATTTTTTGGTTGATAAAGGTAGATAATCTTATAAGGAATCTTGTATTATATTTTAAAATCTTAGATTTAAAAAGGAAAATTTTTACGAATTCTTAACTCAAAATAATTTGCTAATTTTCGTGATTTTTCCATATTTTCTCAATTTTTGAACTTTAAATGCTTATAAAAAAAAACTGTGACTAAGGATTTTTAGTATTTTTCATCTGCCTTTGAAACAATATACTTGGAGCCTTCTATTAAATTTTCAAGCTTTTTTAATCAACAAATAAAATTTTATTGATATTTTTAGAAAAAAAAATGAAAACTGACAATGTACGTAAAGAGCTCAAAATAAGTCAAAATATTTTGAAAATGTTATGGTGTATAGAAAATGCTAATATAAACATTCAGTCAAAATGTCATGTATCTACGGTCATTTTTTTTAAAGTTACACCAAAAACCAAATTCAATTTTGTGAAAAATCGATTTTGCGTAAAAATTCCCGTTTTTCCTTAATTTTTCTTTGGTTTTTCTTGGCGCTTTTGAAAATTACTGGGAATTTTAAATTTTGACCTCCCCAATGTACCAACGATATTCACTTTCCAATCGAACAAGAATACTGAAGTTGAAAATCGAAGCATTATTTCGACTACTTATCGTGTACACAGACACAAAAAAAAAAAAAAACACATCATTGTAAAATCAATACATTCATCGTTCCACTCAGAATCTAAAATGTAAGTAGTTTTTGAAATAAAGAGTGCCTAAGAGTATTCTTAGTATTGTAATTAAAATACAAAAGTGATTAAGTGAAAAAAAGGCACGAGCATTTAGCATAGATAGAAGATACACTTTTATATATTATACTATAATTATTACATTTTTTAAGATTTTTCAACGGGAGGAGTTCATGATTGCATGACACCAGATATAAAAATTGAGCATTCCTACAAACATGAACGTATTGTTATGCGTATCCAATTTAGATGAAGGGCGGTATAGTGTCGTAGAGGGTAGTGGAACCCCTCGCGATGAATATCCATTAACACGGAAATGTTATGAAAAAAAGTTGACGATGGTAGTCGAATGAAAGCTAACGTAGGGATCCGACTATAATATCAATTATAATAGTCGTGACGAATCAGACCACAGCGTACCTGAGAATAACTGCAGTCGGACGCGGTGTTAATAATAATCATTATCGTGGATGTAGAAGCGGGGAGGGGTACCCATAATACTTACTCGTATATATTCATACCCGTACGTATATTATTATTACAGACGATGCACGTCGGGTGGTCGAGTAGCCCCCCCCCCCACGTGTCTTGGAGTGGCGTTAATGTAATGTGCGTTCCACACCTGCCGGTCGGCTGCGGCAGCGGTGTCGTCGTCGGGCACTCGGGCCCATTGGTTCCCAGGATGCGGCGGCGGCGGGAAAAGAAAGAGAAATAAAAAAAACCGTTGGGCCGCCGCCCGGAACGTGACTGCCTTCCTGGAGCGGATATCCAGAGAGTCAAAGTCCGCGATGGTGGTGGGGGAGGTGGAAAGCCAGTAAAATATTTTATTGCCGGCGTGTTTCTTTGTGGCCCGCGCGCAAAGAGTCTAATAATAATAATAATAAGGCGACCCCGGCGTTACTCCGTGGCGTGCCTTCTCGCCGCCGACAACCAGTTTTTGGGTTCAACAAGTTTGTCGAACGACCGACGAGCGCGCGCACCGCGTATCTCGATCCTCGGCCGCCGAAGCACTCTCCCACCACCATTACCACTGCCGCGTGACTGTTGCCGCCACTGCTGACAAGGCACCGTACATAGTGGCGTGTGTAGTTGCACTGTTCGTTACGTTCCCCGGCTGTACGTGTATTATTTTTTTTTTCGTTATTATTATTTCCTTCTTCTTCTTTTTACCCCAAACCCCACTCGGCACTCCGTCGAAACTCGAAATTCTTTCGTCCGTCCGCTTAGTGGTGTGCGCGCGCCGCGTGTGTACATAAATATTAATATAATATATTTCATTATTATCATCGTCGTACCTATCAGAAATTCGTACGGTGTCGGTTTTTTTTTTTTTTTGTTTTTTTTTTTTTACGTCCGTTATTATATTGTATTTGTAATATTATTATACACCAACGTCCAATTTCGTTTTACGTCCGATTTCAGTGCGGCGGATGTGCGTGTAATGTGTTCGTGTTATTTGTTTCGTGTTCAGTACAGTGCCAGATCACAGGATTAACGCGTAGGATTATCGTTCGTTGTTATGCCGGTGAATGTTTGGAACGGTAAGCGTACCTTTGTTAAAAAAAACATCTCACCTTTTACTCAGATACGACATTACATACCTAGTAATAATAATAATAATAATATATAAATCGTTCGACAACCTGGGCGTTTACCCAGTGTTGATTAGACTGAAAATACCTCGGAAAATACTTGAAACATATTTTGTCTAAAAATTTGCATTTGGCTTCGGACACGGGTATAATATTACAGCATTAATATTATGTTGTTTTAGTGCGTGTGTGTGCGTGTGAGTCTGCGCGCGCGCTCCCGAGCGTGTGTTGGAATGCGAACAGTTTGCCCCCTAGAAATCATAGCTGTCCACCAACCGGCTACCCAGAATTTCCTAGTGAATACTGAATACTGAATTCCAAACACTGGTAATTGCATTCCCTGTGACAAGGTTGATGACTCTGTGTGTGTGTGTGCGCGCGCGTACGGAGTATAGCAACTAGCAAGACTTTAATGCCCCGAGGCTGTAGAGTATTAATCGTAATCATAGAATAATATTATATTATTATGTTGGTCCGAGGTAACTGTGGGTTCTTCTCGGAGGTATTCGTTCAAATGTTGCCGTTGATATTTTTTCTTCGTCTTTTAATTACTCTGTATTATTTTATTATAAGTAGAATTGTACCTATAATATTATCATGTAATATTGAACCATTAAGCTCATATAAAAATACTCGGGTATTCTAATAATACAATTTCGAGTTTTGATAATTAGTTTAGGTAACTATTTAAATACCTACAACGTTTAAAATGTAATTTGAATACTTTTAATATTTCCAATTCATTGTAGTCTGGAAGTATGTGGTCTGTTGTCTGTATGAGATTGTTTGAAATTGGTATGCTATGGTATTTGCTTGCCTATGCCTAATATAGTACGTCTGAACCTTCAATTGTTAGTTTTATTCAGTAAGTACGTGTTTTTTTGAAAGGAATTGACTCGAGAATAAATAGCATACCTTTAGGCTGTAATAATGTGTGGATAAGGCGAGGGATACGATTTTTTAATATTTAAAAGTGAATATGATGGTTAAAAAAATATTTTGTTAAAGATTTTTATATGATAGAATATAGATACGGGTATGACAGATACTTAACAGTTAACGGTATTTAATATGTATATCTATTCTACAATATTTAACATAACAGTAGTTGATAGTACCTAATTAATACTTATTATTACTTATAAGCTAATATTGGAGCGTGGGACAAAATTTACTGAAATAACAATAAACGTATAATTATTATTACAATAGCTATTCATTATAGAATATTTAGTACTTATTATAACTGATGTACAATTATGTAAATTCCTAAAATAAATAAGAACCACTGATAAGGAATATTGGATAGTTAGTACCTACCTACAACATTACGACATATAATAATTTATATTATATAAATTCAGTAGGTATTTATTTTTCTCATTTTGATACGATTAGATTATTTATAGATTTGGATAATTTATATGCATAGTTAATCAACAAATTGTTACCATCCTAATAATTTATATTAAATGATTCCAAAGCAAGGATATGTTGTCGACAAAACACTAATTTTTGGCCCAGCCCTACGTGGTTTGGAACATTTTTTTGATTTACTGAAAAATTAAAAATGTGTATTGACTATCTGATACAGATTTAGTAAAAAGACCCCATAAAAAGGCTTTTAGAAAAGTACAAATATGATTTAAAGATATGCACTTTTTTCCCATTAGGTAATACCTTCTTTTGATAATTAAATAGTAAAGCTTAAAATTAGTATTCTAATATCAGTTATATTAATTTGATTTACGATTTACCTGTTTATGTATATACTCTAAAATGTCTGAAATACGAAAATAATTACCAATAGGTCTGTTTGTTTTAATTGTATTTCTATAAGATATTAAGATTGATCTAGTATGTAGAGAATGTAAATGTGAAAAGAGTAAAAATCTACAAGTGAAACTTTTGATGGAAGAAACCACCCATTAATGTGACCTTTTTTCCCCTGTTTGAAGTGTTACTTTGAACCGGTGAGTGGCGGGCACGGAACTGCTTTCGCATTGTCGAACCCCGGCCTCATCGTTATTAATTATAAAACAATAATAATAATAATCAGCAATTACCTATGCAACATTAAGTTTTTAAAATATAATTTCTAAAAGCTCTTCAATATAAATAAATAGCTCTTCAATATTCCCTGAAATAAAATGCTTCTTCTTTTCTTATTCGACTATTCTATTACATAACAAAATCTAAGTCAATTCAAACATATCTATTTCATTATGAATGTATATAGGTAGTAGTTTAGTAGCTCTGTAATATGAACATAAACGTTGTTTAGGTTCCTATCTATATACAATAATACAATATAATTATATATATATATATAAGAACCTATGGGTATATTGTAATTTTATAATTTTTAAACTGTACCTAATCATCATAATGTTATGAACGTAGCCCGTTCAACTTCCGTTTTACAAAAAGGTAAATTGCCAAACAGCTCCGGTTTTTACAACACAAATTCCTTCCCACTTCATATAGATACAGACTTAGGACTGTCTTAAAATAGGCATAGTTAAAAATGTGTGGGTTTTTTTTAAATGTTATATTGAATGTAAATTATAAAAATTATATAAAAATCATATAGGTACCTATTTTTATTATGAATTAAAAAAAATATTTGATATTAAAAAATGTGTTAAAAAAATCGAAAACTATATAAATATAAGAATCGTACATTAGGTAAATTTGTGTGAAATCTTTTCGACGGGAGCCGTTTGGGATGCACCGAATATTATATTTTGCTCTACCCTTAGGGTCGGGCCACACTGCGGTATATTCGCCGTTGAGGCCGAACGGTTTTACCGCCGGCGCTTGAAAAACCGTTCAATTCTAACCAGTAAACAATATAAAAATTAATGAATAATAAACTTCTGACAAATTAAATAATTAAATTAAACTTCCTAAAACTGTCACCTTCTAGATACTTACAAGTTGCAGATGGTTGTTATTATCATTTATAAACAGTCGATACTTAGAACTATTATAATTCGTATGAACTATGGAGGAACTTGAAAAACATTTTTAAAATTATTTAGTGGCTTAGACAGAAAGTTATACATTACATGCTTCTGTCAAAAATGACAAAAACATAATATTAACAGTCTATTTTTATAGTTAATAGCTCAGATTATATTTGTACAAGTATTTTTATATTCAGTTTAATGTACAATTTAAATTGTCAAAATTGTTATACATTAGGTACCTATATTGTAAGTATTTTACATATAATATTATGATTATGGTAAATTCTTGAAACTGTGGAGGTAAAACCCGTGTAATAATAAATTCGGGTTATCAGCATTTTGAAATTATAGTTAATGAGGCATAGCAGGTTATATCATTGGTTGTAAATACGATATAATATCTATATATACACCATATTACTAGTTTTTATAATCACTGGTTAAATATAAATATTATATTGCTCATTAAGGGACGCCACACCTGCAAGACGAGTTATCTTAGGGCGCATCCAGACGTTTTTAGCGCGCAGCACTTGTTTTGCAATTACAATGATTTAAAAAATAATTTTAATATTAAAAAATGTATATAAGTACTAATGCCGCATGGCTTTGCCGAAAATACGTCCACACACACGCAGCATATCCGATCGAAACAAGCCATGCGGCTTTCCTTTGATGTAGACCGCCTACTTGGAAAATCCGAAGAAAACGAATTTATGACGTCACACTCATGCCGCGTGGCAAAAGCTGCTCCGTCTGGACGCGCGCCTTTAGAAACTTTCAATATAATATCACATTTAAGAATTACGTTCTCAATAATCCTAATTAAGTCAGTTAATTTTAAAATTAGAGTGAATTTAAAAGTAAGATTATTATCTAGGACACCCGGAAGCTTATTGATATTTTAATTACAAAGGAAGTTTCTAAACTATATATTCTTTGTAGTTTGTAAATTTTAAAATGATCCTAATTTGCTTCAAAAGTAAAATGGATTACTGTAAACGTAAAATGTGTTACCTATATGTTACATTATGTAATATGTTGAACCTTTGTAAAACGAAGAAAACACACTCAGGAGTTACACGCGGTGGTATTCTCTTTATAGGTACATTTTCACCTAGATTTTCACAAAAAAAAAGTAAAACAGTATTAACTATGTGGGTAAATATGTCATAATAATAGCAACTGATATCCTCATCGTGTATATATAACTCTTCAAATTTCTAATATAAGTCACTACGTTACAATAAATGATTACCTTGATTTCAAATATCAAGCTGCAATGTTATGGGATAGATCCAGGGAAATAATTCGTCTTCTCAACATTTACTCCATAGGTTCATTATAGTAGGGACCACATTTTTTATGATTTTTGTGTTATTATTAAGTGGTTTTATTTATTGAGGTCGAGAATTAACTACAGTGAAACTTCCATATAACTATATATAACTTCTATTTAACAACATTTTCTGTTTAAGGAAATATTTTTAGAACTAAACCAAATTATAACCAAATTTATTCAATTCTATTTTACGAAATTCTCTAAAATATGAATGTTTTTTATACCCCATGATACTTCGTAATATTAATAAGTATCACTGTTTATGTAGGTTTTTGAATGACATTAAAAATATAAATTTAACTTCCATGAAATAATTCTTATAATAATATATTAATATATTAATAATCTACCAAATTATAAAAATTTAGTTAATGGTTGCTGATTACTGTTTATTAATATTACCTACTATTTACTTATTAGTTTGAACTTTCTAATTTCTAGTTTTAGTTAGCTTTTACCGTTTTATAAAATTATGAGTTTTGATATACAATATTTACACTAACGCCTAACTTGTGTAGTATTTATCTCGTAGTCGTACAGAACGTGCGTATTCCAGGAATTTAATAATTTGTCATTTAAATAGAAACTGATCCTTATTCAAATAATAAACATCCGTGTTATTCAAATATACACATCATTATAAGCTAATGTAAAGGCATAGACGCATAATAGATACTAACAACCAACGTATATACGCTGACAATGAGCCGCAAAGTATATGGTAGTAGTAATGTAGTATAGTTATAGTAATAGTATATTATATTATATTATATTATGTATATATTTATAAAACATCAAGTATAAGGTCATATAAAGATATTTGCAGAACTGCAATGTAATAATATAATATAATGTCCACCCATCCTAATATCCTACTTAGTAAACATTTTTAGGTTACCTAGTTAATTGGATATAGTAATACATAAATTGTTTGTTTTAATTTAAGTATTCAATATCTAATTTTTATTATTTTTACCTATGTAGGTATATTTTTTTTATTAATTTATTTGTACGGAATTCTGTATGTGTAATTATGATTTATGAGTACAAATAATAATAAATTTAATATCATGTAAGTACTAGGTTATACTTAATAGTTAATACCAGGGTTGGTAATATACGCGTATAAACCGTTTTATACGTTACACGCATAATATCCCCGTATAAAACGTATAAAACTAAATAACGACTAAGACATACTAAATTTCCTTAAATTTAGAATACAATTAAAAACAATACAAATTTCTTTTTTTGTAATTTTAAGTTATAACAAAAAAATATATATTTTTATTAATATAACAAATTATTTAATTATCACAAATGTCTTTTTTGTTATTATAAAATTATAATTATTAATATTAATGTAGTTTATTAAGATAGAATAAAGATGAACTAAATGGTACATAGTAATTAATATAAAAAAATTATCACAAAATATGACAATTATTATTTATTATTATACATTTATAACTTGATAAGAGTTGTTCAATCCAGCAAAAAAAATACTTTTATACTGTAGTGTATTATACGTTCCAACCCTGCTTAATATCCAATAAAATAATTATTAATTTGTTTTTTTATTACAATATGTAAAGATCTACAATCTGTTATCTAAAACAATAGGTAATTTTTTTGTGCATGGTGTAAATAATAAAAGTTTCACATAAATAATTTGTGGAGGAAACTAACGGCACCTCATATATCATTAAGTTATAACTTAGCTTAACATATTAAGGAAATAATAAAAATAATTTATTAATATATATATTACAGCAGTATAGCTTGATATTTGATTCAATAATTTATTTGTAAATTATTATACGTCATAGTGCCTATACTTTGTGTTTGAGCCAAATTGAATTTGAAAATTGAAGTAACCATAATATATTTTTAAAATGGCATATGCATGTAAATAATGAATAACGAATATATAATTTAAGTCTGGTATACTATCCCAATCAGTACAATAAAAATAACCACACACATTTCAATAAATATTTTCAAACAGTATAGTTTCAACTAATTTAAAAAAATATATATCCCATACATAATTCAATTTTACTTATCACCCATTATGATTTTAACACAAACAATATAAATTATTATAATAATATTTAAATATTATGACAAATTAACGTTAGGTATGTTACCACATTATTTATTTTCTCTCTGACCCATGCTTAACAAAGCAAATTTACATTTAGTAGAACTAATCTTGTGTTGTTTTATGTTAACTTTAATATTAGAATATTATACTAAAGAACATTATCTGTTTGTGTGCCTACATTGACTTTATTTCGATATTTTAATTTTTCTGTGATACATAAGCATTTTCAAATTGTAATATTTAACATGCATACATAATTGAAGTATTATAAAAAAGCCAACGTACAAGAGCAGATTATGCTTTTAACTTTAAGTTTTATATTATAATAGATCAATTCGCTCTGATATTAATTCTAATAATAAAAGATTGTTTCTGCTGAACGAAAATATGATATTATGTTGCCTATGGTCGAAATAAAGAGTGCGCTAACATTCAAAACATTTTCAATCAAACAAGTACCTATAATATTAACATGATTTTTTATTTTAATATCATTAACATTACCAAAATATAAAATTATCTTTCAACCTGTCCAGTTTTAACAAAAACAATCGGAAAATACAATAGGTTTACCGGAATAAAATATATTAAAGTAAAAACCAATACTAATCTATCTTTTGCATAGAGTTAAAATTACTGTATTTATTTCATGAAATAAACTATTCATAAACTTTAATGTTGTTTTCTGGATTTCTCTTTCAAAATGCGAACGCTATTTACGGTTTAAAAATCACTCGTCTGTTATTTAAGGATTCATTTAACAAGATGTATTTTTGTCGCATCGTTAACACGGCTCATTACCTTTCTAATTTTATCTTTTAACACTCCATTAATTACAGATACATTATATATTTATATATTACATGTGTCTTTGTTATCGTAATAATTTTAATATTACATTAGTTAAGTAAATACTTACATTATTTTAGTAGTTACAGTTTAAGTTGTAGTTAGTTATTTTTAGATTAGGTTTATTATATTAATTGATCTTATTTTTAAAATTAATTTGTTTACTCATTAGTCATTTACTTAAATACCTAATAATGTATTTACCTACTTATGTATTATGATTAGGACTAAGAAGTTCACCACTTGCATGTTTTTTGTGGGCTATTTAGCGTTCAGTAACCTATATAGAAACTAAATCACGAAGCTACGAAAACATAACAAGTTTATAGGTATAGTGCATTTTATTGCATATTATTGCATACCTATTTAGTGATTTTTTAATTCCTAGAGCATATTTCTGTATTAATGTAAAACATTTTTTCGATGTCAAATAATATTCCATCTTATATTTGTCCCGGTATTTGTAGAATGGAATAAAATGCAACTTAATATAAAAATGCTTTATGGCTTATAGTTATTTAAATAATTATTCGTCTAAATAAAATAAAAAATGTTCTGGTTTCGACTTATTCTTAGTATTTTGTTTTACAGTGTTTAATTTCCCCCAAATTTTAACTTCTCCAAAAATTTTAATGTTATATTATATAATATTTCCATTTTTAGTACGATTTTTTTTATTTAGGGGGATAAATCCAAAAATTTGGGAAATACGATTATATCAAGTAGAGATGACGACAAATCCAAATCTGATTTAAGAATTCTTATCCCTTCACTAGAATACTAGATCAATCGGTACGTTGGAATTATAACACGTCTAAATTCTATGTCACGCGTGTGTTAGACGAAGACAGTAAATCACCGATTCCAACCCCCTTAACCAAAAAATGTTTCTATTAGAGACAAACACTGTGTACCTCGCGGTGTACTGTCTAATTTGATTACAATTAAAAATTATTACACACAGAATTATATTGTATTATTCATATTATATACCAATTTCCAGCTAATATAAATCATTATTAGTTTATAGTTTTATACCTAACAACTAGAATACACGTATTATAGTTATGTAGTAAATAATAACACTAATATATTAAATAGTTGGCTTGGTATAAAATAATATTATACAACAACTGTTTTTCGTTTTTAAAACCAGACGTAGGTACTAGGTAAATAATATTATCATGCGTTTAAGTAAAAATTTAAAAAGTAGTAATTTACATATTTTTTTTTGGTAAGCAGAAATGATTCTTTTTTAAAGTAAGCAATCATTTTTTTGATAAGTATTAATATTGACAATATTAATTTTTTTGTTTAATTTATAGTCATTGCATTACCTTTAAAATAATTACAATGTATAGTTAATTAGACTAATTAAATAAGTACAACTAAACAAAAATAATTGGTCAGTTATTTTCCAAGATAAAACTGCTATTTATATAAATATAATATACACAGTCTGATAATCGAATTGTATGTAATATAATATAGCGTATTATAATACTGCTATCTACACTTGTTCTATAAAGAATTTTCCCACAGAAAAAGTATTAATCTGCAGATGACTTTAGTAGCCTATACCCCTAGTCCCTAAACCTTGGAAATAAAAATATTGTGCAGTATAACTACAGAATATAGATTCTGTCTTAACTTTTTTCTAAGTAACTTGACTTTCCTTTTTTTCAATTTATCCAAGTTTCTCTTTAATCGTCGAATAGTTTCACGCATTCTCACAATATCATCATAGGTATACTTGCTTATACTGTACTAGGATAAATATATTTATATAGAAACCTCACCATTTCTATGTTTGTCAGTGGTTATGGACACGGAGACGACAAAACACAACAAGTGTATCTAGGCCACAGCATTTGGACGCATGTGCGAACCTGCTACCCACACTGTTCCTCTTTTTTTTGCGCGCGCGCGCATGCGGACCCTTTTCCATTGCTTGGTAACATACGGAAAATCTCGTACAGTCGATCAGTGCATTTTCCAATGTGCCGCGCATCGGATAATCGAGCGACTAGCTCGTTAAAACGTTCTACTCGTTCAATTGCTAGTTTTTAACTACACAATGTCACATTAGTTGTTTCTCCTAGCATTCATATTCTGTTTTACCTTTTTCGAAAAACTAATAATGTTAATTTTTACTGCTTGTTATGTTCCCAATCAATGGATTTAATAGTATTATGATTTGAGTGTCACATGACCTATATTTTGTTCAGTTAATTGGTCTGGTGGGTGGTTGTCGTGATTTGTATGTAGCGCCATCCAAAAATGTTATTGTACGCTCGCCTCGAGTGTAACGACCTAACCGTTCGATACAATACTACTGTAGCTCGAAGAAATAAAAAACGCACCATAGTAGTTTCACGGCATTCCATCAATAAAACAGCGTAGAATACGGCGAGATATCTACATACAATGTTTCCCTGTTTTTGGAATTTCTGGTCATGGTGAGTACAGTGAGCGCTATGTATTTTGTGTGTCATATCGAAAGGTAACATTTAATTGTGTGCGTGTGTGTGTGTGTGTGTACAGTGTACACTGTGCAACATAAACTTATTACTTTTGGAGTAGGTATGGATAAAAATAATACACTGAAGTAGGTGTACCGTTTTATGCATGTATGTGTCAAACACGCATGAATGAATGCCAAGGTGTCGTAAAATGTAAATGAGAACCTACCGCTATGCGTCTAATCAATACAATGGTAGACAACTAGTTGATGGTTATTATTTATACTATATTATGTAGTATTTAAGTATACCTATACATGTTATTCATAAAATGCATATTATACATTTATACCCACTTATTATTTTTTTTCCTTAAATTTTAAATCTTTAAATAATTTGAAAATATTTAGTGTGATAACTGATAAGTGATAACTATTATAGATGAATTAATTGTCATAAACAAAGAAATATAAATTATATTGATACATTTTTTAAACATTCAATGTTTTTACAGAGTATAATATTTGGTATAATATGTACTATGGTATTGCGTGTATAATATATATAATATTAATCTTTTTCACTAAATATAGAAAATCACAATAATAACAATCAAACAAGATACCTATGAATACTAACGGTTTAGTAATGGTTGTAAATTTTTTACGTGTAACATAACAAAACCAAAATTATGCGGTATAATTTGAAACTCGATTTATTGCATAAAAATGTACTATCTGCACAATACATTTATATAACCTTATGAAGATAGCAAGATTTAATTTAAATAAATCGTTTTTAAAAAAAAGCCACTCATAATTATTATAAAACAATTTATTTTACTTATTTATTTCTGTTAGTTTAATAAATCACGTTACCATATCCATAACTAAATTTCCGAGTGCGTTATATTAAAAATGATCTATGTTTAAATCTCCTTATGTGCGGTCTACCATTAAATGCAATAAATTATGATCTACCATTATATTAATACAATAAAATCATAGTAGGTATGTGCTCTATAATAAAAAATTGTATTTTACTCAGTGATTTGACATAAAATAAATAATTACCAAAACAAAAACGAAATAATCAAAATAAAATAAAAGTATTCTTACAGATTAAAAAAATACAAACATTAATATGATTATTATTAATAATTGCAATTTTAACTTAAATATTTTATAATATTTGGAGTTGAAAAATATATTTCTTATAAAATTGTATGCTCGGTGTTTATATTTAATATAATTTTTAAAAGGTTATGAAACGCCAACCCCCTCCCCTCAAACGTTTTTTTCTTTGGTTTAAATAATAATATGTGTATTTGCTTTAAAATCCATTACTGCTAGTAAATTATTAATCTGCGTGAAGTTGCTTGCTAAAAAAATACTTAATATATATAATACATATTATGTGAGAGACGTATTTTTTTTATTAATAAGAATTTTATCATAAATGAAGAAAATATTTTTTATAAAAATATTTAATGCGCATTTAAATTAAATAGGCATGGGGTAAGTGCTTAGTCGGATATAATATCTCCGTTATCAGCATAATTAAATCAATTGCCAGCATTAAT
Organism: Acyrthosiphon pisum; assembly: GCF_005508785.2. Taxonomy (NCBI): domain Eukaryota; kingdom Metazoa; phylum Arthropoda; class Insecta; order Hemiptera; family Aphididae; genus Acyrthosiphon; species Acyrthosiphon pisum. The sequence continues at coordinate 27,340,974 of NC_042494.1, forward strand.
GCACTATTGTTGATTGCTAGTATTATTAAATATTTATTTTGAATGCTGCTAGTCAGCGGTAGTCGTCAATTTTATAATTATATAGTATTTCTTAAAAATGTATTGGAATTTCATTTTTAAATACCAATGAACACAAGTATATATTAGACATTGTAATTTTATTGTTTTAACTTATGCATAATAATTGTTCTAAACATAAATTATTGTGTTTCTGAAAAAATAAAATAAAATAATTTAATTATTATGTGATAATGATGTTTGAATGTTGAAGGAAATTACTCTACTGGTACTACATTTTAGAAGTTTATAAATAAAGAGTATACCACGATACATCACTGAAGTAAAAATATGTGCAAATTATAGCCATGTTGGGGTAAAAACGTCCCTTGTTAACAGGAGGGTTGTTATAAGGGGGCTTTTGTGTACACCCTTGTTTATTGTACGATGAAGCCTAATATTTTTAGAATTCTGGTCTCGAACATTTTCATACGAAACATACGACGGACAACTGTTTGAAATATAATACAATTGGAAACCCCGAGTTTCAATTTATTTTTGATTGTTATAAACATATACCTAATATGAAGACATCATTTAGGTTTTCTACTCAGAATAAATAATTAATAAAAATGAAACATTAGTTGTGCGGACCACCAATTATGTATAAACAACTGTGTGGGGCTCACTTACCTAATATACAGGTATTATCGTATAAAATATAAACTCACACAAGAAAATAGAAGAAATATAGACGTGTATAAAATCTTGATGTTGATACCAATTAAAATTTGCTCTAACTTTCAGCCAGCATCGCGGCCCAGTAAATTTATCCCGATAATTGTAGTAATTTTGGATTACCTACAAATAGTATTATTGTATACAAGGCATTTTTTTTGTTCATTTTTATTTCCCAATTATGTTTTAATTTTATTCAAATCAACAAAAACGTATAACATTTGATATTTTTCTATTTATTCTCAGTCCGCCCTTAGATATTGAGTCAAACGTTCGCAATTCCTTAAACATAGTGGCGCCGAAGTTTTTAAAATGAGTCCGTCAATTTCAAAACTTCGCGGTCTCAATATCTTAATTATTTAATATAGGTAGTGGACCCTAAAATACATTTACTCATAATAAAGTTATAATGCAAATAAAATGGAGACTGCCGGCCACATTTTTCAAAAAAAAAGGTTGAGTCACAGCCCGACCTTAACATAGACATAGGCGCCTCTGCTATATTATACCTATTGACAAAAATAGTCCTCTTAAGTAACATGACGAGAAATGTTTATTCGTTAATAGCACCTCAGAATTTATATATAAATTGTATGAGTAGGTATGAACATTTTTAAATAATAATAATAAACATAATCTACCGAGCACCAATATAAACTGAAGGCTTGCTTGTTAGACATTTTTTCTGTTAAATGTATACCCAAAATAGAGCTTTTAATTAGGTATATATTTTATAATAATATAATATATAATATTATAGCTATACATACATACATGCCCATATAGGTAATTAAGATTATTTTTTTATTGAAAATTATATTATAACATTAATTTTGTCCATTGATTAATTAATTTTAATGTTTTTAATTTAATTGTTAATTGTTAATTGATTTTAACTTAATATTTGAAAAATTATAGGGTAGAACCAGCTACAACATCAGCAAGTTCCACAGTTGTAACAATGGCCACATTAAAAAAGGTAAGGAAAATAAACTATTTTAATGAAAATAATATTTGTGAAACTACAAGATTCTGTCAGTTTAGATATAAATGTAGACATGTTGTACTAATTAAATGTATTTGTTTTTAGTCATAGTAAGGTAACCAAATTACTGAAATCTATAAATATTAAATAATTTAGCCCAAAGAGAATAAATGTGATTATTTGAATGTAGTAGAAAATAAGAAATTACAGTAAATACCTAATAAAGAATTTATTCTTCCTAGGAAATATGACCTTGTAGCTTCAGAAAACGTGACCACCTGTTATAATAGATATTAAAAAACCATCATGACATGTATATTCTTTTTCTCTAGTCCAAAGAAAAAAAAATCCCAAGATATTGTAACGATTCACTGAACCGTGATTTGTATATTAGTGGGGGACTGGGTATGATTGTAATTTATAATATCTTTCATGTTATGATTTATTTCTAACAAGATTACAATTTTTATGTTTGATTATACTTTCAATCAACAAAGTAAAATAGTATATTTATAAATATATTATATGTGTTACTTTTTACTCTCACAGGTGGATAAAAAAAAAAAAAAAAAACATTTACTATTGTGCTTCATAGCCGTAACTTGTGTATTATTTTTTCAATTTTAAATAATGATACTGTTAGTACATTATTAGTACATTATACTCAAATTGTTTAAATATATTTAACTATTCTATAGGTACTAATTTAACACAAATAAAATAAAAACTGGTATAAAAAACATTAAATTACCAAATTGGGGATTTTTAACTTAAATGTGATTAATATACTTTAAAATGTCCATGAACAAAATTGATTGAACTGATAAATTATTTTGATAAAAACTTTAAAAATAATAAATAAATACATTTATAGAATAATTATTTAGGAGGCGTTTCTTAAATTTGTTTAATTAAACTTTATATAAAAAATATTCTGAACAATTTATTTGTTGGTTACTACTTCAATTTAATTTACTTTGTACATTTTATTGTTAATTAGTATTTCTTACTTATCTATTAATACTTATTTATCTATTGAGGAATAAAAGTTTTTTAATCTTTGAGCATCTACCGTGTTAATTTTCTCACAATTTGAGAATAATGAATAGTGTCTTTGTCTTACTCAAAATGTATTATTATTACATTATAATTTATAACATTCATAGCTCAAGTATATAATATACAACTTAGAATTGTTTTGTAATTTAATTTGTGATGAATTTTTACAAATAACTATTATATGAAATAAATTAAATATACTTATCATTAATAATGGTAAAAATGTGAAGGTTAAGCATTTTAATTATAATTTCTTATAATTTTTAGAACTCTGTTGTGGTCACCCAACCAATGAGGAGAGCTATGATTGGATCTAGTCCTTTGAAATCACCTCTCATCAAAAGACCACCATCTGCTTCTGTTACATTACAAGGCTGGCTTTACAAGCAAGGAAGCGAAGGTTTAATGTTATGGAAGAAACGATGGTTTGTTCTTTCTGAATACTGTCTTTTTTATTATAAAAGTAAGTCCTTGTTAAACAAATTATTTTAAAATTGAAAATTGAAAATTAAAATTTTATTTGGTTTTTTGTTGATTCAGATGAAGAGGAAGAAAAACTTTTAGGTTCTATATTGTTACCGTCATATAAAATATCTCCGTGTTGTCCATCAGAAGATAAAGTTTACAGAAAATTTAGTTTTAAAGCTGAGCATGATAACATGAGAACGTATTATTTTGCTTCAGATACCAGAGAGCTAATGGTTCAGTGGATGAATGCTTTAAGCTTAGCATCAATTCTTCAACAAAACTATGGGTAATTATTTATATTCAACAAATAAAAATACAATTTTCTATGGACTTGATTTAAAAATAGTGTGTTTAATAGCAGGTACAATGAACGAAACAACATAAAACGATCCCAATATAATAATAAGTTAGATGATATGGATTCAGGTTTCCTAAGCTCATCTTTCTATTCAACACCACGGTCATATTACAACAATGATATTACTTACAAAGCTCAAAACAGTCAAATTGCTCAACCTCTTTATGCCAATGCACCCCCAAAGCCTAGGCGGGTGACTGAACCACATGAAGATCATCCTCAAATAGCTCAACCTCAGTATAAGCCATTATCACTAGTCCAAAATTTAAATAGGTCTCAATTAAATAATTCTGAACGACGAACGCCCGATACATATGGACGTCATGATGTCAAGTATTCGAATCATAGCGAGTATGAAGAAGTTATTGATGAATATGTACCAAGTCCTATTAAATATAGAGAAAAAAAATATTCTTACAGACCTCACAGCGCTGATTTTTTAGAATATGATGTAAGACGTGCTTACCAGACACCAACCCCAAGCACAAATTCTTCATATAAATCTCCTGAATATTACAATACAGTGAAACATGTTAATAGACCAAAATCTAGTTTAGATTTTGTAGATAATTCAGATAGCTATTGGTCAGAAAATGCATATGCAGAAAAAATGAGACAAGCTTCTCAGAGTTTGAGTAAAGAAACAAACTTAAATCGCACAACTGCTTTATCATTGAGGCAACTTGGAATTTATCTGAATGATATAAAAGCTGAGCCAGTAGATGGGTCTTCCACACAAATGAAAAGTCATCGAAACTATATTAAAGAACAAGAAAAAAGGTGGAGTGAATATGTTAACTCTTTCAATAGATCAGCTAGCGCTAGAGTTGCTAGGAATGCTGACAAGCGTAATTACGAACAGAATGAACATAAAAGAAGTACTAGTTTACAAAGAAGAAATAGCATTGACTCTAGAGATAAAGAACGGAAATCACAACAGGTTAGTAGAATGAATTGTTTCAAAAACACTTTAAAAAATATAATAAATACTATTTTAATACTTTACATAAATTTATTTTTAGAGAGAAGAATCTATGAAACGTCTTTTAGATTGGAAACAGCGAATGCTTCAATCTACATTAACTCGCAAATCTTCCGGATCTTCTAATCGTGGTTCAGCTCAAAATGAGTTATCTAAGTATTACAAAAAAATAACTGATAATCGAAGTAAAAATGAAGAAAATGCTATTGTAAATTGTACTAACAATTTCTACAACAGCAAGTATAACAATGACAGTTTTAGTTATTCTAAAAATGACTTGACAATTGAAAATGATTTCAACTATTCAGATGATGAAGGTAAGAAATATTTAATATTAATTCTATATTACCAGCTTACTTTTACTATGAAATAAGTTAAGCAATTCTAATTACTTAATTTGTAGAATGCCTTTGTTTGTGGTTAATATATTCTTCTTATTCTGTCAACTAACTTTAAGTAGTACTTAATATTTTAACCCAATATTTACAAATGGATGATGTCCTATAAGGATTTGTCCGAAGCTCGCTCTAACTGCATGTGCAAGAGTATTTTACAATGGATTATTTAACAATTTTGGAAAATTATTTATCCTAGAAGTTAAAGACAGAGAAAGTCAAGTAGATACTCCAGTGTCAGCAGTAAAAAATGTCAATGAAATCACTCCAGACTCAAAATATACCAACACAATTAACTTTTATACCAAACCAGTGGTCAAGCAAAATCTTTCTGATGAAACTGCAAGTTCAACAAATTCTTATTTTAAAGATGATACATTATTAGTAGACAGTAGGCATTCAGACAGTGGATATGACACTTTACAAATGGGTAGTGTTCTTTCATCTAAAGACCCCGATATTGATCGCCTATTGAAATTTGATTTTGGTAAGAAAACAAATGGAATACAAAATCTAATTAAAAATTTTGAATTTAATGATATGAAAGAACCACTTCAATCATCTTCATATAGTTCTAATGAAGCCCAAATTTCGTCATTGAAAAAAGAAGACATAAGGTATTCAACTGCCCAAAATCCTCAATCCGTTAGAGATCTACTAGCAAATTTTGAAAAGAAAAACGAGCGTTGTGTATTTAGTGACACGGAAACGCTGCTATACGAAACATCAAGTGATACAGAACCTATTGAACCTATTATACCAAATTCAAAGCGCACTGAACCACTATCAACTGACGAAGATGATCCAGAAGTTGTAGATGTGTTGAGACAAAAAGCTGATCCAAATGATGAACAGTACTATTTACCTATGACACCATCTAAAAAGTCAGCTTTAGAAGAAGATATTTCTAAATCCAAGTTAGTGATAGTTGATACTGAAGATCAAGAAAATTATGTTGAAATGACACAAAATTCTAGACCTATACTTGCTCCATCACCTAAACTAGACAAAAAATCACATTATGAATACATAGCTTATAAAAATAATTCTAATTATGAACCAGTTTATACGGAGGTAAAAAATAAAATTTTACCCGACATTCTCAAATCGTCGACCAATATTAACAGTTCAATCAAATCGGATAGTTCAGATGCTGATGATGAAGCCTCAAAAGATTTAGATTCACTTGATACTCCTTGTCATCCTAGATTTAGTTTATCTGATACATTTAGACCAGCTTCTTATTATTTAGGAGCTGCAACCAATGAAGATACCCATGACTCTTCAGATAGTGATCTAGTTTCTCCACCACCCATGAACTTTGATAAAGACAATCAGCTTAAATCTATTAGAAAAAAAATGGAATCACTGATACAATCTGCTTCTGAATCAGATTCAGATTCTGGTAAAAAAGAAAAACAAACAGCCTTTAATGGAGATTTAGATTCAATTGGAAGTAGAAATGGCATGTATGAAATAGATATAAATTTAGATGATTACCTCGATAAACAGAATATAGAAGAATGTGATAGGTTCTATGAAAATTATTGTAAAAGTTTAGAGAGTAGAAGATTAGAAAATTCTGAACCAGCACCTGGTGCCCCTTATTATTATTCAGACATTTCAAATGGAAATTTGAGGTCACTAACTCCAGAACCGCAAGGTGCAGAAGGATTTACAATGCGTCGTCGAAGTCGTTCACTTGAAGGTGTGCTTGATGATAGTGTTTATTGCAATTTGGAACCTAGAAAATGTACCTCTCCTAAAGAGGCAATATCACGGTTATTACGCACAGCAGAAATGAAATCACCTAGAGCAACTGAATTGGCAATTGTAAACTTACCATTGAGATCAAGGTCTTTAGATAATTTAGATGCCGAACCTGAAAAAAAGACTGGTCGTCAAAGTGCAGATATTTTGAATAGCAAAAGAAATGAAGCAATGTATGTTAATGAAGCTGTATTTGACCGTCATAAAGAATATAAGGACGATTATCGGTCAGTTAAGAAGGGCAGATGCAAGAGTGGATCCCAGTCTTTTTTAGAGGAGGGCCTATACCCGATGACCCGACCACCATCAATGGAGCAACTGGACAGGGAGAAGCTAAGACAGTGGGACCTCATGTCTACTGTCCCTGCCGTGATGTTGGGTGCAACGCGCGTGTACAGTCGTACTTCCGAGAGACAAGTGATATTGACGCCTGCCGAATCAAACACAAGGCCGCCATCGCTAAGTCGCCGTTCAGACGAAACACCAACAAGCTCGCCAGGTTATTAAACATAAACATTTTTCCTCTTCTATAAAATTAAAAATAAATAACATATTCAATATGTAGGTTTTATAAAAGTTATACTGTTAGTTAACTTTTAATGTGTACATTTTAGAAGTAATGATTATAAGTATCAATATCGATATGATGTATACATAAGGTTGTTATAAACTAAGGTATTAAATAACACTGATTAGTGACGTAATGTATTATGAAATTGAATGAATTAATATTTTAACGCTGTCTATCATATTTATTTCATAGTGTCCGGTTGCGGATCAGCGATTGGACAAGGTCCAGTTCATCGAGAATACCAAGAAATCAATAAAATGATAAATGAAACAATGGGCAGTAAAAATATTTATTCCAGCAATAGAAATATTAGGGTAAGTCGCATTAAATTCAAAATGTCTCAAATAATAAATTGATTTTATTTTTGCTTGATTTTGTTTCATTGCAATTTTTATTTATTTTTATTTTTATTTTAATTTATTATTTCTTTATATACATTTAAATCATTAGAATAGTCAATGGAACTTGACAGTTTCTGCTGGTGAGCTCCTAGGCCAAACGCATGAAGAATTAGTTTTATTATTGATTCAATTAAGAAGGCAAAGAGTTTCTATTTGTAAAGCAATGGAAATGTGCCATAACGATATTGAGACCCAGGTTTGTTTTAGTTAATTATAAATGCTATAATAGTTGGTTATTTATAAATGCTTAAATGCTTATGAATGATTTATTCAAATGTAATATTTTTGTAGAAGTTTTATTAGTATTTTTTTTTTGTTTTACTTTTATAATACATGTAGTGTTAATATGTTGTACAATTATGGCCAATTTCTTAAAAAGAATGCAAACATTTACCAAATATGCAGATTCATTTTATAAATATGCAAAAAATATGCAAAATAAATTTTTGTTACAAATTAATAAATTATAAGGTTTTGAGTAAAAACATTGCACAAGCTAAATATGTATAAAAAAGTTTATTAAAAAAAAAAAAAATAACATTTTTTAATGACATTGTGTAAGTGTAAAAATATTATTAATTAATTAAAGTATTACATATTATAAAATTATTGTTTTAAAATTCAGAATAATATTACTTTTATGAAATTGTGTTTAAAAGTATTATAGTATTTATATTAAATTATTATTGAGGGACGAGTACCAGCATGAAGTAATAAAAATTAATTTCAAGTTTTCGAAATGAAAACTTCTATGGTTATTACAAAGCATACATTTGTATTTGAAAAAACTTCTTTCCACGTCACAAGATACAATTGATACATGTTTAAAACTAGATAAATCTTCAACTGACAGTTCCTCACCTTCTTCAAATTCCGTTACTTTGCCGTTGTTTATACTATCGATTTTTTTTTAATGTAGTATATCCAAGATTTGTATAGACACGTGTGGGTATTTATAAATTTACCGCTATAAAATCCAATATTTTTTGTTATTAGTCGATAACTTATTGATGTACATTATAATGGGTTATTTACGATTGATAGTAGGTATAATATTAATTATTAAATTTAAAATGTTATTTTTGTTCATAATTGCATATATTATCATGTTTAGTTTTAGCAAATATTACTTTTAACATTATTATTATTATTATTATTATTATTATTATTATTTTAGACGAGATTGACTGAGCTGGATACCCCGACTAAATTAGAAAACTTACAAAGATTAGATGAATTAAAAAAACATTTGTTGGAACTGGAAAAACAAGTAATTTAAATTAATAACTTCTAATTCTAATATTTAAAATAATATTTGTGAGTAATTATATTGTGTCTATTTTGAAATTTACAGTATGAAAAAGGAAAACCTTTGGTAAACCTAGTTGATAATATGGTAAAATTGGGTTCGTTATATCAAGCTGGATCTGCACTTGAAAATCCTGATGGACTCTCAACACCAACCATATTAAAAGAGCGTCTAGAGTTCAATGATAAAGTACAAGAGAAACGTCTTCTAGCAGAAGAAAAGAAAGAATGGCAACGAATAAAACCAAATGTAAACGATCTACAGGAAAAAGTTGATAGATTATATGACTTAGATCAATTAATGTTAGAAGAATCTGGGAATTTATTACATTTGAGACAAGATAAAGAATTATTAGAGAAAGCTTTAGGAGGCCTTAGGCACAAAATGCAAGGTATACATAGTCCAGCTGAGGAGGAACGTTACAGGAGACAGCAACATGTACTAGAACGTGAATTAAGTTCAGTTAGATCCGTATTAGCTAATAATTCAAAGGTAATATTCTAATTCTAATATTTTAGTTTTAAATAAGTAATAACTTATATACTGTTTTCAGAAACTGGAAGAAACCGTGGCATCAAATGCAAGATTAGAATCAGAATTGGTAGTCTTACGTCAAAAATTGCAGTCCTCCAGACGTGTACCAGATACAGGCGCAGGAGGTCCAACTGTAGCTGCATTAGAAGCAGAACTCAGAAGAGTGCAACTATTGGTTGGAGATTTACAACGACAACGTGAGGATTTAAGTGTTCAAGTTCGACAGCTTACAGAAAAATCAAATACACTATCTATGCAAATGGATAGTGATGAAAATGAAATAAGGGGTAAGAAAAGACCTGCAAACGATTCATGGATTGAAACAGATTTGGATAATTCAAATCAAGAGGATAAAAAATGTAAATTACATCTAAAATTAAATGTTTTTTAATGTTAATACTTAATAAAATTGGAATGTTTTCATTTTCTTTTAGTTTACACTCCAAGAGAAAAACCACAAGAAATAAAAACTGTGAGAATTGTCAAACGAGAATCAGAAAGGCGACAGAGAGATAGAGATAAATGTGGTGGTAATATTGGTCTTCCATTAACAAGTGTTAGTGTTAAATGTGTACCTGTTATTGAAGAACATGACTTTAGAGTAAGAAATAAATTATTTTAATTTATGACTATAAAAATTATGTTTTAACTGTTTTCACAATTCTCAGGTTGAAGATAATTATGTCAAAAAACTATCAGCACAAGAACAGTTATTTGGCACAACCCAAGAAAATATTACATATGATATGTATTCAAATTTTAACACTGAAGATCATCCAAAAGATGACGCACCTTTATCACCAGTATATCAGAGTGAAGCCGCCAGGCAAATTGTACAAGAATTATCAAAAAAAGATCAAAATGATAACATTGAGCAAAATGAATCATTAACGAAAAGACTGGTACCAAGAGAAAAGCGCAGACATCACACTGTGACGAGTGTCAGACCATTTTCTATTACAGAACCTTACAATGTAAATTTAAAAAATATAATAGTTTATAATGTTTAAATATTATACATTGTATTACACGAAACAATAATATATATTTATTTAAAATTAATATTATACGATTTTAGAGAGATGGTGGTTGGAGAGCTCGAGATGATGTGGATATGGAACGAGCTCTTAGGCCCGGTGCTCCGGATGTGGTACGATCTACCATGAACAAGACTGATCCTGCAAAGTTTAGTGCAGAAACTATAGATAGTATATTAGGAACACCTGGAAAAATATGTATACCAGAACGCTATATTCCAGAGTCAGCCCCTGTGTCGCCAGACGAACGTAAAAAGAGAATGCACAAAGCTGAAGCTATCAGGAAAATGTTGTCAGAATCTACTCCTATACTTACTACAGGTACAACTTACTGTTCTCTTAATATATAACATATGAATACTAAGTGATTGACATTTAGAAGGAGAAAATGATGAATATACAACCGTTGGCAGAAAGAAGATGATTGAAGAAAAAAAGCAAAGAGACCATTTGTTACAATTGAATCAAATATTGGCACAACAAGTTATGGAGAAAAGTAAATCAGTTGCTTGTGAGTTGAACTTAATATAATATTCATAAAATAAGTTTTATAAATGCATGAGTTTTTATGTTGTTTTTATTTTTTTGTGTTTTTATCTACCCTGCTTGAGTAGTCACACGTTTTGTTGTAGGTGCAAGCCCCACAAATACTAGAGACTGATTGATTAAAAAGCATGAAGGTGTGTTTAAAATTGTTTGACTATTGTTGTTTTGAATATTTGAGTAAACAAAAAATTGATTCTTATATTTTATTTTTTATTATTTTTTTGTAGTGAATGCTATGGCTCAAGTGGGTAATAAAAAACGTTATTCAATAAATGATGATGATCGAGAATTATCACCAGAAGAACCTCTTCCATTATACCAACAAAGAGAAAACTTTTATTCTTAACAAATTATTAAAAATATTTAGGTTGTGTACCTGAAATGTTTAGGTTGTACAATGCAAAAAAAATAGACTTAAACTGTTAAAAATATTTTTTAAATATTTTAATCTTTGTTGTATAGTTTTATAGATATTGATGTTTTAATAATGTGGTTAACACATAGGTAAAAAGTATTATAAAACATAATATGTTAATTAATTATTTTTATTTTTTGTAAATAAAAAGTTTAGTTTTAATTAATATTTCCTTAATGATTTAGGAAAAAAAAACGATCTAGTTTTTATTATTTATTTAATTTGAATATTTTTTATTAAAAAATTATAACTATTACTATATTATATGTATAATTTTTTTTATATATATTATATATATAAAAATAAACAAATTGTTACTTCAGCTGTTAGAAAATAATTTATAATCAAAACATGTTCCTTATTAGTTATTCACAAATACTTGTGCCAATATAAAAATGAAAATGATAAAGTGAAAACGTAAATTCGTCTTTACTTCTAATATTTTATGTACTGATAGGATAGATTTATTGTATCTTGGATAGACATTTTTATGAATAAATATGATTGCATTATGTATAATTTTTTTAGTCTAATTTTGTATTTTTAGTTTTAAAAACTTACTTTTGAATATGAATATGTCATACACATACACCAATAACTCGATAGTTGATATTAATTTTATTGAATAAGAAATGATAATACGATTCTTACGTTCATTTACTCATAAACTGACTACTGTTAGTTTTTAAAAAGATTCAAAGCAGTTCTTTTTTATGTAACAAGTAGGTACTTGTTATCATCCAGTCTTCTATCTCTTATTTACTATAACAAACAGGCGTGTCAGTTGATTCAAAATTCTGACCAATTAGCCGTAAGTCATAACCTTGACTATACCCTGTTCCAAAAGAGAAGACACCAGGCGGCCACAGACAAAACCGGTTTTGCTACGTAAATCTGGTGTCTTCTCTTTTGGAACAGGGTATAGTCATCGGTATGTTCAGAGACTTTTGTTAACACAAATTAATTGGACTCCAGTTTCTATTTCTCTTTGGATTTGACATAAGGGAGGAGCCGCCTAATTATGAATAAATATCAATTGACTTTGTATCCCTTTACGCTCGAATATTTCAGTAAAAGTTTCCCAGATTTTTAATAGCCTTTTTACTCCAAATAAAAAAAAAAAAAACTTAAAAACTAAAGAACCTGAAAATTAAGAATTAATTTCTATGGTCTATGAAAGTTACTTCAAATACAAATTTGTATAGGAACTTAAACCTAAAATAAAACCTTGGCATCAGAATGCTAAACTTATGGGAGACCATGGTTAACCCAACACTGTAAACACATTATCGGCCTAAAAAAAGAAAAATCTTGGCTACGCCATTGATGCTTAAACTGCTAAGACGCAACCGTCTGCTTTTTTTGGTAAAGTATTGATTTACCATAACATTTCGTGATCAAATTGTACACATTTTTAAATCAAACGATTTGATCATAGGAGGAACAAGGAAAAATAAATGATAAGTACAAAATAACATCTTAGGCAAATAAAAAGGTGTCAAGTGGGTGTCGCTCTGCTGTACAGTACGTTACTAGTGGGTCACTGTAATGGATTGTAGGTATAAGAAAAACGATTCTGAATGAAGACGGTCAAATATGATATTACTGATATTACTAAGTATATTTGATGATATTATTGTGAACAAAGTAATTTATATAATATTACCTTTTTACTCGGAACCTTGTACTACATTATCACACTTTTTGATCCAACAAATAAAATGTATAAATAAAATGTTATACATTTTTAACTATTAAGTAATTTGTAAATTCTCAATTTGATCAATTTCGTTAAAATTCGAACTTTAAATGCCTTTAAAAACGGATTTTTAATATTTTTCAACTGCTATTGTAACAATATACCTGAAGTCTTGAATTAAGCCGTGATCCCATGGCGCGAGGCTTGGTATTGCGCGGTATTGTTCACGCGACGTGGGATCAGTTTGCTCGGCGCGGCTCGCGTCTATCCAAAAATTGTCGGTTTTTGGTACCCAAGTCAAAGGAAATCATTCGCGCTCGTTGCTCGGCTCGTGAAACCAGTCCAACGCGTTCCCACGGACTAAAGGGGCTCGTGTGTATTTCACTATTTTTTTTTACCTTTTTTCGAATATTTTATTTATTTATTTTTAAATAACACGGAGTGGTCAAATGAACTAGTCTTAGAATTTATGGATCTGTATGAACAAGAACCTATCGTATCTGGAATCCAAAATACTCACAACACAAAATTCGCAATTCCGTACATGATTCGTGGGAAAATATTTCAAAAAACCTCAGTGTACCATGTTCAATAAGTGACTTAAAAAAGAAGAAAGATTCGTTGATGGCCACATTCAGGAAACTCGTTAACAAAGTTAAAGCAAGTAAAAAAACGGGTTCGGGATTAGATGACATCTACAAAACTAACTGGTTCGCATACGAAGCAATGGCCAAGTTTCTACATAGCGAGAACCAACCTAATACCACCAAAAGTTCTGAGGTAAATGTATTCAGATTAAATAAATAATAATAAACATACCTACTTAGTAATAATATTATATAGATACACATATTTATTGAATATTACTCTAAACATCAAATATTAATTAACAATAATTAAATATACCAGACTTTCTTACACAAATTATAATTATGCTTTAAAAATTGTTTTGCCACGGAACAGCACCGTTCGTCATAAAATATTCTGTGAATAATTCTCTGACTAATTCTTTCGCATCGCTTGGTGACCTACTGGGCATTCTACGAATTGGTAAGAACGATGCTTCGTTATTGTGGTTTTGACGCCATGACCCTGGAATAATTTCGCACCATCTTTTTCCGAGTCAAATGTTCCTTGTGGACAATAACTGGAAGACGAAGTTTTACTTTTTCTTAAAAAATTGTGCAGCAATGCACAGGCCATTGTTATATTGGTCACTTTTCGGGATTGAGTAACATTGAACGTCTGAATACTCTAAAAACTGATGACATTATAGTATTATACCAAAGGCATTCTCTACCACTCTTCGTGCCCTAGATAATCTATAATTGAATAACCTTTTTTCATAGCCCTTGTCATAAACACCAGAATAGGGCTTCATCATATGCTTATTTAGAGCAAATGCGCTATCCACTACGAATAAATATGGTAACATATTGGTCTTGGCAGGAAGCGGTTCATCTGCTGGAAGCATAAACTGTTCATGCTCAAATTTTTTCCCATAAATCTGTGTTTCGATATACACCACAATGTTCACGATTTTTGGCCCAACAAATAAAACTTTATTGATATTTATAGAAAAAAAACTAAAAAAATTGAATACTGACAATGTCCGTAAACAGGTCAAAAAGAGTCAAAATATTTTCAAAATGTCACGGTATATAGAAAATGATAATATAAACATTCAGTAAAACTTTCATGCATCGACAGTGGTTCGTTTTTGGTTTACAACAAAATAAGAAAATCGCTACATGAGAAATCGAATGAATATCCAATGTTATAAAAATATGAACATCAAACGCTCATAAAAATTTAATTTGACTTTCTCATAGACATTTTTTTTTTTTTTTGATAAAGGTAGATAACCTTATAAGGAATCTTGTATTACGATCTAAAATCTTAGATTTAAAAAGAAAAAATTTTCTAATTTTTGTTATTTTTACGTATTTTGTCAAGATTTGAACTTGTATTCTTATAAAAAAAAAATTGTGACTACATTTTTAATATTTTCCAAATATCGTTGTACCTAAAAAATACCTTTCAAGGTCTAATGAATCAAATTAAGAATGCATAGGCATTGATTAAATATACATTATATATTAACATACATATATTTAATCAATTAATGACATAGGTACCTATATTTAGCAAAAAAAAAGTGTGCTTATTGCTTTGTTAATAAACTTTTTTCATGTGATCGAAGTAAGTGCGTAAGGCGACTATGACACCGCGGTAAAACAAAATATAATCTTAAAAGATACCTACCTACACATAGGTACCATATATTTCACATTTATACAAATTTATTATTCAATGTGTTCATGTATAGGTAAGTATATTACCAATACTATCCTGAGTGAGTATATCAAATAATTAATTAATAAATAAGGTTCTATAATTTAAATGGCACTTGAATGAGTACTTTTACCGAAAACTCTCGAATTGTTCAGTTGATCGAATGAAAATAGAACGACACAGTAATAATAATAATAATAATAATAATAATAATAATATGGTCGTTCGTCGGTGCATGTTGCCGTGCCAACCATAATATTAAACAGTAAATACAATATTATCATTGTACACTATGGCTGTGTTATGTGTACAAACATTGCAGCCATTATAAAACTTGTATAATATATTAATTGTGATATTGCAATCTAACACGACTTTACAGTTACATATTCTAAATATTACAATCATCGATGGAAAGTTATAAAATCTTGGAACGGATCGGGGAAGGAACTCACGGACAAGTGGTCCAAGCCATGGAACGGTCTACTGGTCAAATAGTGGCTATTAAGTGCGTACGATCATCGGACAAAGCGTCAAAGAACTTACTGCGCGAAATCGAATCACTGAAAGCGCTGGATTCCGATTACGTTTGTTATATAAATATTAAAAACCAGCCAATGGTCGATTGGTGTAGGTGGAGATTGGTAGAATGGAGCTTAGTAGTCCCTCGAATAATAATTTACAAACTCTAGGGCCCAGACAATTTGATCATTATTGTTATGGCAGTTTAACTTGATTTTAGAAAAACGTTTTCAATAAATTGGATTCTTTCTGTTTTCGATTTACACGACATTAATATTATCAAAATTATAAAATTAATTTATGATAGGTAGGTATTTGTGGCAATCCCTTAAGGGAATAAAAATATTTAAAACATTGATAATCGAGGACATGGGATGCTGTGAGTATTTGTTTGCTCCCCTCCCGTTAAAGGTTCGACTAAATCTCCGTCTACGTGGCAATGTACTTTAGATAAAGCAATAAAATAGGAACTTAAAATATTTGCCATTTTTCAGGTTGTAAAGTTGTTGGATCATTTCTGTCACAGTTTCAGTTTCTATTTGGTACTCGAGTTCGTGGCGTCCGGTTTGCTAGAGATGTTGTACGACGACGACATATGGCTCGACGATTTTCATCTGAAAACATACGCTCGTATGCTCCTCACCGGTGTAGTGCATATGCATGCCACCAATATCGTGCACAGGGTAATAGCCAATATGAAGAGTCGCGGGAAAAATAATACATTTTTTCCAGTACCTACCTATTTCTAATTACCTATATATTGTAATTTCCGTAACACAATTAACAATTATTTTTATTAGAATTAAAAATTCACTTCATAAAATATAGGTAGGTACTCCAAATCTATACGACACTGAAATTTGAATATTACTGAAACACACCGGAAAGTGGGGTTAAATGTGCGGGACTGAAAGTATTTTATATAGGTATACCTATATATCTCTAATCGCAATATCTTAATTTTAATCAAGTTATAAATTTCTAAAGGAAATTCTTTAGAAAAATGCCAACAAATATCATAAATCCAATAAAACCCAGGTGTGCAGAGTGTGCATCGCGCCATCGCACGTGATATATTGGAGACCCTCAAAAGTTCTATTGAGTAATGACTCGTGTTAAAATTATTAAAATTATTAAAATATTAGGTTTTTATTTTTACATCAATGGATTTTAACGCTATCGCCACCAACACCAAATGATTTCAGATTATTTAAAGATGTTATAAAAAAATCAGCGGACAATGATTCATACTTAAACTTCGGTATAAACATTTTTTTTTTATGATTAAGTCTACATTTTAGTTTGCCGATTTTTTTTATTAGTTTTTGTGAAATGTATTAATAAAGGGCCTCAAGAAATTGGTTTGCAACACGGTCCACGATTTAAGATAGTATGGTTGCCCATCGACTGTTCTATTTTAAATCGTTGTTTGCACACGGGGTGCACAGGCCTCAATAGTAGTCGTCTAATTACGGCATTGATTCGCGGTATCTATAGGTACCTACCGAAAATTATTAATTAATAATTATACAAATTTTTTTAGCATTTTGTTTAATGAACAAGAATATAGATATTTTAGCTAAAATTCAGTGGCAATTATTGTCATTGCAGAGGTGTACAAAATAAAAGAATAGAATAGAATAAATGATAGTAGGTAATGATTTATACAATTTATTTGTCTATTCGTATAGTGTCAGCGATTAACATTTACACGATGTACCTAGTGACGCTGAGTTTCATATTTTGGAAATTTCTATTATCATTATGTTAATTTATTTTAATTATTGACGATTTTAAATACTTCGATATTATATAGTAGGTATATAGATAGGTAGGTATTAAATATTAATATTGATAATATTTATACAAATTATTTTTAGTTTTTTTTTTATACCTAGCGCTTTTGTCATCTTATATTGGCGCAAATGATACATACATATGTAATATTTACGCCTTTGGCGCTTACGCCCTTTTTAGTCATTCGATAGGTGTCTAGTTCCGTGCCATACCTGTACTATTTTCCATTTATTATTATAACTTTTGGGTTCCAAAAGAAACCTTGGGTATAAGTTTATGTACCTATGACTCAATTACTGTATACAATTATTAATACAATTAATTTTCATAGATATATAATATATATGTCAGTTTTTTCCTACTAGATTCCTCGTGCACTCGGTGCACAGAGTTTGTTTTGATCATTTGTATTCTGCACGTCTCGTGCTTCATGCCTACGTCCTCTATACAATATATTAGTTTTATAATCTTGTCGTGTTCATTAGGATCTGAAACCGGCGAACTTACTGATAAGTTCCGATGGCGTCTTGAAAATAGCGGATTTTAGCTTGAGCCGTCTGCTGCTGACGACCGCCGTGGGCGACGATGATCAAAACGACCGATGTTACACAGGCCAAGTAGCTACGCGCCGATACCGAGCACCCGAACTCTTGTTTGGCTCTGTCCACTACGACCAGTCAATCGATATGTGGTCTGTCGGTTGCATTTTAGCAGAGATGCAAATGAAAACACCTTTATTCTCGGTTAGACGATTTGTTCGTTTTTTTTCAAACACTTAAAACTTCAGTGCTGCAGTTCAGCAGGAAGTACCGCGGGGTTATTGTGAATCCAATGCCTTAAAATTCTTCGACATGTGCATTTCTTTTTAAAACAAATTTTACTAATCAGTAGCATAATGTTGATGACAGTGGCGGCTCGTGCCTGTGTGCCTAAGGGCACACAGGCACGCAGTTGGGTAATTAGGAATTTGGTTTGGGGGGGATATACGTTTTTAGCAAACATGAATGGTTATCACTTATTATCAATATTTTGATCAAAATGTTAGCAGTAAAAAATAAGTTTTGGGTGGGGGGATCTATCCCCCTTATCCCTCCTCCTAATTAAGCCCCCGCGGAAACGTGCCCCATTCAAAATTTTGAATAAAAATAAAGAACTTAAATTAAACTCAAACATCAGATGTAATAATTATTATAACCGGAGTCAGTATAACATAGCAAATTGAACGCTCGGCAGATTATATTTAGCTGTTGGTTTAAAAATGAGCGAATTGACCTCTTATACAATTTAAAGATAAAATTATTATCATTTTTTTTTTTAGATTTTAGTTTTAAAGCAAGTTATGAGTATTTTAAAATGCACAAACAATTTGCCAAACATGATCTGCTGAGCATATAATTTGCTGTGTAATGCGTTTGTAAGACAGAGAGAATGCATGTGGGTGTAGCGTTCTTCTAAATATAATATATTAATATACTCATGGCTTATACAGGTTGTCAAGTGAGGATTTGTTTCCTGAGATAATGAATAAATCATAAATCTGTTTTATTTATTAGACTCACAGACGCTACACATATTTGATTGACGTCAATAACATATGCGGGTGTAATACATACCTATTACATTATCACCAGTGAATAAATAAATTATAATTTTAAAATCATCATTAGAGGGGAGGGGTTTCAATATTTATGCTCTTTATCCTGTGAACCCCGTGAAGCCGCCACTGGTTTATGAGATCAGTTATTTTTGACTTGTGTATCTCAATATAATTTTTTCAAATCATTTAACTCTTCACAGTTGACCTCTGTTTCCAAAACATAAAATATTATTAACATTTATTACAATTTTAGGGAGATTCTGACATGGAACAGATTGCCATCGTTGTACATAATTTAGGGACTCCAACTGACGAAACATGGCCAAATAGGAATGAAATGCCAGATTATAATAAACTGAAGTTTACACACTGTAATCCAGTACCAACAAATGTATTGTTGCCTGATATTGATGAACTGTTAGTTGATCTAGTGGGAAAATTAATTTTATACAACGCTGATAAAAGATTAAATGCACAAGAGGTACTTATCAATTATTTTTTTCTTTTAAATTAGGTACTAATTTAGTATTAAACCATTATAATTTAAACTAATCAAGAAATTTGTAAAGTAAAATGTCTATTTCATTAAATTATTAGTACCACAGCAAGTTAACAAATTAAATACTGTTACTAAAATAATTTATTTTTAATTATTCTAGGCATTACTGCATCCTTATTTTTTTAACGAACCGTTGCCATGTTTAGAACATCTAATGCCAAAACCACCAAATGATCATAGACAAAAACTTTCGCCCAAACCAACTGAAGTGATTGAAAGTTTGGATAAAAATTTTAGTTGTTTATATACAATACTTGATGAGACGTTGTAAATTTGTAATTACCTACATAATATTTTTTAGAACATTAAATCAATATAATAAAACTAAAAAACATTGATTCAGAGTAGTTATTATTTTATTATTACACATTAGAAAAATATAAATGCAAATTATTTATTACAATATAGATAGAAATAAGAAAACTAAAAAATAAAAAATAAAATGGTTAATAATAATAAATAAACACTTCTGAAAAAATAAATAAATATAATATATTTTTCATTGATTGAAATCTATAATATTGGCAAAAACATAAACCTAATTGTTATTTAATAATAATAGGACACCATTCATCTGTGAGTGCAATATTTTCATTTTTGGATTTTACTTCATTAAAAAAAATATCTATTGGTTAATTAACAATTCTAAAATAAATAAATAAAAATAAATAGTCAAATAGATATATATATAATATATTTTAATAATTGTAGACTTTTAACTTGTAGTACCAGATTAAATGGGCGTAACATTCCAGATTTTTGTATTGCAGTCTTGTCCAACCGACACTATAGTTTCATCATCCAACCACAATACACGTGTAATTTGACTTTGTGGATGAGCATCTAGAATAAAAATAAAATATATATATCATCTTATTTAATAACACCACAAGCATGATGTGAATTAAAAGCTTTAATACTGACTTTTTATTATTGTATGTTTGTTGGGTGAAGTAACGCTCCATACAATGATAGTAGTGTCCAAACTTCCACTGGCTACTTGTTTTGAATTAGGTGACCAGGCCACACTGTTAACACGTGCAAGATGGAAGCCCCAATCTTGTTTATGCGCCAGCTAAATTATAAAAAAAACAAGATACAAAATTATTGAAAGTCAATAAAAAAACAATATTATATTATATTTCTTACCGACTATCCAATTGTAAAGTAAAGAATAAAATCAAAATAAATAATATAGTGGCTGTTTCAGATTTAAGGTATTTACTTTACTTACATTGAATTCGGGCACTTTGTATAAAATGACTTTTCTGTTCGCGTCACTTGCTACCAAGTACTCTCCATCTGGTGAAAATGAACAGTCTGTAATTGGTCCTAAGTGATCACACTCCGCGACAAATTCCAAATTGTAAGTGGATTCATTAATTTTGTATACGTGCACCTAGGATTACTTATCGATTAAACCATGACAAACATTGTGTGTTGTGGATGAATACACATACTTTATTATCTAAAGCTCCTCCGACTGCAACATAACCAGCGCCTGGACTAATAGCAACAGCAGAAGGTTCATAGTCCACAGGCAAATTAAATACTTTTTTTTCGTTTTTTAATACTATTATCTAACATATAAAATGTTTATATTATAAATACTATTATTATGCTCATTAATATGTTCTGTATAACCTCTTTAATCGTAACCGTGACAATCACATTACTGTTAAAGTCCATTCCCCTTGGTTGAGCATTTAGTTTAACTTGTAAGTCTGTGTACGAATTGGATTTAACGTCAACTTGCCTAAGGCTGTCATCAATTCCACATGTATACAAATAATCATTATCCAGTTTCATTCCATTGATTTGATTTCCATGACCAACACCTTTTACTCTATCATTTTCACCTAATTGTATTTAACAGTAATTAATAATAATTATATTTTTCTCAACTGGAAGAAATAACAAAATATAACTTTTCAAACATATTATTTTATATTCAAAATTTTAAAAAATTTATAATCTCAATAGTTACCGTTTGCAGCATTCCAGTTTGTAATATTGCCATCATGGGAACCAGTATAAATAGTACTACGATCTGGACTTAGTGCCAATACTGTAATTGGTTTATTATGACCCTAAATAATTATTATAATTATAAGTGTATTGCTTTTAGAATAAGTTAAAATTTTAATTAATAATAAAACTTCCAATGTCTTGAACTTTTTTTATGGAAAGTTACTACCTTTAAACATTATAAATGGTAATTTGAATTACCTTAATGATTCGTATGGGTTTCTCAGGATTGTTGACATCTAGGTAAGTAATAAAGCCATTAAGAGAGACAGTTAATAAATAATTTCCTTGCCACAAACAAGAAACCTATTAAAATATACAAAAAATTATTATCTTAATAATTTATCTAATAAAAAAAAAATCTCAAACCTGTTGATCCTCTACTTGGTTTCCTATCACAAATTCACTAACAACAGATTTTGTTTCTACATCCCATAGCTTACAAGTTTTATCGCCAGAAGACGTTAATAGACGTGTACTGTCTGCACTCCAAGCAACCTAACATATTTCAATGTTACGTAAAAAAAAATTGTTAAATATACATTTTTTTTTAATGTTGAAAGTTTCTTACTCCATAAACTCCTCCTTTGTGTGCTGGACTACCAATTTCAGACACAAGGTCAGCATTAGTACCTTCGTACAAGAACACTTTACCGTCAAAACCTGCTGAAGCGAAGAAATTACCATTGGGTGAGAAACGTACTGCCTGAACAAATCTCGAGTGATCCTGTAATGTACAAAGTTAAAGAGTTAGGTAGACTTTATTCCAATAAAATAAAATATATCAAGTTAAGTAAAGATAAAATGTACTTGTTTGGTCATCTTGAACTTGAATGGCGGACCTTCAAAAACACCAATTGTGTTGTCTTCACTACCAGTCACAATTCTAAATGGACGACTAGGCCGAAAATCACATGAATTAATTGGTTTAGACTGACCCGTTATTTCACCAACTGAAGTACCAGTTTCTGCCATAAATACATGACCAAATCTATAAAAAAAAATTGTATAATATATTTGAGAAAAATATAGAAAATACTATACAAAAATCCATAAAAGCATAAAAAATTAAACGATCCAATGTACCTCTCTCGGCCTTCACCAACAACTACCATCCGTTGATTGTCTGGAGACCAAGATATGTCTTTAATTGGCCCTCCAAATGGATGGAACTCATTTTTAAGAATATGTTCTTTATTCACAGTATCCCAAATCCTTATTTTGCCTGATTGATCTGTAATTTTTACGTTTTATTGATCAAATGTTTAATTTTTTTAAATATATTTGATCTCATACCACCAGATGCAATGTAAAATCCACTTGGGGAATATTTGGCAACATTTACAGCACAGGAGTGTTCAGTGTACACATCCGATATAGCCGGGTTCTTGACAATAAGTGAAACAA
This sequence comes from Acyrthosiphon pisum, assembly GCF_005508785.2. NCBI lineage: Eukaryota > Metazoa > Arthropoda > Insecta > Hemiptera > Aphididae > Acyrthosiphon > Acyrthosiphon pisum. The sequence goes on from NC_042494.1 coordinate 27,364,443, forward strand.
ACAAAACACAAATTAATTAACCGTTTATTGACAATAAACAAAATACACAGGCTCACCTCAATGTCACGTATAATGACACTGTTACCGTTTGTGTAGAGAAAATTTTTTCCCTTAGGATCGCCGCCCAAAACGATCGGCTGCCCTCTTTGCGTACGTGGTAGTGTTGAGTATATGTACTCTATAATCAAACGACAAAATTATATTTCGGTCACTTGTTACCAAAAATCTATCAATTACGATGATGATTTGTGCTGATGACTCACTGTTAGAATAGGACATTGTGTATAATGATACTGTAGGTAGTAAGTAGAAAATTAAGCACTTATAATTAATAATTCAGTAAATGATGAGTTGACACCGATTTCTAGTGTAACGGACCTATTAAGTGAAGAAAAATAAGAAAACAGAATAATAATAATAAAACTATTTAATAACGATACGGCGGGGCTGTTTGTTGTTCGTAAGATATTTTAGTGTATAAAATGCAAAATGTAACTCTTTTTCTATCGCAGACTACAGAAACCTGATACGTCTGAACTCTGAATGATGATGATAAGCATATTATTATTACAAAGATAACTGTACCGACTGAGTCGACCAGGATTACCATATAAGGAATAGCAAATAATTTATTTCGTGTAATTTTAAAACGATGATAAATTATTATTGTTTGTCACGGTGCAGACTGCAGACTTATTGTGGGCATAACTCAACGACTGCAAAGGACATAATTCTACGGTGTATGTGGCCGAGTAGAGAAAGTTGCTTTACTTTGATCTTGAAAGCACAACTTACTGTAGACAGTGTTCAGAGATTGTAGCTCGCTAATTTATTGATTTCTTATCATGGGATGTTTCCACAACGGCACAAAGGTTAACCATTCTTATCACATGCGTCGGCCGGACCGGAATACTGTATGGTCGATGGGTTCCTTAATAATATAATAGTAGTTACTAATCACTATAGTTTTTGGTTAATAATATTAAATATTTGTTCATTTGGTTCAAATTTTGCACTTATATATTGTAATATTACCTATCTTTAATCATGGTTCTAAACTACCAATTTCCGACTGACAATCACTACGAAAATTCGATACTATTGAACTAATTGTAAATAGTTAGTGGTTATTGAATATTGATTATTTTGGTGGAAACGCGTTGTATCTCCGTGTTAAGGGAAACTATTCTTAAATACTCTGCATTCTGAAGATTATCTTTGACGAGTTTGACATCACATATGCACTTGTCCTCTCAGACCTGTCTAACAATCACCCGATCGCGTAATATAACATAATTAAATTATCCGTGTACCGTTGTAAGTTTATTTTTAATATTTTAATTTTCTAGCAAGTAAAAAGTTTGTAATATTAGAATTAAAAAACAATTCAAAATTGCTTAATAAATCATAGTCAACGTAACATGTTGAATCTGAATATAAATTTGTGTTACTAACTTGTAAAGCACAATACAAAAAGAAATTATTTTGTAATGTTAAATGAAATAGTAATAATTAATAATAATATATCAGATATTTTATTATATTAGTAATGTAATTGCTAAATGTTACAAATATATTGCTTATTTAAATAATTATCATACAATAAGTATTGGACCATTTAGTTGAATACTTTATAGTGATGCTTAAAGCTTATAATAATAATACAGATCAAAAGATTTAGATATATTAGAGTTCATAAAAGGGAACAATATTATACAATCAGATCTTAAATACTTATAAATAGGTGTATAGTAATAAATTATTATTTATGAGTTTTTTCTGAACTGTAATAATGAATATAATTATGATTGTTTGATTCTAATAATCATGTTAAACAACTTATGGCTTACAATCGTTTTTCATTGTACTTACTTAACTATGCATTTTATATTTATTGGAAGCACTTGGTACATATAAATTAGTTATTACATTTAATTTTTATGAATAAGTCACATAGGTCAAGCAGAAAAATATATAATTAAATATACGTTGCTCGAAAAAAAAATAAGATACTAATCAGACAATTATTATGTAAACAAATATGTCAGTAAAAACAAAATAAGATTAAAATATTTATAAAAACAAGATCATCAATAAGGTGTTTGGAGATTTAAAAAAAAAATATAGGATACAAGTCGACATTTCTATGTTCTTATTTTGTCCTGTCAGTGAAAACAAATATTTTCTCTCAATAATTTGTACGTCAAATTAGCAGTATATAACACTACCATTTAAAGTACATTATAAGTACTTTTCAACTATCCAGTATAATCAAAATTCTTCCAAAGTTCTAACACACCAAATTTCAGTAGCCAGCAATTGTCTTGATTATACTAGATTATATGCACCCTAATTGAACAATACTGATCTTTTAAAAACTTTTTCAAAATAAACAGAAATCTAATGATTAAATTATTTAAGGATACTATCAGTAAATGAGATTGTAATTTTAAAGGCCTTTATTGGAATACACGATAGCTGGTGGGTTCTTGCAATTGCTCACTATGTCACAGTATGCAGTATTCTCGTATTTCTCCAATGTGCTTAATTTAATGGAGCTGAAATAAGACATAATGGTTGAACATAAAAAACATAAATTACCTTCAATCATAATATACCTGAACTGAGGAAACAAGGCACACGCAGTTGGCACCATACCAATCAGACTGAAATTAAAAAAAAATTCATATTTAGTTAAATTTACATGTTCCAACCAGTATAATTGTTACATATATATATATCATAGTATAATTATAATTTGATGAGTTTATATGGATAGTTTTATGTAAAAATATAATACTTACAAACAACCAACAGCAAGTGTTTGAAATGGAGCATGGATCCATGTATTACGCTTGAACCATGTACTTTTGTTTTCAAGTTTTTCCATTATGACAGGCAGCAATACTAAAAATAATGAATGATAAGAAAAACATAAATATACTTAAATTTTTAAAATTATAAATATTTATTGAATTACCCATTCCAGGTGCACACATAACAATTCTTGATACTATTACTTGAGATATTCCTTTAGCAGCAGCTAACTAAAAGCAACCAATATTTTGAAATTGTATTTTGATAGTAAGTAATAAAAATATTATTTTAGGATCTAATGTGTTACCTTAGAACATCCAACTCTATTTTTATCAGCATCATAAACATCTACACCTTTTAATAATTCAGTCTGGCGCATTAATGGTATGTTCACACAATTGGCTGCTGCAACCGCGGCAAATGGAACATATCTCTAAATTATTGATCAAATTAGGAACATTTCAATGCTTTGAAAAATTATTGATAGTTTACTTGAAAAAAGGGTGAAGCGTTATTTGTCAGATATTGCTTGAATTTTATGGATGTTACACAAGCAGCTATTGTTGCTGAACCGTAAGCTGTGCCCATTTGAGTTTGGCTCAAAGGAGAGTTAGCATTTCGATTGGTATAGTTAACTAGAGCATTGAAAGACTGATTAATCCATTGCCAAAACACCACAGCCGGAACTGTCCTTGTAAATTAACAAAGTGAAATAAATATTAACTACCTGTACATTACATAATTTTAAATTTTAATTATGGCATACTTATAAAAAGACAACATTGCTCCAGTAATAGCCATACCCCCGGGTACCTGAAAGCACATTCGACCAAATACATTTTGTTTTTGTCCAGTATCTGGGTGAAAAGAACTTTCATAGATCTGTTTAGCAGCCAACAGTTGTTCAGTAGTTGTCCCAGGTGGAAGTGTACCATTTCTGTAAAAATGTGAAACATTTTAAAATTCAATTAAGTTTTTAAATGTCTAATAAGTTATGACTTATACTATTATTCTCCATTACTACTTACAAATAGGATGAACGTAAAGACTTGGCTTCTTCAAGCTCTTTATCAGTTTTTAAACATAACATAGGGTTTGTCACCCAAAAGTAATAATGCCACCGTCCGACATACGTAGTTTGATCCCAAGGACATTTTCCATTTCAAAAGGCGTGTTCATGTATAAATGTATATTTATCTATTAAATTATTCTGAGCAATAAAAAAAAAAAACAACAAATATTAATTGATTTTTTTAATAGAGCCCAACACTCACTAAACTTATTAATTATTAAATTATTACCAAAGTACAACTTAACAATACCTAACAAACCAAACAGAAAATCAGAGTCAATAATTGTTCACTGTTGTCTAAAAATGTTCAAAATAAAATTGTGTGAGACGGTATGACGTGTATTTTAAAATATTTACAAGTAGGTATCAACGTCCTAAACTATAATTAACGTCGATTGTGTTTCAGACTACCAAAACAATCATAATTGTACGTTATGCATTGTATGATAATAATGACGAGTCTTAGACAGTTAGACGTATGGTTTGGCTAAAAACAAATGTGAAATTCGTAGAATAAATTTGATCGAATTAACATCGTGGGATGTATTAATATATTATGTAAACATTAAGTTATTAAAAAAAACCCAGACGAATGGACAATGAATGAATAACTCGTAACTACTAACTCGACCAATCGGAATCCTAAATGGCTAAATCAATGACCTAAATGATAAAATAATCATTAAACACGCAATTCTGACCGAAAAAAAACGGCTATAGTTTTTTTATGGGTGAGTAGGGCCCGAGGTGGGCACCGTGACAGCTGCAGCTCATCGCACGTCATATATTATTATTATTATTACCTTTGAGTTTTGACAAATATTATTTTATGACCGTTCGATTCTCCTGTATACTGTTTTCCGAATCGCACGTCTCCTCTGGTATTTATAACATTTTTCTTTTTTATGTATCATTCACAAATAGACCCGTCACTCGTGAGTCGTCAGTCGTGACGGCGAGAGTAACTATCGTACCGACGCAACGTCTATAATCTTTATCATTAAATAGTAAAATAAACATAAATTCATAAACAAGCGCGGTGTATATTGTATTCCGGTACTCTTCCGGTGCATACATGGTAATTGGTAACATATATCTTTAATATCTATGGTAGCCGATAACAAAAAATTAAAAAACTTGATAATTTATTTTGCTTCGTGGAGGAATAAATACAACAAATAACTTGAAACATGTACTTGGCCGTTAGACCGGTTCACGTTGAAATCCAACTACGATTTAATAGGTAATTATAATTACCTATTAATCAACTATTTTTATAATTATGTATTTATGTATCAGTATCACATTTCAGAATTCTATCTATAATACTATGAAAAAAGTAGTATAATCTTGATCGTGACTCAACTCCAGAAAAGTGAAATTATTATCCTGAAGATGAAACAATAACTATTCTTAGTTCACAATATGAAAAGATTATTATTAAATAGTAATTACCAACTAATTACCTATAATTGGCTAGTCACCACGATTAAAGATATCTTTAATCGTGCTAGTCACTAATGAGTAATGGGCAATTCCAATATTTCAAAACCAGAGTCACATGGTTATACTATATATAAATAAATAAATTAGTCGCTCTACTGCACAGTAAGTAGATTACAAGTGGGTATAATGGATGGTATTAAATTTGAATTCAATGATATACCTAATATCATTGCATACGAAAAACGATTTTGAACGGTTTGTCTGTGTGGATAGGTATTTTCTATTGTTATTACTTATTATATTAATTGGAAGCCAGTTAGTTGAATTATTATTAACCATATTAAGTATAAAATTATAACAAAATAATTAAAATTGTTATTCTTGATTATTTAATATGTAATTTCATCCAAATTTGAACATGGAAAAACCATAAAAAATTGTGTTTTTTAAAATTATTGATATTTTTTGGTTACAGAATAATCTACTCACGTAGAATCTTATTTTAATTTTTTAATCCTTAGCTATATAATATAAGTTGAACATTTTATAAATTTTTAACTGAAAAATAATTTTTTTAATTTAAATTTGATAAATTTTGTCAAAAATCGAACTTTAAATACTCATAAAATTGAAAGTCCAAAACAAATCCAAATATTTTGAACATTTGATCGTGTAAAGAAAATGCTAATATAAACAACCGGTGAAAATTGCATGTACGGTCATTTGTTTTAGTCACCAAAAACCAAAATCGAATTTGTCAAAAACCAATTTTGCAAAAAAATTTTTGTTTTTCTCTGCACTTTTAAACACTAATGGGAATATGGGATTTACTAACTAGATTCACTTTCCCATCGAACAAGATACTGAAGTACCATTATTTCAACTACTTATCGTGTACACAGACACATAAATGTAAAAAAAAAGAATGGGTAAGTGGATGTCGCTCTGCTGTACAGTAGGTTACAAGTGTGGTCACTGTAATGGATGGTGTTAAATTTGAATTCAATGATATAATATCATTGTATTAGAAAAACGATTCTGAGCGAAAACGGTCAGTTAGCCTATGATATTAGTATATTACTAAGTACATTTAATAATATTATTGTGAATAAAGTAGTTTATATAGAACGCCTATTTACGTATGGGACCTTGTTTTAAATTGTTAATCCTTAGTTATAAAAGTTGAATATTTTATACATTTTTAACTACAAATAATTATTAAATTTTAAACTTGATATATTTTGTCAAAATTCGAACTTTAAATCAGGGCTTCAAACCGAAATGATTTTTTTTGGTTAATGGTTTTAGTTCTTCTTAAATTTTTTTCGGTTTAAGAAACCGGTTAATATTGTTCCTACATTTTATGGTTATTAAAAACCGGTTAATTTCGTTTTTTATTTTTTTCCAAATAATATTAATAATAATTAATATGTATCTATTACTATTTACTTGTATTATGTAGGTATATGTATAGGTATACTGTCTACTATAAGAAAAAAACATATTATTTATGTTTAAATTGCTCGAAAAATTATTCTGGTTAAACATTTCGTTTTCGTTCTATAAAATAATTGATTGTGGTTTCGTTTTCGTTTTCGTTCATGTAAATTTTCCAATATAACCGGTTAATATCGAAACCGGTTTTAACCGGGTTTGAAGCCCTGCTTTAAATACTTATAAAAAAAATTGTGCCTAAATATTTTCTATGTTTTTCAACTGCTGTTATAACAATATATAAAGAGCTTTGCATTACATTTTCACGCTTTTTTACCCAACAAATACATTTTTATTGATATTTATAGAAAAAAAAACTAAAAAAAATTGAAAACTGACAATGTCCGTAAACAGCTCAAAAAGAGTCAAAATATTTTCAAAATTGTAGGGTGTATAGAAAATGAAAATATAAACATATAGTAAAATTTTCATGTATCTACAGTTATTCCTTTTTGAATTACAACGAAAAAACAAAATCCGTTACGTGAGAAATGGAGTGAATATCCAATCTTGTAAAAATATGAAATTCAAACGCTCATAAAAATTTAATTTGATTGAAGACATTTTTTTTTTGATAAATATAGACAAACTTATGAATGGTCTTGAATTACATTTTCAAATCTTAGATTTAAAAAGAAAATTTTTCATGAATTTCTAACTCAAAATAATTTGCAAATGTTCGTCATTTTTACGTATTTTGTCAACATTTTAACTTTAGATGCATATAAAAAAAAACTGTGACTATGGATTTTTAATTTTTTTCATCTGCCTTAGAAACAGTATACTAGGAGCCTTCTATTAAATTTTCAAGCTTTTTTAAGCAACAAATAAAATTTTATTGATATATATATAGAAAAAAAACTAAAAATAACGGAAACTGAAAATGTCCGTAAAGAGCTCAAAATATTTGGAAAATGTTATCGTATACCCCCCCCCCCACAAGTACCAACTAGATTCACTTTCCTATCAGAAAAGGTACTGTTGAAGAAAATCTAAGCATTTTTACTGTCCTAAAAGGTGATGACAGACACAAAAAAAATATATATATATACAAAAAAAAAACACACATCATTATAAAATCAATACATTCATCGTTTCACTCAGAATCTAAAAATTGGTACACATCATTGTAAAATCAATACATTCATTGCTCCGCTCAGAATCTAAAAATTAGATAGGCCTATATTTGTAACGGAGGAGAATTTATTTTGATTAATACTTCAACTTTCAAAGGTTTATCGTACATTTTGAAAAATAAGTTAATGAGTTATAAGACTTATGGGGACGTATTTTAATCGCAGACCCCTCGCCCCCAACATTTGTTTTAACACGTTTTATTTTTATTATAATATTGGACTATAAAAGGTAATTTTATTTTTGAAAATTTGCTCCCTTCCTTTGGTTGCAACTTCTGGATCCGCTACTGCTACTGCTTTATTATAATATATATTGTAAAATAATAAGTTGTATAGGTGGATCCAGGGGGGGTAAAGGTAGCATTTATCCCCCCTCCAAATTAAGGATTCCTGGATCCACGTCTGGCTGTATTGAATAGATGTTTATATTTATGTTATTAGTGATTAATTACTATATTAATATATCATAAATATTTTACTTGAAGGTTCCAAATATTCTTAAATAATCCTTTCAATAAAATTTGTATTTCACGTATCATTCATAGGTAAATAAAGATTTAATAAATTATGCTTATTTTATATTTATGCCTATGCTATCCGCAGCATTAACTAGTGGTGTGCCGATACACCGCAGGAGGAGGACCTATTGTGAGTCCATATACCCCTTACATAAACGCAATTCGGCGGGGGGCTAAGGTGTGCTTAGCAGCTAGCACCCTCAATTATGAAATAAGCACTCAAATTTTTTCATGTCAATTTACATTTTAATAGTCATTATGCATAATCATGAAAGAATACGATAAAAAAAAAGAAGTCTGGGGTACCCCTAGTTTTTTCATTGAAAATGTGTCCCTGCCCTACTATTTGAAGCATTGTATAGTAATTTGGAATAATAGTGGCTACCTACTATTCTGGTCCACTGACATAATATCAATATGATATATTACCTACATCATAAAAGTACAAGGTACTTACTTAGTACTTAGTTACTACTTACTTACTTCTTAGTATGTAGGTAGTAGCCAGTAGGTTAGGTACCTACCTCGAATGCTTGAACTCTTCTATATACAGGGTGTGAAGCAGACATTAATACGCTTTAAATGTATAAGTAAACGATCACTTGTGTTTAAGAAGAACACAGTTCCGCAATACCTAAATGTCCCATCTGGAGCATACAAGAAATGTACGAAAAAAAATTTCTTTAATTAGTAGTTTACTATACAACTAACTTCAGGAGTTCGGTACCTCACGTAGTATTTAATCTTGACTGTGGGCACCGGGCTATGGCTAATGAAGAACTGTGCGGCGGGTCAAAGCTATACACTTACATACTTATATACCTATATACTTTTATGTAGTTTAATCAACAGTCATAAATTCTTCATTGTAAATACATTATATTAATATTTAAAAATAATTATAATACAGTTGACATTTTTAGATAAATATTTAATAGGTACCTACTATCTCTACTATCATACTGTACATTTTATAATTTATAAATAGGTAATTTAAGTAATTATATTAATGCAATTTCTGATTTGTTTTTTAATAAACAAGTTAACAGTTACACTAAAATAGTAAAACGTAAGCTTATTATTACATTATTTATTATGTTATATATAATTGGTTATTGTAAGAATATAATATTAAATATTGGTAAAATATTTATACATTTTCTAGTTTCTACTGCAGCGTTCAATGGTCAAACCCAAACGCGTAGTTCTTTACTTATTAATTATTTTTCATGAATGCTGAATGATTGACAAGTGACAACAGGTCATCGTCGTATTATATTATACATATTATCTTCTCCGACATTCTTACATAACACGTGCTTGATAATTAGTTTTTAAATTATTAATATATATTATATAGGTATATACTACATCATATATTATACATATATTTATCAATAATGATTTATTTAATTCACAGATATATAAATATAATATTATTCAGTTGTTTGGACCTTTCATATTTATCCATAATATCATAACCCATGGGGTCGTCCTCGTGCACTTCATAGACGTTAAGGATACGTCTTGTTAAAGATACTTTTTAAAAATATTCAAGTATAGGTATAGATACTTATTTTGAAAAGTATTTAAAATACGAATTTTGAATACTTAACAACAAAAGTATTTAAAGAAATTTACAAACAATAATATACAAAAACTCATGGGACAATTGAGTTGGAGAGCCCATAACTTATTCATATACAGTAAATAGAATTTCAAATTAAGTAAAATATACATAAAATAAATATTATGCTACAGGCTACAGCCCAGGAGTTGGAGCTGGGGGATCCACCTGTCGACCCCTTAATAACCGGCCCTGCTTCAAGTATCTCTCGGCGGATTGTCCAACTCGTGCGTTTAATCATTTGTTTAGAATTCGCGCGCGCAATATTCAAACGTTAAAATAAACCAAATAAGGTTGTACGAATTTAACCGACGCACGACGGTTTAATTAAACGATTCTTATAACGTCATTGTGTACACACTGTTACACTGTAGATAGTATATTATATTATAGTTATAAGATATTTGAGTTAGGGTCTAGGACCACGACATCACTCAAAAATTAAATCACATTGTTACGAACATTGCCCATAAATGCCCATAATCTATGGTTACGAAGCGAGTTGCCGAGTTATCGCGACGACAGTACGAGCACAGAACAATAGAGACGGCACGAAACGGCAAGGTGGCAACCACGTCTCAAACATGCCTAAATGTTTAGCAATGGCCCAATCCCAAACTTACTCAATGTCTTTATTTAAATATTTTTAAATATTCTTATTTCCTAGAGCGCGCTGAAGCAGGTTATCCACAACGAGTAACGACCGTGTGGAATACGGATGAATGGACGATTCGAAAGCGTACAATATCTTACATCACTGCCTCGGCGTCCGCAAAAAGTAAAAACGCAAATCGTTCTGATACGTCATAGCTCATGTAGAGTGTAAACCATGTTTTTTCGTCATGGTGTAAACCATAGGTTATGGTACAGTTACTGTAGTACACCAACTTTACTATAATCATTTATTATAAATACTGTCTATGGTGTATGTTAGAGAACCTATATAAGCCTTATTTAGACAGTTCTCTAGTGTATGTCAATAATAATATAGAAAAACAAGAATGATAATTGATAATATAAAAATGTGAACAGTTCAAATGCTGAGTGTTTGACCCATAGACATATAAATATATTTATATTTACTATTATGTGTTCATGGTATATAATTTGACCATTTTGAGTGCGCCACAACTTTAAGACTCAACGATTGCAGTTTACGAGTTCACCCTGTTGGCTGTTACAATATAACGGGAGGGGTGCGAAAAATGAAAATAACAACGGCAATTTTTTCCGCGTGATAACGTGATACTGCGGTAATTATTATCTATGGTTGTTGGTGACTGCTGTCCCTGTTATCAGACGGCAACCGGAGGCGCCCGCGAATTTTTTAGGTGAAAAATTTCCAAACCAGGTGAATTTTTCTGACGGTACCGCGGAAGTATTGGCCCTGAAATTCGGTGGCTGATACTGCGGCAGACGACCATCGAGCCGGAGGTCGCGGCCGGGTCCGAGACTCGGGAGCCCCAAATAACAACAATAACGTATACGGCGGCGGCGGCACCGACATGATGTTGGCATCGGTCTTGGCGCGCGCGTATAATCACAGCAGCGATTATTGTTGTATTTTTTTTTTACCGTTTATATACACTTTACACTCAACACTGGGCCCGCACTTATACGTCCCGCCACCGTCGTTGGTACCGGACGGACGCGGTTATGTTTTGTTGTTTCGTTCGTACGGTCTTTTGCGTTGATTTTCTCTCGCCGTTGTCGTTGCACACAATATTATATTTTAAGTTTTGCGGGCGTCCATTACGCGAATGAAACACGCTCGTTGTGCCTATACCTACGCTAGTTGCATAAAACAATCCGGAGATCAGCTACCTTGACCGTCGTTGTCAATACAACCCTTGCAGGCAGATACACAACGGTAGACGCCGATACTGTACGAGACGTCGCGCGCGCGGACCAGGACAACGGACAGCCGAGGCACCGATCAGCAGCTGGCCTTCCGGTCGTCGCGCGGAACCACCGCCGCCACCGCATCAGCGGCAGTTGCATCCGAAGCCGAACCGACGACCGACGGTTTCGTTTCACCGCCGACCACGACTTTATTATTTTTTCTCCGCCGCCGCCGCCATGCCACTGCTCCACAGAAAACCGTTCTCCAAGAACCCTGTGCCCAGGGGTCTGAGGGACACGGATGAGGTGTTCTACTGCGAGCTGACCAAAGAAATTTTCCTCAGTTACGAGTGAGTCGAGCTGCTTTTATCAAGGTTTACTTTGCCCGTTGACCGTGTACTATTACACCACCGTGTCATTACGCGCGTTTCACATGGTGCCCCGCGCCCGATCGATTCTCGCGCGGCGCCCACGTTTGGCGACCGACAAGTCCGGTCCGCCCGCGTCCGTTTTTTCAGTCCGTTTCCGTTCGATCCGTCGTTTACGTGTTTCGTCTCGAAAGTCTGAACACCGCTAACCTGCGTCTACCGAATTGCTAACGGATCACTTTCACCGCGCTTTTTCCCCCTGACCGTGTTTCGATAAGTTTTTTTCTTCACTTATTCGAGGTTAATCTTCCTTAGATTTTGGAGTCCAACACGCGAGTGAGATAAAACATTCTTCATCGTTTTTGCCAACAATCAATTTTCGAAAATGCGCTTTACAGCAGGCACATTTCTAACGACCTTTCCCTCCTGTTAACTTAACAACTGTACCTATTTTTCTGTTGAAGGCTCGTGAGTCATGACTAGTGTTATTATTAATGTTACTGTCAGATTTCCAGAATTAGGCCTTATATTATTATATAGCTTTAATATGGTAGGAGTATTAATATCTCTATGATATGCTCTAAATCTAAACCATTAAAAACTAACTATCCACAGAATAGAACATTTTTATTGCAAATGTGTATTACACTATACCTGTTTCATAAATTTACTTGAAAATTGCCTAACATTCATGAGCATTGTAAGTTCCTGAAATCTATTGTATGTTTTGAAATTGACTAGTTAGTTACTTTTCTTTGTTAAAATTTAAGTTTATTTCATCTAGAAACTTAGTATTGATATTGAATATTAAACATTAATTTATCTGAAGTGTTAATAAATAAAATGAAATGTATTAATTGTTTTTTCTTATTTATCTATGCAGGCATTATGTAGAAAGAATTATTTTGTGTAATTCATTAGTGTGGTCATGTGAACTTACTGGTAAAAAAAATATGACCTATAAAGAAGCCTTGGATTGTGAATTAGACTCAAAAAAAATGTTGAATGACTTTCCAAATGAGGTAATATTATAAGCTTTAAATTTCATAGATTGTTGTTTCATAGTTTTTATTTTTCTAACAATCATAATGATAATGACTACATTTTAATTTTCAGCTTCAAAAACCCATTTTGTATTTATTATCGTTGACAAAATGTTCTTCTTTGAAAGAGCTCATTGAACAAATATTTAATTACGTAAGATATAGATATTTTGTATCAGAAATTGTAGATGTGGCTTTAGAACAAGATCAATGGTAAGCATTGTTTAAAATAGAAGTAGGCATATTATATAATGTATTAATTTTTTACAACAAAACGTGATATTTTGTTTAATTCCGTTTATATTTATAGGTTAAAATGTAGAGTTTTAGCTGTGCATGCACCTTCTGACCAAAAAATTGCTGAAAGAAATCATCATACACCAAAGTAATTATTTTAGCTTTGAAATAAGTACATCATTAGAATATAAATTTATACTAGTATTTTGTTTCCATAGAAAATCAAATGATAGTAATTCAAGTACAGCTCTTGCATTTTATAGTTATGATGTAGAACTACTCAGTCCTAAAAAAAAACAAAATCCAAACACTGAACCTATATATAGGGTTGATGGTGTTCAAATTCGAAGATCAAAAGCTTGTTTTACGAGAGATCGTTGTAGATTTTTTATAACTCATAATGTCGAGTTTAAAAATGGTTTGATTTCACTAAAGGTAAATTTATACACTTAAATAATTAAAATAAAATAATATTTTATGTTGAGTAATAAAAAAAAAATAGAAATTCAAATTTGGGGAACTTGTAATTTTTTTTTTTAAATATAGAAACTATTCTTGATATTTTTGAAATATTACAAGACAATGTCATAAGGTTCCATAATAGTTTTGATACCTAATTTTAATTAGTTGTGTTCTTTTCTTTTCTTTTTAACTAATAATATTATATTCTAATTGTTTTATTATGTTAATAATAAATATTTAAAATTACACAATCTTTTGGATATTATCCTCATTGATGTCAAGAGTATAGTTTTATGAAATGATGTTGTGAAATTAATATTATTTTAGGATAATGTAGCAAGTAGTATTGCCAACTTAAAATTTGAAGACATATTCAGTGGAGAATCTCCTCAATTTTCTGAAACAAAAAAGAACAAAGTATTAGCCAAAAATGGATTAACTAAAAAAAGTAATAAATTAATGAATGGTGGAGAACCATCCAAAAAGGATGATAAATCAATGCAAGAAATGGTTGAAAAATTGAAAGAAGAAAAGTTGAAAATTAAAGAAAAGCGAAAGGAAGAAAAAGAAAAACTATCCAAATTTATGAAAGAATGGAACAAGAAAAAAGAAGATCTTGAATTGGAAGATTTAAAAGTAAGTGTAACTCTTTATTTTAAGAATTTGCATTTAACAAATTTAGTTTATTTATTATTACTATTTAGAATTAAGTTGCACCCACAAGTATTGATTTCATCTTACACATCATATCAAATTGTTGTTTGCCAGTTTTAATAGTTTGCTATTTGTTTTGATATTAGAGTGAATATTATCAAACTTTTTCGGTAACAACATTATCTGTGTTCTTTCATTGGTTTTTTACGATATTTTAATTTTTAAGTGAATTATGAGCATTTTCAAATAATAATGGTGTACATGCTCATATCTGTGGAAGACAGAGACAATACGTGCGGCTACAATATCCTCTTAAGGCTTAAAAATAATTTTGTTTCATAATTAGGTACTACATTTTATTTTAATTAAAGTTTCATATTCCATAGATCCATTAAAATAATTTACCAATTGTTCATATATTATTATACTTTGCTTGTGTTATAATATTATTCAATAAAATATTTCTATATAATTTTGAATAGAAATTATATATATATTCTAAAAAAATATTGACTTGTAAGTTGTTATGTGTCTTTTTGTACCAAGCATAGTATGATATTTCAAATTAATTGGTTTTATAATGGGATATGATTTTTATTTTTCATATAATTTTTGAAAAACAGTTGTAGGTTGTTAAAGTTGTTGATGGGGGCCTAAGACATTTTATGAATTTAACACAAGTAAAGTAATTTTTTGATTTATTCAATATTTAACCAGTGAAAAATAATAAGCAAACAAACAAAATCTTTATTACTTATAACTCAAATTCTGGTCTGGGGTTTTGAAAACAATGATTAATATTGTGTTAAAGAATATTATTGAGTTAATGCCTATCACCAAGTATTTATGTTGGTTTATTTTCATATAATTGAATTTTTATGTTTTAGTTCTGCTATGCTTGTGTTTATAATTGGTTTTATATTTATTGTTTTATTCTGATAATTACATGTGTAATATACTAATAAGGTATCGATTATCAATATGATTTTTTTATAGGAATTACCCAATGTAAATCCAGTTAATCTGCGAGTTCCAAATGAACATTTTGGAGACTTTGTTATGATCTATGAGTTTTTTCATAACTTTTGGTCTCAACTTGATGCAGGCAGTTATTTCCCACAGGGAATGAATATAGAATTATTGGAAAGATGTCTAGTAGAAGAGGAAATTACAGGTAAAGACTACAAAGTTTTATAAGTTCTGAATCTTACAATTAGAATACAGTTGATATATTAAAATGATTAATTTTAATTTCATAGGCCCGTTAAATACTTTGGTTCAGGTATTATTAACAACAATATTTGACCTTGAAGAAGATGAAGAAGCTGATATGAAAGATAGTCATATTTCAGGTTTAGTTTTAAATTTGTTTTAAATTATATTATATTTAATAAAAAAATATTAATTTAGGATGTGAGCCGGTTTATAATATTAGTGATGATAAAACAAAAACTGCAGTAAAATTAGCAACCAATGTTAAAAATTGGACAACGCAGCATTTGGGCCAACAGTTGAATAAAATAACATTACAACCAACTGTTATTTCGGAAGTTTTGAGAATTCACATACTGTCATCCGGTGGAAAATGTTCTGATAGAATGACAAAGTGGATGTAAGTTATTCATTAATAATAATTAATACAATTTATTTAACTTATTATGATTTTATATATTTTGAAGATACCACGAAAGAGGAAACTATTGTCCTACAGATGATCCTGGACTTAATATTAGATTAGAACACCCAGAAGTATTAGCAGCTCTTAGTCGTCATCATATTTCATGTTTGCCAATTTGTAAGTTTTTAAAATAAAAAGAACATGTTGTTGATTGTAATGTATTGTATATGCGTTTAGCTGACAAAATAATGTTAATTAATTGTTTGATGAATCAAATATTGACATTTTCATCGTATCGAATACAACTACTGAATACTGTTGTTAAAATGAAAAATGACAGACTAGAAGTAAGAAGTGCATTAGCAGCGGAAAAGAAAAAAACCCTAGAAATAGTTCAAAAGTAAATTTTTAATTTGTTATTTAAAATAATTTTATGTTTAATTTTTGTTTTAAATGTTTATAATTTATTTAATATTCTCTAGAAAAAAAGAAATGAAACTATTAAATGGTGAAGCTCAGAACATAGAAACTTCTGACCAAAAGGCTATTAATAGTAGATTAAATGAATGGAACAAAAAACTTTCAGATTTAACTGATTTAGGCATGACTGCTCAAATATTGCCTCTAGGAACTGATCGAGCATTTAAAAAGTATTGGATGTTTGCATCTATGCCTGGACTTTTTATTGAAGATGATGAACCTTATCCTGGAACTTGTCTACCCAAGTATTAATATTTTTTAAAAAATTTTGTCTTGGAGTATATTATTGTGTTTACTGTCAATATTGAATATTTAACTGTTTGTTTCAGTGGTACTCCTATTAATAACATTAATGAGAACGATCCTGTGTCTTATGTCAAAAAACTGTTTGAAATGAATGAAAAAGAAAATGTTAGTGAATCAAGAGTCAGTTTATCCAATACACCATCAAAAAAAAGACTTCTTGATGAGAGTAACAATACGTCATTTATGACCAATGGGAGTTATGTAGATAAAAAAAGGTCACTTTTGCGATGTTTTGGTCCAGACAGTCAATGTCCAGTGCATGATAACATTGAACATAGGCTTGCTTGGGGTTATTACAACACTCCAGATGAATTAGATGGTTTAATTAATAATTTAAATTCAAGAGGATTAAGGGAGGGTGAACTTAAGAAAGTGTTGATACAAGAAAAACCACGTATACTTTCAAGCATGGAAAAATGTACTAATTGTCTTTTAAACCCATCATTGGTAAGTAATTTTCTTTTTTTAAACAAAATAAGTAATTGTATTAATACTCTATTCATCCACTTAAATATTTCTCACACATCTAGTTATACTTCTCTTAAATAAAAAATAATAAAATTTAAGTAAAATGTATGCATACTGTTTATTGACATTTTTTTCTTTTAAAATGACTTCAGTAAAACTTTGATAATCTGGGCGAATTTAGATAAAATGTTTTATTGGATTACTGGATATTTTTCAAAAGACTCAATAAGTCCAAGAAATTTTGTTTTGATAATGAATTACAAAAAAAAAAAAAATTGAACAATAATTAGTGGGTGAAGAGGGGGATAACCAAATAATAAAATTGTTGTAAATAAATTTGTTTTCCCGGAATTTGAAGAAGTCATTACTAGGGCCTGGATTTAAATGCTCTAAAAACCGTTGAAAAATGGCTAAAAATGTATTGTACCGCAATAATGCTCTTTAAAATTTACATAAAAATATTTTTTTAAGAGGACGCTACACAGATATTTGTGGTCCCTGCCTTACAACTGCTTAACATAGAAAATGTACGCTCAGCAGGTCACTTTTATCACAGTTAGTTTAAAAATTAGAGTGAATTGACCTATTATGAAACTTGATGGTAAGAACATTATCTGTGTTTGTATGTGTGTTTTCAAATGAATTATGAGCATTTTTAAATTAGGCTATATTATATATGCACAACTTCCTAAAAAATTGATCTATCGTAAAAAACCAGAAAGACAGATAATGTACTTACCATCTAATAATAGGTCGATTCACTCTAATTTTTTAACTAACGGAGCTACACGTGTTCTCCTGAGCATAAACTTGCTATGTTACGCACTTGTAAGGTGAATACATAATGGCTGTGTAGCGTCCTCTTAATGCAATGTTTTATTAGGTACACCTACCTAATTAAAAATGTTCAGTAAATTAAAAATAATTTTTATGAAAAAAAAAACCAAAACTTGATGAAAATTTGATTAGAGCTCAGTGTTTATAAATTATAATCATGGCTCGCAAATTTTAGTATTGGATACATGTTTTCCCTCTGTAAAGGCTTAA
>NC_042494.1:27383343-27390463 GCF_005508785.2 Acyrthosiphon pisum
ATTATTGAATTATTAAATAAGCTTATGTCACTTTTTATTATGTTTTACATATTTATATTGAGATTGAAAATAACCTTTTAATAATGTTGAGTGCCCAGTTCCAGTCTCTGATTTACTATCCAATATTTTTTAAATATTTTTTAGATGGTCGAGGATGATAAAAAAATTCAAAAACGTTTGAAAACTGATTTTTCTGAATTCAAAAAATTAAACGTTAAATTTCTGCGTTTAGATTCTGATGTTGACACCTCAATGGAATTAACTTTAAGAGAGTATATTTTATATTTAGAAAGGAGGTTAAATACATCAGCACTCGGTAGCCTTGGGTTGAAGGTATGTTTTCATTAATTGTAGAGTTTATTGATTTTAGTCAAATCTAATAAAAATTATATTTATTATAGTCTTCAAATAGAGACCAATGGAGGGAAAATATTTCTAATGGCATTTATAAAGTCTCTGGTCAATTGTCATGGGGTAATAGGAGTAAAGTGGTAAGTTCATTATTTTCAACATAAAATATAAATTGTTTTAATAACTAATACGGTTGTGTTTATTTATTACCCATTATCTATCTGTGAATAAGTGTATGTATTAATTTTTTTCTTAGAATGAAGACAACTCTGAAAAAGCTAGTTCGCCAGAACTTATTAGTAAGTTTACAAGAACAGTTAGTTTAGTAACTTAAATACATTAAAAAATATTGTTATTTTAGATTACCAAGATCCAGTTACATATATCATTGATGTTAAAGGTGATAAAAAAATATTTGAGTTGGCTTCAGTTATCCTTAAAATAGAACAATCTATTGAGCCGAAATTTCTCAGAAGACCATTAGGTAATTGTATAATAATGTTTATTGTTTAATAACTAAATTTCTTAATAAAATTAATTTTCTTTGATATTGGAGTAAAAAATATTATTTAGCGGTACACATTCCTTTATATACATTTTAGATTAAAGTAATAACATATTTATTTTTAACACAGTAATTAATGCTAAGTAATAACTAATAGTGCATAACTTTATTATTAACCATAGATTTTTTATTTTATAAATTGTTTTAGGATTTGACAAAAAAGAAAAAATGAGTTCAGCCATCAATCCTTTAATGGATAAGTGGGAAATGTCACTGATGAATTCATTAAATTTTTCACAATTATTCTTACATTTAATTACATTAGGTAATCAAAATTATATTTTAAAATATTAAAATAAAAAATATATTAGGTAACATTCAATTGATTATTGATATAACTTTTTTTTTTTAGAGAAAAGTATTGAATGGTCAAAATCAATTATGAAAGTCAATTGTGTGTTATGTCGAAGTAATAAGGACGAAGATGTTATGTTGTTGTGTGATAACTGTAATAAAGGACATCATATTTACTGTTTAAAACCAAAACTGAAAGTACGTTATTAGTTTTACACATTTATTTGTGTTATTCATATATTATAATATAAACAATGATAAACTTTTTTGTTTATAGAAAATTCCCCAAGGTGATTGGTTTTGCCAAAAATGTGTGCCTATAGTAAAACATGAAGATGAAGATGATGAACCTGAGGAAAAATCGTTAGTTATTAATTATTATATTGTCATCACATACCTATTTAAACAATAATATTAAAAAAGATTAAGGGCCGTTCTTACAATTACCAGTTAAAGTTAATCAAAACTTTACCAGACATTGTAAGAACGGCCCCAAGTATTACTTAAATTGCTGTTAACAGGTATAATAATTCTAATAATTTGTTGTGCAAAAAGTGATCAAGTGTAAATTTTTATAATTTTGATGTGTGTTTTTGTTTTGTGTTTTGTGTTTTTTTATTTGTGTCTGTGTACACGATTAGTAGTCAAAATAATTTGATTTTCAACTTCAGTATCTTGTTCAAGTGAAAAGTGAATCTAGTTGGTACTTTTGGGAGGTCAAAATTTAAAATTCCCAATAGTTGTCAAAAGCAAAGCGGAAAAACAAAATAAATATTAAGGAAAAACAGGATTTAATTGGTTTTTGACAAAATCAATTTTGGCTTTTGGTGGTGTACCTCTAAAACAAATGATAATAAATACATAACATTTTCACTGAATGTTTATATTAGTCTTTTCTATACATGAAAATTTTTTAAAAATATTTTGATTTGTTTTAAACTGTTAAACGAGTATACTCAGTTTCCAAATTTTTTTTTTCTATGAATGTCAGTAAAACTTTATTTGTTGGGCAAAAAAGCTTGAAAATTTAATACAAAGCTCCCACTATATTGTTACAATGACATTTGAAAAATATTAATAATCCTTAGCCACAGTTTTTTTTGTAAGCATTCTAAGTTCAAATATTACGATACATACGGAAAAACACGAAAATTAGCAAATTATTTTGAGTTATAAATTCTTAAAAATTTTTCTTTTTAAATCGAAGATTTTAAAATGTAATACAAAATTTTTCATAAGTATGTCTACCTGTATCAAAAAAAAAAAAAAAATGTCTACAAGATAGTCAAATTAAGTTTTTACAATATTGGATATTTACCCGATTTCTCATGTAACAATTTTCTTATTTTGTTGTAAATCAAAAACGAAGCACTGTAGATACAAGACAAATTGACTGACTGTTTAAATTCTCATTTTCTACATACCATACAGTTTGACTCTTTTTGAGCTGTTTACGAACATGTCAGTTTTCAATTTTTTTAGGTTTTTTTTTTCTATACATATTAATATAATTTTATTTATTGGGTAAAAAAAGCTTGAAAATCTCCTGATATATTGTTATAATAGCAGTTAAAAAATATTAAAAATACATACACAAATTTTTTTTTTATAAGCATTTATAGTTTGAATTTTGACAAAATTTATCAAATATAAAATTTTATAATTATTTTGTAGTTAAAAATTTATTGAATGTTAACTTTTATAGCTAAGGATTGAAAAATTAAAAATAAGGTTCCACGTAAATAGGTTATATATAAATTACTTTATTCACAATAATATCAACAAATAAACTTAGTAATATCATAGGCTGACTGTTTTCGTTCAGAATTGTTTTTCTTATACAACGATATTATATCATTGAGTTCAAATTTAATACCATCCATTATACAGTGACCCACTTGTAACCTACTGTACAGCAGAGCGTTTCCCACTTTTTTCATTTAAATTTCATATCACATCATAATTTTTTGTTTTTTCATTTTAGTCTCTTTTTGCATGTTTGCAATTAAGTTATGATATAAACATGTAAAATTGACCAAGCAAAATAAATTAATCATTATGGAGTAATACAAATTTCAAATTTCATAATAAAATTTTAATAATTTTCACTTGATCACTTTTTGCATAGATGCATAGATATCAGATAGTATTTATTTTGTATATTTAATAACAAATAATTTGTTTAATGTATGGATTTTGTTTTTTTTTTTGCAGGAAATTTGATATTTGTCACATTTGTAAGGAAGAAGGTACAGTGATAACTTGTGATGATTGTTTGAAAAATTACCATTTAGCCTGTCTTAATCCACCAAAACGTGCGCCTCCTAAACGAAATTGGACATGCTTTAGTTGTCGACAAACATCTTGTAAAGGTACTAATATTGCATTAATATTGTTTTGAATTATTAAGCGTGGTTAATATTATAATGAATTATCTTATACAACTATCTTAATATATTTAAAAACATATTTATAATATACATACACATTTCAATGTTAGAGAACAACATTAATTGGAGAAAGTGGATTTGATACTTTACATCTAATATAAATAATATTCCATTGCTCTACCAATATCTAAGAGTACTTGTTGTTTAAGAATACAGTTCTTACTATTATTTAATAATTTATGTGAATGTTGGTATACAACTAGAGTTCGTAAATTTCATAAAAACTTAATTAATACTTTTAATAAAACATTAGGAAAAATTATTTTTTGCTAATTAAATAGCAGTTGTATTATTTGTATTCATATTTTGTTGAGGTTCCATATAATGATATAGAAACAACTGTCAACTGGGATTAATTATTATCAAGGGGGACGGAGTTTTTGAATTTGAGGTAGTAGTGTCATTGCACAATGTTGCTTAGTTACAGACATTCTGTAAGTTTCTCTTTCTAGACTAAGTCTATTGGCTTATATAATTTTCGATTTAACAAAATAGTGTGCACTGAAATTCCACTTGCACTACGTGACTATTGCACTAGTTTTCTTTACATTGAATTGGAAAAAAATATTATCAAATGTGTCTTGTTATAGAGAAAAACGGTTAATATTTATAAGATGCACCCATTGTACTCACAAAATCGGTGGTGCAGAAAGTGCGCAATGAGTGAACACGAGTATTGTGTCAATGAAATAAATCAATAACACTACACCAGTTCACTTATTATTGGCCAAATTGAAAATGCTCTTAGATAGTTAGATATATAGACTTTAATCCCTCTAGGAACTTAAGAAACCTTTTTTGGTGCTTCTTTAAATTTTATCGGCAGGCCGTCATATGCAAGAACTTCTTATCAACAGCTCCTACAAAAAATACATAAATAAGATCAACGGTTTGCTAATTCATTTACAACTATTCATGGTGATACAATTAACTTAAGATATTCATTAATTAAAAATATTTGAAAATATTTTTTACTTATTTTTAGTTAGAATGAAAAATTTTCTAAAAAATATATTTTTTATTTTTGCCATTTTTAATGACAACATGCATTTTTCATTTCTTATTTGGTATTCCATAGCACATTATTTTTGAAGTACTTTGATGTACGGTATATTCTCATTTCTTGTTTGATCAACAATTTGTTGCGACTTCAAATTCTTAAAACTTCTAAATAACTATTGAATAACTACCAAATGAAAAAAATAATATGCCAAATATTAATGTTTTATTTATGGATGAATGTTGAATAATTTTAATTCGTTTTGGTGATAAAATAAACCAATTATTTCCTGGTCCTATTTCAATCTGTTAAATATTATTTACAGATGAGTTGGAACAGGTTGAGGTGGAAAGGTATAGCAGGCGTAAGAGTTCGCAGGCTGCCACTGCTAAAATATCTGAATTTGCCCGACAACTGTTACATGCATCAGCCAGATGTTATGGTCTGTCTCTGATGTCATATTATCTAATTTTCAGTGTTTATTATAAATATAATAATGGTTATCATTATCCGCTGCAGATCCAGGCCGTATTCTTAAAATATTCATTTTGATTTTCTTATACATATTATACGTCTATAATTAATAATACAGTTTATTAGGTTCGATGATAAAATTATAAATGAAATAGGTACTAAATACTTTTTACTATTAAAATCAAAAATATATTTAAACAAGACATGTAAAATATAGACTTGACAATTTTAATTCAGTTGATTTTGTTACACCTGGATCTGTATTATAGAATACAATTTTAAATTGCATGTAAATAATTGTATTTAAATATTATTTGAAATAGCTTGGTATTATTTATATCTGTTTATACTTGATGGTTTGTTTTTGTAGGTAAATATTTGTTGTTAATGATAGTATGTTTTATGTTTAATATGATGCTTTGTTAAAAAAAATTGTATATATATATTTATTAATATATTATACATATAATATTCATATAAAGTTATGATATATTACATAAGATATGGCATGGTTAGATTTTAGTTGGTAAATTGATATTCTTATTGAAGTTATTTCGGTTATCCTTGGCATAATTGCCTTTAGGATACAGTTTAATGTTTATTAATTATTATGAATTTTGCATGGTAATAATTTGTTTTAAATGTCTAAATAGTAAATATCAATTAAGTCTTCATTTTATTATAACTATTTTAGGGGAAGAAGAAAATATTACTGAAGAGAAAAGTCGAAGAAGAGGTAGACATACCGAACAAACAACTTTAACTACATCTGAAGATCTGCCCTTAGATAATGCTCTTCTTCAGTTACTTTTAAACCAAGTCATGCATCATCCAGATGCATGGCCATTTTTAAGGCCTGTTACTAAGTCTCAGTGTCCTGATTACCATACAATAATAAAAACTCCCATGGATTTGGGCACCGTAAAGTATAAACTTAATATGCTATCTTATAGTACAAATGCAGATTTGTTAAGTGATATGGAGTTGATATTTGAAAATTGTTTTTACTACAATTCAGAAAATTCTGAAGTGTTCAAGTTAGTAATTAATACAATAAATAAATCATTATAATATTGGAATAGTTAATAAATGCGGGTTCATTATATTTTATTAGGTGCGGTGAACAAGTATACAATTACTACAAAAAATTATGTCAAGAATGCAATTTGAAAGATTTCAGTGAAGATGGTGTATATGATGGCCCTCCACTAAAGAAATCAAAACACAGTTTATAAATTTAACTTTTGACTAAATGTTAGAATTTAAATTAGGTTTCTTTACATATTCAATAATTTACTGATCATGTCACTAACTGATTATTGTCACAGTGGACCTGTTAAATTATTCATTACATCTTCCCCTTAAATTTTCAAAACATTATTGAGTAAGTTTATTTACTAACAGTCTGATTCATATATGAGTCATTTGTAAATCTGTTTAATATATAGTTTATAAGAACTATATAAATATTAAAATATTAGTTAGAATAAGACGTATAGTTTAAATTAAATTAGTTAGAATTATTTTTTCTACTTGGCAATGATGCTTTTCCCCCAACTCGCAAATGACAAAAGTGTATTGTGATCCATTCTATTATTACTAATAATAGATTATATTTGCTGTATATTGAAGCTAACATTCATTTAGACTACGAAACTGTTTTTAAGATCATTGTTGTATTTCCTTATTATATATTGTGATTTTTTAAAAAAATAATTTTTTATTCATACAAAATTCAATCAATTACATTATACTTAGGCATTTTGTAAGGCTATGACATGTGAACAGCACACCATAATTTTATTTTATTTTCAGTTATATGAATAGTGTGTATATAGAAAAAAATTCTTAATTTCAGTAGATATTTTGAACTCGGTACATGCAGTTTATTTTTAAGGTTGATCTATCAATGTTTTTTTTAAATTTATCGTGTATATTGATCCTCAGCTCAAACTTTTTATTTTGTTCTCTGTAATATAATATGAG
>NC_042494.1:27390563-27400501 GCF_005508785.2 Acyrthosiphon pisum
TTTCTTTTAAGACATAGTGCTAAGTGCTATATTTTGTCTATAATTATAATTAAAATAATAAAAAAAAAACAAATTTCAATGTAATTATGCGTTTATGTATTAGATAAACGTAGTCTATCTTTATTTTGCTATATTATTTAAAGTATTTTATTTTTAATTTGTGTAATTCAATTCCTATTTTCGTATTTTTTACTTATTATTAGTATTTTAATTTCTTTTTTTTTTAAGTTAAATATTAGTATACATTAAATTTTTTTAAGAAAACACGTTGTTTTATTTTGTTATTTTAAATTATATTTAAGTATTTCAGCAATTTCCAGAAATCTTAAATAGGACACTATTTTAACCATTTATTAAAATAGTGAAAATAATATTATAAGATAATATTTCTTCACCTCATGGTATGTTTTTTTTTGTATATTGATGTAACAATATCTATTTTAACTTTCTAAAGATTAAAAATTGCATACAGATATATTTCTTATAAAAAATATTTTAAATTATTCGTTTAATTATAAATTAAAGTATAGGGTTCAAACTGGAACCACAAAATATGACATTAACATTGAGATATCACATGTAACTAAAATAACTTAAGAGGATGCCATACCCGCATGTGTTGTCTCCGTCTTACGCACATACTACATATACAAAACGCGCTCATGCAGTTAGTAGAACTCGCCCAATTTTGGTTCTAGAGTAAAAATACCTATAATGAAATTGAATTGTGACAACATTTCTGAGGGCAAGTCGTTGCAATTTTTTTTTTAAATTTTGAAATATTAAAGGTATTTTAAAAATGTTTACATTTTTTCTATTTCTGAATTATATAATTAACGTTATATTGGGTTTAATGGAAAAATCACAGAAATATTGTCACAATTTAATTTTATAATAGGTATTTTTAATCTAAAACCAAAATTGAGCGAGTTCTACTTAGACTGTGTAAATACGTTTTGTCCATGTCGTACATATGTAATACAGAGACAATAGACGACGTCCTCTTAAGCCTTTTGTGTACTTATCATCCTTAAAATTGTAATTTGTAATGCATTTCAGAAACGCCAATAATCTTAGCAGTTGAGGCGTATATTTAAAAAAAAAAAAAATTAGAGGTAGTTAAAAAATGGGTTGAACAAAAATGTCTAGAATTGTTAATCAAAGTTAAGTCAGGATTGGGGCGAAAATTTTTATTTTTCTTGTTTATATTTTTACTGAAATCATATGTGGTATATTAATTTATTTATGGCCCAAAAAGTATCAATTAATTTTTAATAACTTGTTTGTCTTACTGAAGCTCCTGGACCGGTTTGTCTTGTGTTCAGTAATATAAATCCTAGTCTAAAATATAGTTCTAGTTATGTCCATTTCTATAAGTGTGAAATTGATAATAAATATTAAGAGTGCTATAGTAAAATATACAAGGCATGTGATATATTATGGTCACATAGTTTTCCAATTTCCAAACAACATTCCTCTCTTCAATCTTTTTAAATTTCCATTTAGTATCTATTCAGTAGTAAATATAAATTTAATAATAATATATACCTAATATTAAGAGAGTGCTACTGCTATACCCGCATGGATTCTCTATCTTTTAAACGCACAACATGGCAAATTGTACGCTCAGCAGATAACGTTTAGCTCTGTTAGTTTAAAAATTAGAGTGATAAATATACTCTTATACATTTTTCGTTTTTTTGTCATATTTATTTAATTTGTACAATCTGTATAAAATATATTTACAATAAGCACAATGGAGGGATACATAATAGGTCATGGTTGGCTTGATTGAAGAAGCTATTCAATAATAGCACTTCATGGTGCGATAGACTTACAGACTTATAAAATTTAAAGGTAAGATTATTATCTAGTGAATCTCAGGGTTTTTTAGATTTTAATTTAAAATCAAATTTTAGAGTATTTTTAAATGCACAAGTAATTTATAATTTTAAAAGATACATTTTGTAAAATTTGAATTTTTAATGCTTATAAATTATAACCATACAAATCGTTCTAACTGTAAGAGTGAAATCAACACACTCTAAAATATTGCATTTCTTATTCCACGTAACAATTTTTATTGTGCCAATCTACTCTAAAATACCTTTCCAATGAAACATCAATTTTTCTCTTAATGTGTTAAACGGAGTTATTGGTATATCAAAAAAATGCTTACGTATAAATATATAGAGATAATATCATTATATTTATTTTATTTCAGCTTCAAGGTAGGCTTTTTATCGCTCCCACAACAGCTCTTTAACGTTTCCGATCATCCACATCTTCAATTTTTGTCGTTCCCAGGCTTTCCAAATCTTTTTACACTTTGTCAAGCTATCACTGATGAGCAGTGCCGCAAAAACCGGGTGTGCAGAGCGTGCCGCGCACACGGGCCCCAAGGCTTACATACATTTGGGGGGCCCCGGGCCCAACCTGGAGCAGACACTAAAATTGTCTAAAAACGCAAAACCTTATAGTTACCTACTCACGATCATTTTTTTTAAAGTTAAAACATTAGTGTAGTTGTAGGTATACTAATATTACTTATTAGATTAAGTATGTTAAAATAGAATGGTAAGTTTTAGTATATTATAAAATCAAATGGTACTAGATAGAATCACGTATGTAGTGTGTACTATGTTAGAAAAAGGTGGGTATCAAGATGTATTCAAGTGTCAACGTTTCATACTTTCTTAGTAGATACTTACTATTAATTTTTCTATAAGATCTATTTTTATCGCGTCTATGGGTTGTTGTTTGTCGAATTGTCAGGAGAACAACTGACTGATACTCGAAAACGACGAGGGTTGTCGAGTGACGACGTGCCGTCGTGCCATAAAAGTAATGTTATTACTTATTAGTGTTTATTTATAAACTATTAAAATGTCGTGTTATACCAAGAATAATATCAAAACAATATTATATAATACATACAATAAAAATTCATTTAGGAACGGGCCCAAAAAAATATCGCACACGGGCCACTTATTATGTAGTTGCGGCACTGCTGATGAGTGATGGAACCTACCTTTTGGCCTCTTCCCGCTTGGTCAATACATTATGTCTTACTTTGTCCTCCACACATGGCCAGCCGACTCTAGTATCTTAGCTTTCAGACATTTTTGTATGTTTGGTCTACGTCTATTCAACTCTATTTAAATTGTAAAATAATGTTGTTTAAATTTATGCGGGAAATTTTGGTATATTGTCATATCATACCTTGGTACGTCTTATCTCGGGTCTTGTAACACTATCAATATTACGACCAATCGGGTCGTGGACGTGAAAATATCTATAGCCATCATGGTGATTGTATAAAATATACTAAATACTGTGTTTCATACATCATACCACACTACCACAGACTTGTGTCGCCCTTCGAGACTGTTACCCAATTATAGAGGTCAATTTCATTTTTCTGCTGCCTGCGAGAAATACGAATTCACAGTAAGTAATACAATTGTTTGAATTTATGTTAAGAAAGTACACCTCTGATCTTCGCGAAAATATGATAGATTCCGGCTGAAATATTTTAATTAACTAGGTACCGACGGTGGTAATTATGTATATCTCGGCAGCTCGTTTCTGTCTCGTATCTATCGAATAACATAATCGTACCTCAGTATCTGTTCTTGAATATTATTCCATACAGTATTTCCAATAAAATATGCGTTACCAGCATAATCGAATCTAAGTATTTTCATTCGTTATTGCCATAAATCCTTAGGATCTATCTGGATTTAGATTTTGAACACTTTTGTTCCACCCCATCCCCAAATAGGGTGGTGATAATACTTACTGTTGAAAGACGTAAAACTTGGCACCTATCTCGTTTTATATATATATATATTACTTATTGTAAGTTCTGCCTGAGTCGTTAACCTAGCCGAAATTGTCAGAATGTCTCAATACTTGATTCCAAATAAGAATAAACCGCTTAACAACTGAAAAATGACCTACAAATTTTGGACCTCTCGGCATTTTTTGAACAATTTTACTTAGTCAAAAGGTAATAGCCGAACCAAGACCAGTTTTAGTCCGCCACTCGATTTATTCTTTAATAGAATATAGTATAATCCTGCAATATATACTTCAATGACTATTATTTTCACCATTGATGATAATTTTGCCTTGTTAATAACTGTTATCTCATTATTTTTTATTAATGTAAGGTTAATTCAGTAGCAGCATTTCAGTACACTTAGAAGTTAGATTTACTGTATTTAATATATCAACATAGCTACTCCATTATAATTTTACTTACTACCTCTAGATGGCAGATGAAAAATTAAGTCGCAAGATGATTTTCCCATACACATTTACATCTAAGGTTGCCCAGTTTCCGTTCAAATTACATTTCAATAATCATTGGATGTTTCCATGGTTCATTGGAGCAGCTGTAATGGTTTCACCAGTATTTTATTTAATGCAGAAAGCGGGTAATTATATATTTTATAATATACCAGAAGTACAAATATGTGAGCCAAATTACATTTTTTTTTAGCCAACTGTGAAGCTAATGTTAAGATTTGGGCTGAAAAAAGAAGGAAGGAAGAAGAACACCACAAACACAAGTGGGATTGAACAAGATTCTGAGAAGCTGCGTAGAAAATAAAAACAAAACAACTGTCATTCAATATTAAAATTTAATTTCTAATAGTGTTACTGCGAATTTTATAAAAGTATTTAAAATAATTATAATGTAATATACATCATAGTTCAGGTTACATTTTCCTTGACTTTGGTCCATTTTTCACTAACTTTCCACAACCATTCAACTGTCTTTTGATCGCGTGCTCGATACGGCAATGGTATTATTTTAAAATTACTAAAAGAAACACATAAAAATAATATTATATAGGTATTTCAGTATTTGGTATAATTTAAAAGTAATACTTTTTTTTGAAAAATATGTTCAAATAAAACAATTGTTGCATTTTGGTTAGTTTGATAAAAACTATAATTGTGACTTAGAATTTTAAAAGTAAGGTGAAAATTACCTGATGAATTGTCCGCTAATGTCTTCAAGCTCCGGGTCTAAAGCTGCATGAACCAAGGTCTGCGATCCTTTAGCTGGTGATTTCAAAAACAGCCATGCAATTGGTTTTATGAAAAATCTGGTAACACTATTGTAATATGGTAAATGTCTTGAAATATCTGTTGTACTGATACCAGGATAGACTGCATTTACTGTGACTCCAGTATCTGTAAATTGAATAAAGATATAAGCTAAAATTATTATGGTGCGTTTATAATTAAAAATGCTAATGGTTATATTGCAATAAAAACCTAAATCACATGTAGGTAATGTTAGCATTATGACTCAATACAGTATTTAAAATAGGTGGGTATAATTAATTCACAAACCTTTTAATACTTCAGCTAATTTAGATGTGAACATAAGATTTGCAAGTTTACTTTGGTCGTATGCCTCTTCTTCATTGTACGACATATCAGAATTTAAATCTACTTTATTGATTTTACTATTTCCATGTTTCAGCGTTGTCACATTGACGATTCGACTGGGAGCGCTTTTTTTCAAAGAGTCTAAAAGTAAATTGGTTAACAAGAAATGGCCCATATGATTGACACCCAAATGAGTTTCAATTCCTTCTTTGGTTGTGGATTTACTGCACCTCATAACACCAGCATTGTTGATCAAAACATCCAATCTATTAAATTCTAATTTAAAAGTTATAATTTAATTATTTTACAGGATATACAAAATATTAAAATGTAAATTCAAACCTTTCTGGAATTTGTTAGCGAATTCTCTGATTGATTCTTGTGATGACAAATCACATTTTCGACAGTATAGTCGTTTGTTTCTAGACATAAGTGCTAGCTCAACTCGACTCTGTTCTAAGGACATTTATCGATTAAAAAAAATATACATATGGGTATAAAGTATAATTTAATAATTTAGTATTATATTATTTAATTAGTGTAAATTCACGTAAGTGCTAGCTCAACTCGACTCTGTTCTAAGGACATTAATCGATTAAAAAAAATATACATATGGGTATAAAGTATAATTTAATAATTTAGTATTATATTATTTAATTAGTGTAAATTCTAACTTATTAAACATAATTGAACCGGTTAAACTATGAACTAAGTTAAAGCACAGGTTCAAGAGTATCAATGTCATGTAATACAAAGTCAATATATTATATTTGCATTAACCTTTTCACATTTTACCATATCCCGACACGCCATTACAACTGTTGCGTTTTTAATGGCCAACATCCTAGCAGCTTCTTTTCCTAGGCCGGTATTCGAACCCGTAATTATGATCACTTTGTTGGCAGCTGATGTCCTGATTTTGTAATCTTTTCCAGACAACATCTCCCTAGAAGAAAATAAAAAAATAACAACGGTGCGGTAAATTACTTGGCAGGTAGCTGGACCTGGACGTAAAGCAATATCTTAGCGGTAATATAAGAACGTACTTGATCAAATAAGCACCACCGCATACCGTACCAAAGACACTGACATAGATCAAAGGCTTAGGTATTCTGATCATATTGCGTTAGATATATAAAGTCCCAATGAAGTAACTCTAGAATTCGAGAACAATAACTACGGTTTTCTAATATATTATTATAGGTATCACTTAATAAAATATGTGAATTGCATTTTTTTGTGTATTTTAGATTTGAACTTGTCTATTCAGTAGTTGTCTTATACTCTTTATAGTTTATCGGATGCGGTGTCGGCGTGTTGGATAAGTGATAAAAAAAAAAAAAATAGTTCCATGTTCTGTGATGAATTTGAAGACCACTGTGACCAACACAACGGCGCGACTACGACCTCGCAGCCGCGGTAATCCACCAAGAATCACAGTCACACCTATTTTTCCTTTGATTATAATATGTATAGGTAGGTTGGTAGGGTCACAAAATAGACTAAATTTAAACTATTCTGTGGTAGGTATTCAAATTCTGAATGTTTTATTTGGTATTTGGTAATTGGTATTCTGATTTCATAAGCCGTATTTTTTATATACTTGACAAATGACGGGTACTTAGAATTTTTATACCATTTAAGGAGTGTCCTGTGCTGGTAAAAATTAAATTTTTTCAAATGAGAACCAATATTTTTTAATGTAAACAAATAGGTAAATTGTTCAGTAAACTTTTTTTGTTGAAAATTTTGATTCACAAATCAAAATTGAACGAGTAATTCCTGAGTTAGTAAAATGTATGTTCTAACTTTCTAAGAATATAAGAGTGTTTAAAGAAAATAACAAAAATATAAAATATAATATGTAATTTTTTATCTAGTGTCTATAGTTATTGTTTGTTATATACAAGACCCTGGATTTCTTCAAAAAAATCGAAGAAAACAAATATTTTTTAAAAGGAGGTTAGTATTCGGAATAGTTCAATAATAATAATTCGTGTGATATTTATTATTCATATTTCATATTTAAATACTATATTTGAATTTCACATAAAAGAAATTATTTTCCTTAAAATTAGTTTTTAGTATTTAATTCTTTTGTGCGTGCGACTAACAATAATTATTACCTATAGGTAACTATAGTGTCCTAATTCTTTAAATAGTATTATACGAACACTCAAAGCAATACCAACTATACTGCTGTCTATTATACTACAATGATTTTTTTCAATATTATCATCTATGATCAATCCTAACATTCCTAATAATCCTAACTATATGTACCAGCAACTACTAACTACGGACCATAGTCGTAAA
Source organism: Acyrthosiphon pisum (assembly GCF_005508785.2). NCBI lineage: Eukaryota > Metazoa > Arthropoda > Insecta > Hemiptera > Aphididae > Acyrthosiphon > Acyrthosiphon pisum. The sequence continues at coordinate 27,398,289 of NC_042494.1, forward strand.
CTGTAGGTTTGGGAGGGGGTGTTGTAAAGGGGGGATAATTCCCCCTTGGAATTTTGTAAATTAATTGGAAAAGAATTATCCAAAAGGTATTTTAGATTTGTAATATTTATTTTATCAAAGAAAGTATAATATCTTTTTTTTTTTTTAACATTTATTAGTAAATACACGATCTGTAATTATTATTTTACAAAAAGCATATGTGATGGAGGAGAGGACATGGCTTGAGGGAACAGGATATAAGAAGCCACCCATTGGAGGCATTTAAGATCTACTATTTTATGTTTAAAATATATGGGTTATTCATATTTTAAAATATTATGGCAATGAACCTTGCTGAAAAGCACAATATGTTAAAATAATTCGTATAACTATTCTATATGGAAACATTATATGTTTTTAATAAGTATCATTTTAATATATTTCAATTGATACAAGTTTATTGTAAACTCGTATAATCAATATCGAACAAAACGTTATACAACAAAGTAGGTTTAGAAGCGCAATAAGTATTTAATTATATGGAAGTCATTACCACAGACTCATATAAAAATCGAGGGAATAAACCTTATAATTAAAATCGAGATTTTACTATTATTCCTTTTTAATTTAACTGTCACTCGGTATCAGCAAAATATTGTATGGCATATTCATTTTACTAATTCATATTAAAACGTCAGATGACAACAATAAATAATTGTGCCTTTGATAATCCAAATACAAAGAAAGGATTTTAGTTTATTAAAGTTAGAGAAGCCGAGGAATATGATATAAAATAAATTACACACGACACTATACGCATCTTTATTCTATGACTATACGCATCCGGTTATTGATTATCAACAGATATAAATCTAAATTAGGCGAAATCGAAAATACTGTTACACAATAGGTTAGGTTAAGTAACTAAATTCAAACGGCACAAGTGAAGAAATCTAAAAAAAAAAATTAATAATATTTACGATTCTTATTATTAGGTAACAGGTAGGAAATGATTGGTTTCAGTTACGGTCAATTTTTAACAAAAAGTTAAAATCACTTAAATATTTATTTTTTCAAGAAGGTATTACATTTTATTAGAGCAGCACATTATATGTAACATGTTCCTTTTATTATGTCATAAATGTGAAATTAAAATTAAAAGAGACTTTTTTAAACAATATTTTTAAGTAAGATTTATTACAGTACCTAATCATTTTTATGAGAAAATCTATTACAATAATACACAACCAAATAAAAAAAAAATATTTTCAGACATTTTATATTAATTGCGTTTTCGATTAAATCTTTAAATAGTAGGTACTTACAGATTTAATTAATCATTAAAATATATTATAAAATCTTCAGATTACTGCATATATATGTTGAATGGTTATAAGAGGATAATCATGAGAAAGAACGAATTACATTTCTAGGTTTAAAAGTAATAATACGAAAAGGTCCTACTAATGATTCTCATCAAAATCTTCTGCGTTATATACTTATATCAAACATTGTTTGAAATAATAATAAAAACATGAAAGTAGCTGAATTGCCTATCAAAAAACGCCTGGTAAACAACATCGTATAATTACTATAATGAACGTTTTTACGTTTATGTCATAATATTAATTTCGTTTAATCAATCATAATCGTTCTTATATTTTCAAAAATAATATTAAACAATACAACTTTATTCATACTTAAAATTTCTTTTTACGCATCCTGTTTTATCTTTTATCATTTTGTAAATAAAACGCAATTAATGTACCAGGATAAAAATACCTCAACGAAATGGCTATAAATTATCACAGTAAAATATTTTCCTTCCTATTTTAATGGATATTATAATAGTTTTTTGATTTATTAACAAGTTTAATCATTGAAGAGTTTCTATTTGAATATACTTTAAACTAACCAATCCCAACATTTATACAAATTCTATGAAATTAAAACTTAACAAAAAAAAAAAATTAATTGAAGTGTTATCATTGTCTAAAAAAAATTTCATCAGCCAGAGTGACTTAATTAGAACGAATGGTCCGCAACGGAACACATTTATATGCATAAAGTTACGTTCATAAATCGCACTTTTAGCTCCTGAAAGTTCATTTAAAGTTTGTGGGACTACATTGGAATAATCCATTTCAGATCCTGCTACCATGGATATGAATCCGATCGTCAGGTAGGTTCGATCGTATTTTACAAACAGTAAAAATAATAATAAATATGCAAGA
>NC_042494.1:27400601-27407441 GCF_005508785.2 Acyrthosiphon pisum
ATCCACATCTTCAATTTTTGTCGTTCCCAGGCTTTCCAAATCTTTTTACACTTTGTCGAGCTATCACTGATGAGTGATGGGACCTACCTTTTGGTCTCTTCCCGCTTGGTCAATACATTATGTCTTACTTTGTCCTCCATACATGGCCAGCCGACTCTAGTATCTTAGCTTTCAGACATTTTTGTATGTTTGGTCTACGTCTATTGAACTCTATTTAAATTGTAAAATAATGTTGTTTAAATTTATGCGGGAAATTTTGGTATATTGTCATATCATACCTTGGTACGTCTTATCTCGGGTCTTGTAACACTATCAATATTACGACCAATCGGGTCGTGGACGTGAAAATATCTATAGCCATCATGGTGATTGTATAAAATATACTAAATACTGTGTTTCATACATCATACCACACTACCACAGAACTACAGACTTGTGTCGCCCTTCGAGACTGTTACCCAATTACAGAGGTCAATTTCATTTTTCTGCGGCCTGCGAGAAATACGAATTCACAGTAAGTAATACATTGTTTGAATTTATGTTAAGAAAGTACACCTCTGATCTTCACGAAAATATGATAGATTCCGGCTGAAATATTTTAATTAACTAGGTACCGACGGTGGTAATTATGTATATCTCGGCAGCTCGTTTCTGTCTCGTATCTATCGAATAACATAATCGTTGCGCAACGACGTGTACCTCAGTATCTGTTCTTGAATATTATTCCATACAGTATTTCCAATAAAATATGCGTTACCAGCATAATCGAATCTAAGTATTTTCATTCGTTATTGCCATAAATCCTAAGGATCTATCTGGATTTAGATTTTGAACACCCTTGTTCCACCCCATCCCCAAATAGGGTGGTGATAATACTTACTGTTGAAAGGCGTAAAACTTGGCACCTATCTCGTTTTTATATATATTACTTATTATAAGTTCTGCCTAAGACATTAGCCTAGCCGAAATTGTCAGAATGTCTCAATACTTGATTCCAAATAAGAATAGACCTCTTAGCAATTGAAAAATGACCTACAAATTTTGGACCTCTCGGCATTTTTTGAACAATTTTACTTAGTCAAAAGGTAATAGCCGAACCAAGACCAGTTTTAGTCCGCCACTCGATTTATTCTTTAATAGAATATAGTATAATCCTGCAATATATACTTCAATGACTATTATTTTCACCATTGATGATAATTTTGCCTTGTTAATACCTGTTATCTCATTTTTTATTAATGTAAAGTTAATTCAGTAGCAGCATTTCAGTACACTTAGAAGTTAGATTTACTGTATTTAATATATCAACATAGCTACTCCATTATAATTTTACTTACTACCTCTAGATGGCAGATGAAAAATTAAGTCGCAAGATGATTTTCCCATACACATTTACATCTAAGGTTGCCCAGTTTCCGTTCAAATTACATTTCAATAATCATTGGATGTTTCCATGGTTCATTGGAGCAGCTGTAATGGTTTCACCAGTATTTTATTTAATGCAGAAAGCGGGTAATTATATATTTTATAATATACCAGAAGTACAAATATGTGAGCCAAATTACATTTTTTTTTAGCCAACTGTGAAGCTAATGTTAAGATTTGGGCTGAAAAAAGAAGGAAGGAAGAAGAACACCACAAACACAAGTGGGATTGAACAAGATTCTGAGAAGCAGCGTAGAAAATAAAAACAAAACAACTGTCATTCAATATTAAAATTTAATTTCTAATAGTGTTACTGCGAATTTTATAAAAGTATTTAAAATAATTATAATGTAATATACATCATAGTTCAGGTTACATTTTCCTTGACTTTGGTCCATTTTTCACTAACTTTCCACAACCATTCAACTGTCTTTTGATCGCGTGCTCGATACGGCAATGGTATTATTTTAAAATTACTAAAAGAAACACATAAAAATAATATTATATAGATATTTCAGTATTTGGTATAATTTAAAAGTAATACTTTTTTTTGAAAAATATGTTCAAATAAAACAATTGTTGCATTTTGGTTAGTTTGATAAAAACTATAATTGTGACTTAGAATTTTAAAAGTAAGGTGAAAATTACCTGATGAATTGTCCGCTAATGTCTTCAAGCTCCGGGTCTAAAGCTGCATGAACCAAGGTCTGCGATCCTTTAGCTGGTGATTTCAAAAACAGCCATGCAATTGGTTTTATGAAAAATCTGGTAACACTATTGTAATATGGTAAATGTCTTGAAATATCTGTTGTACTAATACCAGGGTAGACTGCATTTACTGTGACTCCAGTATCTGTAAATTGAATAAAGATATAAGCTAAAATTATTATGGTGCGTTTATAATTAAAAATGCTAATGGTTATATTGCAATAAAAACCTAAATCACATGTAGGTAATGTTAGCATTATGACTCAATACAGTATTTAAAATAGGTGGGTATAATTAATTCACAAACCTTTTAATACTTCAGCTAATTTAGATGTGAACATAAGATTTGCAAGTTTACTTTGGTCGTATGCCTCTTCTTCATTGTACGACATATCAGAATTTAAATCTACTTTATTGATTTTACTATTTCCATGTTTCAGCGTTGTCACATTGACGATTCGACTGGGAGCGCTTTTTTTCAAAGAGTCTAAAAGTAAATTGGTTAACAAGAAATGGCCCATATGATTGACACCCAAATGAGTTTCAATTCCTTCTTTGGTTGTGGATTTACTGCACCTCATAACACCAGCATTGTTGATCAAAACATCCAATCTATTAAATTCTAATTTAAAAGTTATAATTTAATTATTTTACAGGATATACAAAATATTAAAATGTAAATTCAAACCTTTCTGGAATTTGTTAGCGAATTCTCTGATTGATTCTTGTGATGACAAATCACATTTTCGACAGTATAGTCGTTTGTTTCTAGACATAAGTGCTAGCTCAACTCGACTCTGTTCTAAGGACATTAATCGATTAAAAAAAATATACATATGGGTATAAAGTATAATTTAATAATTTAGTATTATATTATTTAATTAGTGTAAATTCACATAAGTGCTAGCTTAAATCGACTCTGTTCTAAGGACATTAATCGATTGAAAAAAATATACATATGGGTATAAAGTATAATTTAATAATTTAGTATTATATTATTTAATTAGTGTAAATTCTAACTTATTAAACATAATTGAACCAGTTAAACTATGAACTAAGTTAAAGCACAGGTTCAAGAGTATCAATGTCATGTAATACAAAGTCAATATATTATATTTGCATTAACCTTTTCACATTTTACCATATCCCGACACGCCATTACAACTGTTGCGTTTTTAATGGCCAACATCCTAGCAGCTTCTTTTCCTAGGCCGGTATTCGAACCCGTAATTATGATCACTTTGTTGGCAGCTGATGTCCTGATTTTGTAATCTTTTCCAGACAACATCTCCCTAGAAGAAAATAAAAAAATAACAACGGTGCGGTAAATTACTTGGCAGGTAGCTGGACCTGGACGTAAAGCAATATCTTAGCGGTAATATAAGAACGTACTTGATCAAATAAGCACCACCGCATACCGTACCAAAGACACTGACATAGATCAAAGGCTTAGGTATTCTGATCATATTGCGTTAGATATATAAAGTCCCAATGAAGTAACTCTAGAATTCGAGAACAATAATTACGGTTTTCTAATATATTATTATAGGTATCACTTAATAAAATATGTGAATTGCATTTTTTTGTGTATTTTAGATTTGAACTTGTCTATTCAGTAGTTGTCTTATACTCTTTATAGTTTATCGGATGCGGTGTCGGCGTGTTGGATAAGTGATAAAAAAAAAAAATAGTTCCATGTTCTGTGATGAATTTGAAGACCACTGTGACCAACACAACGGCGCGACTACGACCTCGCAGCCGCGGTAATCCACCAAGAATCACAGTCACACCTATTTTTCCTTTGATTATAATATGTATAGGTAGGTTGGTAGGGTCACAAAATAGATTAAATTTAAACTATTCTGTGGTAGGTATTCAAATTCTGAATGTTTTATTTGGTATTTGGTAATTGGTATTCTGATTTCATAAGCCGTATTTTTTATATACTTGACAAATGACGGGTACTTAGAATTTTTATACCATTTAAGGAGTGTCCTGTGCTGGTAAAAATTAAATTTTTTCAAATGAGAACCAATATTTTTTAATGTAAACAAATAGGTAAATTGTTCAGTAAACTTTTTTTGTTGAAAATTTTGATTCACAAATCAAAATTGAACGAGTAATTCCTGAGTTAGTAAAATGTATGTTCTAACTTTCTAAGAATATAAGAGTGTTTAAAGAAAATAACAAAAATATAAAATATAATATGTAATTTTTTATCTAGTGTCTATAGTTATTGTTTGTTATATACAAGACCCTGGATTTCTTCAAAAAAATCGAAGAAAACAAATATTTTTTAAAAGGAGGTTAGTATTCGGAATAGTTCAATAATAATAATTCGTGTGATATTTATTATTCATATTTCATATTTAAATACTATATTTGAATTTCACATAAAAGAAATTATTTTCCTTAAAATTAGTTTTTAGTATTTAATTCTTTTGTCCGTGCGACTAACAATAATTATTACCTATAGGTAACTATAGTGTCCTAATTCTTTAAATAGTATTATACGAACACTCAAAGCAATACCAACTATACTGCTGTCTATTATACTACAATGATTTTTTTCAATATTATCATCTATGATCAATCCTAACATTCCTAATAATCCTAACTATATGTACCAGCAACTACTAACTACGGACCATAGTCGTAAACTGTAGGTTTGGGAGGGGGTGTTGTAAAGGGGGGATAATTCCCCCTTGGAATTTTGTAAATTAATTGGAAAAGAATTATCCAAAAGGTATTTTAGATTTGTAATATTTATTTTATCAAAGAAAGTATAATATCTTTTTTTTTTTTAACATTTATTAGTAAATACACGATCTGTAATTATTATTTTACAATAAGCATATGTGATGGAGGAGATGACATGGCTTGAGAGAACAGGAGATAAGAAGCCACCCATTGGAGGCACTTAACTACTTAAGGGTAGGAGTTTATTTTAAGTGTGCAAGTATGAGAGACAGAGATTGAGTATAAAGCAAAAGGGAAGTATAGGGGTACATACACCAGGTACGTTTAAGCCGCCTTCTGGGGTCACCAGGAAATAGCGTTGGTGGATAGTTCAGAAATCAAGGGATTACGATGGCTGTGGAATTTGGAGTGTGTGCGTTTGTAAAAGATTTTGCTACGTTTTGGACTGTTGAAATGGCTAGGTCTCTATGCAGAGTGTCGTTTGATACATAGTAAGGGGCTTTGGATTTTGTTTAGGTTAGACACGAGCGTCTCATTGCAGCTTGGCAAATTGGCTGCTGCGCGCGCAGCTCCCCTTATCATACCATTATCACCGTTACTTTCAAATATTGTATATATATAATATTGTATATATCTGTGGTATAAACTGATAATATAATTTAATAATATTAAATATTAATAATAAAGTAATAATTACAAAACATGAACAGTGAACACCTTAAGAATTTTTTAATAGTCGGGTTGGAAATATATAGCATTAAAAATAAACCTGTATAGAAGCTGTAAAAATAAAAATGTACCTAATAATTTTGTTTTTGAACTCGCAAGTTAAATTTGGTAATTATTTGTATAGTTTAATAATTTATTGTATATTTAAATATAATATTTGTTTATCCAAGTAACAAACAATATGAATATGAACTAATGTGGTAAAAAGGTATAACTTTATATAAAAACAACTAAATTATAAACATTTAAATTTATAGTAATAGGTATCTAAAATTTAAAAATATACAAATTTCTACTAAGTTTGAAATATTGATTAATTTATAAAAATATTAATATGTCAATAAAAATTATAAACTCATAAAATTAATGTATAGTTGCAATTCTATTAAATGCTATATGAATAATAAACTAATAAACAATATCTAAATATGTACACACAAGTAACTAGGAATATTTCCTAATATTGATAAAACTAAAAATAATAATATACATTGTTAAATCTGTTAATATTTATTTAAATGTTTTCATTTGTCAGTTTTGTTTTTAATTTACAAGCCAAGATTACTTATAAATTATAATATGGGAATTTTCTAGATACTACAATCGTAACACTATTGTACATCGTATCATTATACTTATTATTATATTATATATATCCGATTTTATTATTATTTACCTTTAACTTCTGTATATCTGTGTACTTCAACATACTAGTCCATAGATACAATTGTATGGGATTCAATTTATGAAAATATATTAGAACCATTAATTATAACGCATAGAATGTGCCGCAATATTATTATTGTTATTTTTAAAATGTAATAAGGACTATAGAAGTAATAGCTTAAATTTTAAAATGAATCTAATTATTTTTAATTTTATAAGTTACCACGAATGATTATGTTTTTGAATTACAATAAAATAATACAACATAATAATCATACAAATTTGAACCAACTTAAAATGTCCCCCTAGATGTGGAAGTCTGAGTGCATTTTGCACTCCCAATTGTTGCGGCACTACGCATAGAATGCTTTAAGAGTACTAATGAACAATTATTATTTTACTAATGATCTATTTCTGAAACTAAAAATATTAACATTAGAACAACTGCCATCATAAATTGATAATATTTTTTATTTAAAATTCACGCGCGCTTATACAGATTATCATATTTGAAAGTAACGGTGATAATGGTATGATAAGGGGAGCTACGCGCGCAGCAACCAATTTTCCCAGCTGCAATGAGACGCTCGTGTTTTTTAAGTTGATGTGTTG